>NW_027526346.1:3036251-3342021 GCF_048455015.1 Haemaphysalis longicornis
CTACAGGCATAACCGCTGCTCAGAAAGGCACTCTTGCCAAAAATTAACTTCCACATGCGCGAAAGGAGTCGATAGTAAAGCCCAGAATCGCAGCAGAAGCCGCCATCAGGTCTTTTATTGAAAGCGGCCATCGAATTTCCGCCGCAATGCTAGGCCATACGCCTTCAGGCAGCTCATCCACTCAGCTCCGGCGGCGGGGCGGTCGAAACAACGCCTCCTCTGGCCTTTGCAGTGTTTTGACGTCCGCACAAAATGGTGAGGTCTATATTCTATATTCTATATGGTGAGGTCTATATTCTATTCTATAGCCCTTTACCTTTGTCTGACTGTGGGGGGGGGGGAGGGAAATCCGACTGCCACCTGCTCGTGGTCCCCCCCGCCAGCTGGCTGGGCAAAGGCGGTCTCGGCTGCCTAGCTTTGGTCGGTTGCCAACGGCAGCGGTGGGTGAGGGCCAGGTCTCACCCGGGGATGCAAAACCCCAAGGAAGTGGCAGCGACTCCCTGGAACTGTATGGGCCAGTTCCTGCCCCAGAGCCGATGCTGGACGTGAAGGCAGGCCCGGACAGCCTGGGTGGCTACCGAGGTTGGCTCTGGGAACTTGGCAAAAAGCGGGGAAAAAGGTTCCTTTATTAAAGGACCACCGCAGTCACCCCACGCGGGCACGACTGCTCGCTGCCGACACGAAGGTTCCTGGACAACAGGATCCAGGGCCTTCGATAGGTGCTTATGATGGCCAATGTCTTTGGCCTTTAGTAGCGACCAGTCTAGAAGGCGCGCACTTGCTAGGACCGAGGAAAGAGGGATTGGCTCACTTCGTAGCGAAGCTTCTCGTCCTCAGTATCGGGAGTAGGGCTGGTCGTACTCTATAAGGATTACTCCTTCCACCTGATGACTGCTGCCCGTATGGGGAGGGTTCCCTGGTGGGTGAGTGGTTGGCATAGGAGCACATAAGAGGTCCACCGAAACCCTATAAGTCACATAGGCCTTCCTATGGAGATAGGTGATTCAGGTGCACATAGGGATCGATGGATGCGTACAGGGTACAGTTACCCCGTCTGTCGGACAGTTAGCTTTACCAGTATCCGAAACCGTCGAGACGAGGGGGATTAGTACCTATGTAGGCTGGGCAGGTGTCTCTTGAGTACTCGGGGGACCTGGTGAGTGTTAGCCGGGGGGCTGGTTGTGAAAGGGGTCCGGAGACTAGGTGTCGTCACTCCGTCGCGGGTTCTCCCTGTTCTTCGATGTCGGAGCTTAGTTGGTTGGAACCTATAGTGGGGTCCGCTGAATTCCGATTGGAACCGTCTGACGCCCATCCTGAGTTTTCAGGCCTATTTTAGGAGTCAGACATCTAAGGATTAGAACAAAAACCTCGCTGTCCCCATTCCCACCCTCTTTCCCATAACTCATTCCTCATTACCACCATCCGCATCCCTTATCCAAACCTTCCTGCTACCGTCCCAGGGGAGATCAGGGGAGTCTCCCCGGGCCCGCTCTCCTGGCTGTGGTGTCGCTGTGTAGCATTTTCCCCTTTTATTTTCCACTTCAGTGGGTATTTCCTTCTCGTCAAAACTCTAGTTGACCTCGGTCCAGTGTTTATTTTTAATTGACGTCACCCGTGATACGTATGTGGTACGGGTTGGGCTTTTATTTTATATTATAGCCCTTTAGCTTTATGTCTGTCTGTGACTCGATTCAGCCACCCGGCCAAAGTAAAAAAAATTGATATTACGCAATAGTCTTATATACTCACACCCACATGTAAACGTTTAAACCCGGTTTATATGTTCATACTTGTCAACTTTGTTGAACAAGACAAGACATTACGCAAATACAAGACAGGAAATTAGTAGACAAGGGATATTTACAGTGTTCCTTTATTAAAAAATTCATGGATGCTTGGTTTTTCGGTAGCAAATGATTTTTTACATCTACTGCAGTAAATTGCCGCCTCCTGGCGGCATATGAAAAATCACGCGGCAACAGCAACGAAAGGTTCCACTAGCTAGGTTCCACGTTTTGCTTGGAACGCACGTGGAGCACGGCCACGCGGCTCTATAAACATTCTAGTCGGCCGCCTCCAATCACGCGCGTCTCCGCCGTACTGCAGCGCTGGCATCGAGGAACCCGGCCTGTAGCAGTGGAACGCGGTACATTCAAATCGCCTTGCGCAAACCTTTAGTGTGTTTACGTTGGGATGAGCGCGACGGTACAGGAACAGCATGATAGGTGAGCGGGAAAGCAAAGGGGGGCATTTCCTTGGCAAATGTCTGCGAAGACTATCGTCTTTTGACGACATTTGCAATGAAAGGAGCAGATACGCGGCCAATTTTTTTCATTATGAAGTTCAAGCTTTTTCCACTCCTTTTAAACAACTCCAGAACATTCTTGGGGCGCATTTCTTTCCTTGGATCCACAATCACCACATAGTCGTCGACAAAACGGAAGGCCTTATCCGTGATGCCTTTCATCTGCTCGTGCACGCTCCTGTCAACCTTGGCTAGAAACATGTCGCTAAGGATTGGAGCCACTCTTGAACCTATGCATATGCCCGATTTTTGCTGTGCCTGTCGCGTTCCACGAGCTGAACTCATCGCAACGCAAGCGTCTGCCACACACGCCACGGAACACGACCGAAGTGGTCGCCGATTGCCGAAGCGACCAACCAGCAGGACGTCGCTCGCCAAGCATACCCGCAAGACTGCTGCCGACTCGCAAATCATACTCCTTTCGCTGTAGCAGACAGTCACTTCACCAAACGATTCGCTGACAACCCGTTCGGTCTCGTTCGCATGGTTCGCGAGCGCCTGGGGTTTTAATCGAATCGACGCAATGCTCCGGCGCGTGCAATCCAGTTTCTAACGTTGTAGCGTCTAACGGTGCCATACCGACTAAAAAGCCGCCCGCATCTTCCCACGGGGGGAACTCGAGTAAATGCGTCGCATCTACTCGAGTCAAGCAAAGCGTCACGTCAAGCGAAAGCCAAGCAAAGACGCCCTTGACTGAATTACGAACGCGCGCTCCGCCGCTTATATACGTTGAGGGGACTGCGTAAGCCGGTCCCAGTCGACGACGTTGGCGTACTTGTAAAGCGGCGTGGACTCTAGGTGTTTGAGCCAACCGCGAATGTTGCTTGGCCGGAGAACGGCACACCGGTTATATGCGCAGCGCGCCCGAAGGAGAGGAAACCGCGGAAGAGAGAGTACTGCACATGCGCCGGCCCAAGCGCGTCTGCCGCGGCTACGAAGCAACGTGCCGCGGCTATGACGCAACACAATCCAACACAATCCACTTTAATCCAATCCAAATCCAATCCAAGCCAAGCCAAGACAATCCAATCCAATCCAATCGAATCCAATCCAATGCCCCTCGCGAGAGAGTGTTCGCTTTCGCCTCGACTCGACGCGCATGCGCAGTGAGCGTGCGGACTACGGACGCCAACGCGGGTGACATCGTGAGTTACTGAAATGCTTTGCATTTAATATAAATAGCGATGTGCAAGTTCAAATTCATGCGCAATAAACATTCAAATGCTCCTGTGAAGGCACATTTCACTCTCGTGCTTTACCGATTCCTATGAAAGAGGAATCAACCACCTTTTTTTTGCACTTCATCGTCAGAGAAAGTTGGCTTCCCTGCACGCGTTTTCGCGTACGGTCATCATCAGTGAGGGGCTGAAAGCTGCTCCTTAAAACGGCGGCGCCCACGAACCACCGCACTGAAAACAAATGCCACGTAATGCGAACTGAGCAATGATCATGGCGGCGGCACGGGAAAAGAGTGCCGATACTCTGTACCCTTATCTAGGGACACCACCCGAGCGCAAGCGACAAGCCCGCCGAGATGACCAGAAAGATTTCATACCCTATACGCCATCACCATTTGTAGTGATTTACAACAGCTTTGCTGGAAAAGTTCCCTTCACCCACGATCATTCACCCTCATCGTCAGAGGAAGTTGTCTTTCCTGCAGGGCGTATTCCCCGTACGGCGGCATCAGTGAGGACACTAAAGTTTCGCTTTAAAAAAAATTAAACAACCAGTTATAACGTAAAAAATGAACATTTAAAAGTGAATTGCAGAGAGCTTGATATAGAAATGGTAGACGGAGCGCTAGTCCAAAATACGGGTTCACTTCGAACGGCCCGCCAATTTTTTTCAAGTCAGGCGTCGACCGGGTCGAGTTGACCAAATCCGCGTGGTTTAAACCATTTGTATGCTATTAGTATCATTTCATAAGCTGCGTGCAGCCCAGTGGGGGCTACATTGTTCTCAACACTCCGCTCAACATGTTTAACACACCGTGACATTCTACAAATGGCCTGCTAGGAAAAGCGAGTGTTAGGCGTTAGGACCTTGCGGTTCCCTTTGCCAGGGAGGAGGACACGGGAAAATGCTTTTCCTTTTTGTCGCGTTTATCCTGCCGGCCACGTAGAATGTTGCTGCACGCAAAGTTTGAAATTATCTACAGTGTATGGCGCCACTCGAGCCGACGGCGTACTGCAGAAGGCGTTTGCGTGAACAGGAACTGCGCATGCAAGAAAGTAGCATTTCATTACAATTTATTACCTATATGTACAACAGTTTGTGCCTTTGATAAAGCGGCTATGTTCCTTGATCGACACTAATTGCAAACGAAGAGCCGCACCAGCCGCTGTCGATCGCCAGCGGCTTGTTGTCGCCGTCGAACTTGCCGTCGCACCGCCCATCTAGGCACCTTCGTCGTAACCGTCCGCGTACCAGCGTCGGCCACAGGAAAGACCTTCAATATCAGGAACGGGTAAACCAGCGATGTTCGGAGCGACTTCTTTCCCGGCAGACGCACCGATAGGCGATGCATGCTTACGCCGCTGAGAAGCTTAATTCGCCTTGTGCCCGTCGTCGCCGCAGTACACGCTTCCACGAAGCCCAAGGTTGGCTGCAGGTGGATTTCTCTTTCCACTCGTACGCGATGCACGTCGCGAGTAGGACCAGTGAAGATAGTCCAGGACATCTGGAAAGAAATGGTTGCATTCACGCTTCAATACCTGCATCTGCGCGACTGTTATTGCGATAGGGTTGGTGCGGGCAGTACCCCTGGCCTAGACAACGCATTAACATCGTAGGGACATCCTTGCGACGTCCCGAGTGAGAGGTCTGAGGAATCTCACGGACATCACCCCAAAAAGTCCCGGCAAGCTGCCACAAACACCTCAAGGGAAGAAAAAAGAAAGATCATCAATGGGATTTACAAAATATAGTTGGCACATATCACATCACCTTTAGAACTTCTTTGGGGGGTCAGATATTTATTGTAAATTAGTTTAGATTGCATGAAGCAATGCCCGCCGCAAGACTGGCTACGCGGCAAAGCGTATTTGCATGCAGAGGAATTACAACACGAAACCAGCGAAAGAAAGCGGAAGCACAACAAGTGCCATAAGGGCCCGACGACGATGCAATGCTATACGCCGCTGTTGTACTATACGCCTCGAGCGCGGCCTGTAGGGGCGCCACTGAAATCCCCCTAGCGGCCCGTTTCGAAAGCAGGCGCGGGAGTCCCCGGCCTGCTCCCCCCTGTCGCCGTTGCTTTTGGGGCTCGTTCAAGACAGCGATTTATCGTTTGTCCGCGTTCGAAATACCGAATAACGAGGAGCAGGCACTCTGTTTGCAAGCGTGGTGTGTTCACGAGAGTATAAACGTTTATGACGCGATCTTAGTGAGATGTATATGAGCGCCGAGCGTGTGTCACAGGCCGGCGTCCCGAAGCCAGCATTTGCATGCAGCTGATTGCAATTCCGCTGCCCTGAAATTTAGTTGCAGTGTCTCCGTAAGCTGTGTTTCCTCCGATGGTCATGTAGCGGCCATACATACTATGATGTAAATCGACTTTGCGCACTTAAAAAATCCAGCGGAGCACTCATACCTGACAGCACGCAAGTTACGCCTGCCAATATCACATATCAGATATTGATCAGTACCATGAACAAGCCAATCCGGCATAGATTTCACAAACATTGTACCAAAGAAGTACGATGGATAATGCAAAATTACACTCCGGAGTCAGCACACGAGGACAAATGTAATGCTGTGTCCTCTTGTCCCGAGGTGAGCGCTCGCAAAGATTCATGGGTTACATTTATCCTCTACAGAAGCGCGAAGATGAGCGTATAGAGTAATCCGCGTCCGTGACCAAACTCTTCTTCAAAACGTCGTCATATGACACAGGGAGACTGCAGAATCTAGCATAAACCTAAATCAGAGACTCTTGTCAGATACGACACTCTTCCAACGAGCCAGTGAGTACGAGATTTCGGCGCACGTTAAGGATCTCCAGGTGGACAAAATTAATCCGGAGCCCTCCACTACGGCGTGCCTCATCGTCTCCGTTTCGTCGGCGCGTTAAACCCTGCAATCAATCAATCAACTCTTCCAACGATACCTCGTATCGCTTGTGAACTGTATACCCTGTATTCTTCAAAAAATGCGTCCGCCGAGTGATCAGCCGTTCGTTGAAGGCGAAAAACAAACGAAAAGTGAACACGCAGCTTGTGTGTGTGTGATTACTAAAACGTTCATTCGTTGATTTCGCTCCACAATTGGAAACAACGATAGTTGAGCGTCCTCCTCCTCACCCCCCCCCCCCCATGTCTAGCGAAATAGTGCATTTCGCATCTAGTTGGTCTGGTGAATACTGCCTTGCTCAAACAAACGTCTTAACGTCTTTAGCAGTTCAGAGGCTGCACTCGTTTTTTTTTTGTTTTCATTCCCGTACGACTATTATATTTATTCCTGACTTGCAGACCATTCATTTTCCCGTGGTTTCATTTACATATACCTTGGTTCTTACTATAAGGCATGAGTGGGCATATATCTGACAATGCACAGCCTTTGAATGTACTTAACATTTTCGCGTGGCTTATACTCCCATAAAAGGCACAAGTTTTTCTCAGCTATTGGGTTATCACATCGCCGAAACATATTTTTCTACGACGTACATATTCGAAGCAAAGCCGCATTTGTTGTCTGCGCTGCAAAACGAACCAACCTCTTACAGTGCCAATATCAGGTCTAAACGAGGCGACAATAAATAGAATTCACTTGTTCTGAAGTGTTCGAAGGTGACAGCGGTGATATGCTGCTGCCGTCGCCGACGTCCGCAAGAGCGGCCAAGAAGCGCGCAGAACCGCCTCCCCGGGCAGCTCTTGTTGGCGTTAGAGCGCTCTACCAAGACGCAGCTGTTTTTTTCAAGTGCCTTAAACGTGCAGTTAACTTACAGACGTCTCCATAACAAGTTGTTTAGTGCGCGGAAAGGCAAAGAGAAGCGAAAGAGAACCAAAACACTGCATGACCACCTATCAGCAACGCAGCGCTAATCCCGCAAACGCCGAGGAGAAGCGGCGGCAGGCGGCGCAGCGATCGCGAATCTCGAGGCGTATACTCACGGGGTCGATAGTTGGGGTCTTCCGCTTCGGGTTCGGCGGCATTCGGGCGAAGGCCAGGGCACAGCATTTGTCTCGTTGCTTGAGCACGGTGGTCCTGGCGCGTCTTGCCAATTTTCTTTTGCCGATTGCCGAGGGAACGCCAGGCGTTGATCGAGGCCTCTGCTTTTCAGCGGTGTAAGTAGCGACGGAGTGCAAACCTGTCTTGGGCGACTCAGCGAATGCCGCCGTGGCGTTCGCGCAAGGATCGACGCTGCAACATCTATGGTAGCACGACGGGTAGCACTGACGGTTCCGCGGTTCTGTCTCTGTGGTTCTTCGCAACGCCGACGCCACCTCAGGCAGCATCATGACACGGCGCCTCCTTGTGATTGGGCGCTTCATACACCAGACCAGGTGGCGTTCGTTGATTGGTTGGTTGGTTGATGATCAGGATAATGATGATTACCCATAAAATTACGGAGCATACCCACTCGGGAGGGCTGGGTTTTATTTGACAAATAGTGCATGCCAAATAGTGCATTGACAGTTAAAACTACCCAGAGGAAAGCTCGACAAGCCTTCGGGGAGTTGACGGCTGCTGAATATGTCCGGCACGTCAACTTGAGGGTGGGCAGGGGGGTAAGTGACGTGTGTGTGTGTGTGGGGGGGGGGGGGGGGGGGAGGTGGGAATGGGGGGGGTGAGTGGCTGGGAAGCATCACGAGGTGGAGGAAGTGAAGAGAATAAACAGGTTTATTGCGCAAACCAAATTAAGAGGTATCTCACCTCAGGCACCTCTCTGTAACCTCTAAGGGAATAAATAAATTACACCATCTTCCCGTAGGGGAACCCTGAGTAGTATGCGAAGCAGCCATGGGTTTGACTGAAGTTCCCATTAGTTTTCAGTTCGTCGTTTCCGTTGACGTTCAGCTTCGCGTGCCTTCGTTGTATTAGTAGCTTCTTGACGTAGTTTTAATGAGTGAAGGACATAAGGCGCGTTCGTAGCACATGCTCCCGTCTCGGTTTGAAGCGCAGTGGGAAGAGCGCCACGTACCGCCCTTTGCGGCCAGAGAGTCGTGGGATCGAAACCGAGCGCTGCCTAACTATTTCTTTTTATAGTAGACTGCGCTGACGTCAGGCAAAACGCTGACGGGGCTGAAGAGACGCGCATGCGCAGTAGAGTGCGGACGGCGGACAACGACAACGACAACGAGGGAGGGAGGGACACAGCCCCGAGCATGACATGCTTCGCATCTACACTTTTTTCGCCACCAACCCTTCGTGGTGTAAACACAACGTGGTCACTGTGGATACAGACCTCTCGCTGTCCCGCAAGGAACAAGCGCTGGAGCAGGCTATTCTTCTGTCACTGCAAATGGAGCTGAGCGCCATTTGGGTCGCCCCCTTTCTGCGCCAGTAATGAAGCCACGAGCTGAAACCGGGGCGTGCCAGGGACGATTGTAGGTCACGTGCGTTAGTAGAGCAGACTTGCTTGCGCTGGCCTCTCGTTTGAGTGGTGCCCTGCGGAGCGTTTTGGGAGCGGTGGCTGGGGCCGAAAGATAATACCTCGATTATACCGTGGAAGTGATAGGGGGCCGTAATAGGCGGGGCCGCTTTGTAACGGTGAGGGGGGGCAGCCGACGAAGGTGCGTCAGGGTATGCTGTTGTCGCGTCTAGTCATGAGTGTGACTTGAATGGTAGGGGGCATACATGTGTACATGTATGCATTGGATCTCTGCATGTGCGTGATGACCGCTCTCATGGACACCGAATAAAGTATGTCAGTCTCTTGTAGACTTGCCATTGTCAGGGGGTTTTCGAGACCAGGACTGCGTTGACAAGCGTTCGAAGGATTCGAGGTCCAGTGCCTCGGTTTCAAACATGCATTAACGCTTTGACTGAACGCCAATCCACACCAAGAAATAGAGAGAGGGAGTAAACTTCGGGACCAGATGGGGATAATCCTGACAGCCCTAGTCCAGCCTGTCTTCTGAAATGCCGAGATCCAGCGCCTTCTTGATCGGGGTTACCAGAAGGTGGTGGTCAGGAAGGATCAGGAAGCTTGAGCCAGCCAGGTGAGAATCAGAAGGATGCGGTGCTTTGTTTCTGGGTTAACTGCAGATACCCTGGTCATTGCATACTGATTTGATTATGAGGTGTAGTGCGCCGACTCTACACACGCGATGAGGCTCTCTGTAGTGGAGGGCTCCGGATTAATTTTGACCACCTTGGAATCTTTAACGTGCGCCGACACCTCGAACACGCGCTTTCCACCTGCATCAGAAAAGCGGCCGCCGGGGCCGGGGGACGAACCCCAGTCCTTGGGTTCAGCAGCACAACGCCTTGACCACTGAGCCACCCCGGCGGGCCACTGCATACTGCCAGTCCTTTTGCAATAACTTCAACATAACTAGGTTATGAAGACGCGTGAGCCTAAAAATAAGCAACACATTCAGGCGAAATAAGTATGGAGCCCAGGAAGTTTATTTTCGTGCGAGCCTGCTTTTGGGAACTGAAGAGCGTCTGCTGGTGCCCGACCAAGACGGCGTGACGCTGCACGCTCGTCGCTGATCCTCCTGTCGCCTTGTCTCACAGGTCAGTGAGGACGTCGATGAACGAAGTCTCCTCCGGAGGAGAGTCGATCGCCACCGAGCCTTTCTTGAGTTTGCTGGGCGGCGGGGACGCATTGATGGCAGCGTCCAGCTTTCGCTGGATGTTCGCGAAGGCGTCGAGGCCTTCGTAGTCGACCTCGCCGCGCTCCCAGGCCTCGTAGCGATCCTCGTCCGCCCGAACGGCGTCGCCACGAGACGTGCCCTGCAGCGTTGAGCAGAACGGGACCTGAGAGGGGAGTTGGTGCACACGTGAAGTGTTGCACTACCCAGGGTGCTATAGCTGGGCAGTTAAGGATTGGAACTTAAGGATTGGAGTTAAGGATCTCGCGTCACCGCCTGATTCCGGCAGTCGTTTGGCATCGACCGTTACAGCGAGCTACGACGGCAAGGCGAGCCCCTAAAGTGGCCTGCATGCACTTAAAATACAGCCTTGGGAAATGTGAAACAACTAGCCTTTGGTAACTCCGTCAGCTCTACTGCAGTCACGAAAGACGTATAACGATAACAAATGCAAAGGTCGACGGCCGCCAATCGCACGAACAAGATCCTGTGTCGTCATAGAGATCACCGGAGTGTGCCCGGAGAGTCACCGCTTCTTCATCCATTTTCCTTAATATCTCGCGCTACTTGACGCAGAAATTTTGGTCTGTCTGTCGGTCTGTCTGTGACTCGATTCAGCCACCCGGCCAAAGGGAAACGGAAACTGCGCAAGTCATACACGAACAGCGAATCCGGAACGTCAAAGTCCGGTGTTAATGTTCATACTTGTCAACATTGCTAAACAAGAACAAGACATTACGCAAATATAAGGCAGAAAATCAATACATGAGTGATATTCGCAGTGTTTCTTTGTTTAAAAAATTCACGGATGCTTCTGCTGTTGCCAGTGCTACCTCCTGGCGGCACTTCATAAATCAAACGGCCACAGCAATGAAAAGTTCCACGTTCCGTTTGGAACGCCCGTGGAGCAGGGCAACGTTGTTCTATAAACGTTGTGTAGGGTGCCTCGATTCACGCGCGTCTTCGCCGTACGGCAGCGCTGGCATCGAGGCACCCGACTTGGAGCAGTGGAACGCGGTAAATTTAAATTGACTTGATGGAACCTATGGCGTGTTATCTTGGGAGGAACGAGACGGGAGAGTGACAGCATGACAGGTGAGAGGGAACGAGAAGGAAGGCATTTACTTGGCAGGGGCGTCAGATCGACATTTGCAACAAAAGGATCACATACGCGGCCATTTTTTGTTTGAACTTTGGGAGGAGATGGGTGTACAGTCGAACCTCGTTATAACACAGTAGTATCGGGGCCGCAATTTAGTTCGTTATATCCGATATTCGTTGTAACAGTAGAGGTAATAATCGGCTTTACGCAAATCGGCATCTGGCTCGCGCAAGAATCCGAGATACAAAAAAGCATTATTCTAGGCTTAGAACCCACTTTAAACGAGGTAATCCTCACCTGTATCCTCGTGTCATTTTAAATGAAATGAACCGGAAACATGAGAACATGGCATTACAACAGAACGAAGTTAGTTTTACAAAACAGGCCTGCGTTCTCATTTCGGACCAGCCAAATGCGCTGTTGCGCCGGACGACCCAAATTTTGGCAACATTTTTGAACGATTAAAAAAGGGTTGTGTTGTCTTTCAACTTATTTTGCTTTTTTTTATGCTAGCTTTGGAGGTTTGAGTCTCACTGGGACCAGGTATTTCTTCGTTACAGCCGATATGCCGTGGCAGTCGCGGTTTCGGTATAGTTATAAAAAGAATAAGTGCCATTGAAATAAAGCGTGACCAACCAAAGATCGTACTTAGTTCGCTATAGCCGATAATTCGCTATATCAGTGTTCGTTATAACGAGGTTCAACTGTAATTGTTTTCGGGACAAAGCAGTGTCTTTAGTGAGCCAAAGTTGTATTTTGTCTTCGTACCCTTTCACGACAACAGTGATTCCACGCACATTCAGCGCTTCGTGGATAGCCGGCGGGGAGGGATCCACACTCACTTGGAAGATGTTGGCCACCGATGTGTCACTGAGAATGGCGAGCAGGCTGCTCACGCTCTGGTTCCTGGTACGGATGCCCGGAGGCGCCTTGGTTGTCGAGGCAGGGTCTTCACTAGCCTCCTGCGCCAAGCATGCGTCGACAGGTTAAAAGTATGATACTTGCGTAACTTGGAAACAGAGGGAAATCTGTCGCTGCAGAGGGAAATCTCTCACTGCCGTGGTTGGCGTCATTGCCGCTAGCGACGTTCCTCGCTTACTTGGCTTAGCTAGCCATATGGCTTTTTTTCTTGTCTTGAAGCCAAAATGAACAGAAAGGGTAACATTTTAGATGCGACGGCATCTCATTCACTCTCCTTGTCCCTCCATACGGCGTTGTCGTTGTCCGTTCACACCCCTCCCCCATTCTCCTCGCCGCGCGAGCTGCGCTCTCCGCCGCTCACTCCCTCTCCTCTGCGATAGCGAACACTCTCTCGCGAGTGGCATTGGATTGGATTCGATTGGATTGGATTGGCTTGGCTTGGCTTGAATTGGCTTGGATTTAGATTGGATTAAAGTGGATTGTGTTGGATTGTGTTGCGTCATAGCCGCGCCACGTTGCGTCATAGCCGCGGCAGGGGGTTCACGGCACGTTTCACGCGATGGGAGAATCAACCTAACGGAAACCACAACGGAACCCCCTATGCGTCGCATCTACACAGGGGTTCCCGCGAGGGGAGGTGGGAGTAATTTTTTTTTGTTAATCGTGCATGAAGCTTCTACATAATCACTGACAAATGAATCTTTTTGGAGGTGCAATGTTATAATAAAAAAAAATTGATGAACCTTCTACAGTAATAGTGTTGCTTTTTCGCAGTCACAGCCAACATTTCAGCCTGTTCATGAGCCATGCCAAGGACAAGTGGAACGTGGCTGCCCGGTTGCGATTTTACGTTTCAGTCAAGTAGTATTGACTATGTTACGTTTCGTCTACTTTGGAGGCCGCGCAGAGACTTTCGAGACGTCGAGGCCGCGCAGCCGTCACATCCACTACACGCTTATTAGTACCAGTGGCAGCAAAAAAGCTGTCCCAAATAAATTCCACGATTTGCCTGTCAAACTTCTAAACTGTGAACGGGAACATATGCGCTTTTGAGATGATTATGTTCGGTGCCGAAAAATGTTTGAATCCACGCCCGCATCTATTGCGAAGTCACGCACTAGCCTAGCCGATCCGCTAAGCGAAGAAAAAATGTCGTGTACCGTGCGCTATTCACAAGCTGTTCAACACTGGAGCTACTGCGCCGTAAAGTTTCTTTGAGCTGTGCAACCACATAACCCCTCGCTGGTAGAGCGGCGGTAGGGAACAGTACCATGTGCAGCCACCTGGAAAAAAAAAAAAAATCCCGGGCCATCTCTACTAACGTGAAACCTGGGGATGGGTGAAGCATGCAGTGTATAAGTGTATTTTTGCTCCTTGGCGTTTTTGTCAACGGAGATGAAACCGTTTGGAGGTAGAGGTATAGAGATTTGCTGTAAAAGACTCTTGTCCGAAGCACGAAGCTCTCTAGCGCGAGGCGTAAACGAGTGTCTCGGTGTTTTTTGTACCGTAAGCTACACTGGCCGAGGTTGAGCAGTTTCGCGTGGGCTGTGAAGGGCCGTACTGCGCAAGCGCGAAGAGCATGAGATTGGATTGGATTTGGATTGTATTTGGATTGGATTTAAATTGGATTAAATTGGATTGTATTGGAAATCCAATCCAATGGTAGTACGGGTGCGTAGAGAATTGGATCTCCCCATTCGCCAGTCTGTGCATTCGAGAGGAGTGAGTGTGTGAGCGTGAGAGGGAAAGAGTTTCCCAGCCTGCACCACATATTTATCGCAGGGATTCCAGAGGAGTGACGTCATAGCCACGGCAGACGCACTGGCGCCGGCGCGTGCCCAGCTGTCGGCTCCGTTGCGCAGTAGCCAAGTCTGTCACTGCGCCGGAGTCGCTTTATAGCCGTTTCGCGTGGCTCCTGAAGAGCCGTGCTGCTCATGCGGGAGGAGCAGTGACCGGACTGGACTGGACTGGATTGGATTGGATTGGAAATCGTTTTAGCAGCAGTAAGCATGATAATCAGCTAATCCTAGACAACCAGAAAAACTAAAAATGACCAGCTCAACCTTAGCTCACGCTTCGTATATCCTGGCATAGCCGAGCTGAGCCACTGCCATTTAGCACGCGTTACATTTTAGCGCGAGGCATAAACGAGGTCCTGGTGTTTTTTTTTTTAGTACGCATTACGTTCTAGCGCGAGGCGTAAGCGAGTGCCCCGGTGTTTTTAGTACCGCGACTAAACGAGACGACGACGATCACAACGACGACTACGAGAGGAGACGCCAACAGACCCAGCACCCTTCGCCAGTGAAAAACGCTTTGGTCAAAATAAATCGAACGCGTGTCCCACCACGCATTATGAAGCCGGTGTCTATCCGATGGAGGTATCGCATTCCGGTTTGGCAGCATTTCCTTTGGGTTCGCAGCGGGAACGTCGGCTTGGGACTTGGCCGCGGGTTGAAGCGCGTGGTCCACTTTGGGAGATATGTATACCTTTCAGCGGCAACGGAAATCCATGTGAAGTGCAAAAGCCGGGTATCCGACGAAGGGTGAAAGGCCGCCAGCTCTGCTGTTGCAAGCTGCGCCATTTTTTTTTTTTTTGAAGGAGGAGCCTTAGTATGCTATGATCATTTCCGTTCTCTGGGTTCTAGCGCATACTGCAGGGTTGCATGGTTGCCAATAAGACTTCTGTGTCGGTTAAGTAAGGTCGATTACGCAAGTAATACATACGCAAAAAGGGACGAAGCGCAGAAGGCCGACAGCGCCAGCGAAAGAAATAATATTTGCGCATTCACCCAGACTCAAGTGCACCGAGGAATTTTCATGAAAGCAAAGTTAGCTCGACTCTCAGGAGTAGTTTTCGAATTAATTTTGCTCATAACGTGGAGTATCACAGCTAAGTCCCCTGCGTGGAAAGAGCAGGATGACCATCTTTTTTTTTCGTTCAGAAATAAAAGCGCAGTCTTGTAATTTGCAGGGCGCTGCTATTGCTTTAGTAACGAAGGTTACATTTTGTACAAGTTACTGGGAGCTCCACTTACAGCTTTGGAGGTCTGGTTGGTCTCCGTCGCCGAAGTGCATGGAGTCGCTGCAGAAGCCTGGAGGGAAAACAAAAGACAGCTTAACGAGAGAAGACCCCGCAGCACTTAATTGAAATCGGTGCCTCTTTGCCCAAGAATACTGCCCATCATTTATTACCAAATTCCTTTATAAACCGGTAGCTGTGGGACCCAAAAAAAGATAAAATGATGTTAACTTAGAAAGTGAAATGTAGGTATGAAAGCATGTATAAAAGGGGTTGCTCGGAGCAACACACCGCTTTTCATAATGCCACAAATTGCCGCTTGCGCTTTATTAACCATTTCGGAATAGAAAACAGGTATTTGTTTAGAGAATAAGGCTTAAAGATATTCACTGAGGGAAGTAAACTTAGTTTCAACATTTTGCTTCGTGCAGAAAAAAGGCGGGAGTGAGGAAGGTCTCTTTGCTACGTCAGCACCAAGGCGATGGCCATTCGTCGTAAATGGGGCTTTGGAGCACAGCGCTGTAAAAGCGGGGTACGGAATTTGCAAGACAGTTCGCTCTGCGGAAGATATATGCATAAGCGAAAAAAGACGACCACTGGTTTGCATTGTCAATATACAGAACAGTCCAGAAGACGAACACGGTGAAGAAAAGATGGAGATGTAGGCAGGTGCAAGGTAAAGCCATTACTACTTTCTTTGCGCATTTAGGGGCCATGGAGGCCTCATAAAAGTTTATTTCATTTAAAAGACTGTCGTCGCCCAGTAACAATGATACAAATTTTATCGCGAGCTGCAAATTTCAAAGTCGGGATAGTAAAGGGAACATATGAACCAGTAGCGACTCCCTATACTCACTTTCCGGCAATCTTTCTATGACGTCACGGAATCTTTTTGTGTGGTTGGCGTCCGCCTGCCTTAGCTACCGCCAAGAAACGTGACGTCAGATGGCAGTGGGCATTCTAGTTTCGTTTGGCCGTACCACTAGAATGCCAACGTGCTGTTAACACAGATAAATATGTTTTCAGTGCTGGACCATATCACGTCACTCCTGCATATTACACTTCACTGCGGCGCGAAATCGGAAAGTTCTTTCAAATTGAACGAAGCTGCATTTTGCCTTCACGGACACTCTAACAGGATGCTCAAGGTGACAGGTGGAGGTAAATGCCATATCGTGTGCATGTACACGTGCCTATAACCAGTGACAGGATAAGGTGATTTATAAGAATGGCACAGCATGCACAAACGCCATGTGCATGAAAATACTGCACTAACAAATGACCTTAACTTGTGAATATGAGGACTTCTATCGCGACATTTCAAGTGGGAATACGATTACGTTCCACAGATATTCAGTTTCGTTCTGATGGCGCGCCGGCAAACCCATATGACCTACAATAATTGGCGAAGCTTGCACTACGTCGCGCGTGGCTTGAACCATAGCGAAGCTGGATAATTTATTCTATGTAAGAACTGAAGGACACACCACCACGTATTGATATAGCTTAGAAATTGTTTATTTACATGTGGCGTCGTCGCTCTTTACTATGGCAGCAGTAGTCATCGTCATATCCATCTCTATCGTCGTCTTCCTTATGCATGACTGGCGGGCCCGCATCTTTTTGTCCGCAGGCTTTCACATTTCTCCCAAAGTGGAACGTGTCAGCATGCCCTACAGCCGGCGGCAACCGGCTTCGCGAAATGGGCGTCTGTAGCGCGAACTGTCTTGAGCTCCCCCCCTTCATGCGCGGACGCACGTGAACTGATTTCATGGTGTCTATTTGTGAGTGCCGCACGCAAGCCTGGACGACGCCGGGCGCTCCTCGTAAAGCGCGTGCTCACGTTATTGGTAAACGGTGGGAGTAACTATGACATACGGTTTTTGTGATTACGCCGTTGCGGCCAGCAACAACAGCTCCTCTGTTAAAAGTAATTGTTTGCGACAATGGAACACGCGTTAAGGTAAACCAGTGGATCTCAAATGGGGGTACGCGGACCACAGGGGGCCCGCGAAAGCATTTGAGGGGCCCGCGAAGCCCCCCGTCAAAAATTTTCCCCCTGCCATTCTTTTCTCCTCCATTTTTGCCAGCACTTGTTTGCAATGCCAAAAAGGTGGCTTCATCGCATCGCATGTGCACTAATTTTCTCTGCGTAGCACATATTTTAACATATGCTTTTTGCACAAGACGCCAGCGATGAGAATAAGAAAAAAAAACACACAGAAAAGGCAGCATATATGTAAAGTTTAAAACACTTTTATATTCAAGAGCAAATTGCTTAACATTATGACGCGCATCGTCATTTTCGTCAAGCAGAAAAGTCAGGCATCGGATAAGTACGTGGGCGACGTAAGCTGCACGTGCATATTGTTTGACAGTATGACATCGATCAACATGTGCTCCATCGTGGGGTTCCCCATTCCTTTCGCAAGCCCAAAAGGGGTACCCGGGGCCGTCATGGCTGAGAACCAATGAGGTAAACAAACGAGCTTCGTATACCGTCGTCTGCTCGGGGTTCGTCGGGAGGGGCTTGCAGATCTCCTGTCGGCAAACCAGCCCGGGCCTCTTGGCCGTGTCTCCACACGGGTGGCGGGCCAGCTTTGGCTGGACGTGGCGCGCGAACACGTCCCACCTGTCACAGAGCACAGGGGACACGGAGCAACTGAGAAAAACGAACTCGCTCATGACTCCGAACATTTCCGTTCTCCGTGTTGGTGAGAGCTAAAAACATAGTACAGTGAAACCCCGTTTATACGCTTTTCACGGGGTAGGGTAAACAAAAACTTAACAACCGGGAAAACGCAGCAGTGAGGAAACCTTCGAAAATGAACGAAAACAGTGTAGCTTTGACTTGCAACCATGTATTTCTGCAACTTTGGCTTTCGAACCTTCAAAAACTCGAGAATGTAGGATCATAGAGAAAGAAATACTAATTTTTTTTTTCTCTATGGTAGGATTGCCGCTTTTTGCGATCGCTGCAAAACATCCCGCGTGGCAATGCCAGGTCCCTAGCGATGTCGATTCTCTTCCGCGCTGGCTGCTTGTCTACTGCGTTTAGTACGTCAAGCTTTTCCTCAAAGGAAAGCGCCCCCCGTTTTCGCGACGCCATCAAAGCAAGACAAAGTTCGCGGTTGCAAGTTCAACGGCGTTGTCAAAGCTTGAAGCGCACGATGACCACAAGAGCGTGCGGTATTCATGCGGTGGTGCTGTTATGGCAAACACGCACTTCCGGCGTTCCGAAGTGAAACTTCCGTTGTAAGCGCAGCGATGATGGTGATAGCATACAGTAACACCGGGCCATCTAGTGGTGGCGAATCGCACCTGCGTGCGGCTTCATGCAGTCAGTTCCGTAGCCAAGGCTGGCCGATTCTCGGCAAACGCCAAAATGGCGGTCCGCGCTTGTTGCTGGGGTGCACATCATGGGTTCGGAGTGTCGGATTGCGACGAATGATGCGGGAACGTACTCTGACGCAAAACGCAACATAGAGGATTTTAATACATGGGACTGTATGTGAGCTGCACCGGGACTAGACAAAAACAACGTAGGAGCCGGGAAAACGCAGCACTGAGGAACGTTAGAGCGGGGTTATACTGTATCTTCACTTGGAAGGGCATTAAAGTGAGCCTGCGTAGACACTTTTAGGCTTGAAATTTAAAATGTGTAACCAGCCTTGTGTGCTTTCTTGGTCGGCGTATGAGCACGCTTAAAAGAGAATTGCATTTAGAGGGGGGCCGCTTTTTTTTAAGCGAGAAATTTCTTTAGACACTCCCAATGGTTTTTGCCTGCCTTTCTGGCTATATGGCATACAAACAGACCGCGCTGACAGGCTGTAAAGCGTGAACCGCATGGAGCGTTTTTTCACGCGATTTGTGCGCGTCGGCGTTGCGCGTGCGTTTTTTCGACGCCTGCGTCGACGATTCCGCGCCCGCGGCAGCATCTGCCTTGGCTAGATTTTGACGCGCGTCGCGCGCAGCAGTGGGAGGAGCCTGGCGACTTGCGCCAATGGGGAGGCGCGCGCCTCATGGCGGCGGTTTCAAAGCACTCGAGACAGCCGGCTGGCTCCGCCAGGGATTTTTAGGCATACCACCCCGGCAGATATTTCTTGGGCGCATTCAGTAGCGGCGCGGAGGATGTATATAGTAGCGTTTTCACCCACATTATAAGCTCCTTTACCGCTCAAGCAACTTCGTGCGTGTCTTGAGCGGCATTTTAGAGAGCGCTCAGAAGCGGTCGCTCGAGCTCCCGACGCCACTTCGCGGCCGAAGCCGCCGCCATGTTTCCGCCGCCTGCCGCGCCGCGCGTATCGTGCGGGTGGCTCCGATTAGAGGACGTTTTAATTATGACCACTGTTCCAAGAGGTCTCGCAAATATTAGCACGATGCGTATAGGTGGTATTCACAGAAAAGTTTAGCTGTGAACCGATTCGCTTGGCAACACTGGAAATGACCACGACATGGCCAAAGCGCCACGGACATGGTGCGGCTTGTGCCGCTGCGCCTCCACGCCACAGAAGAAAAAACGGCATGTGTCGTCTGCTCCGTGTAAACCTGATTCTCAATGGTGGTGTAAACAGAGATGTTATTAATCGCTCTCACATTGGAGTCAAGACATTACTTTGCATTCGGTGAGGTAGAGTTTGGAACGTCCAATACACATATCCTGTGCTTAGCACGGACAAGTACCGCCATCCAGCGGAGCCCGACGTAACCAGTGACGGCGCACTCACATGGTTGCCTGCATGCATGCCTCGCCAGTGGATACAACCTATACGCTTCCAAGTGACATAAACTAGGATTCACCCTACTACAGCATGGTAGTACTGGCTGTAGTGCTACAGTTACTGCGTCCGCTGTAATTCTCAACTGTTTACCCAGCTTCACAGTTTCCGTCAAAGAATAGCGACTGCAGTTTACGACTGCAGTTTACCATTTTTGCAGGTGTTCCGTATTGTGCTGACAGCCGGGCGACGGGTGGACGCGGCCCGTTGTCCAGTCGTACGCCTGCGTCCATGGCTTGTCTATGCCCCAGAAGTGGACGATTTTGGCACCCTGAACCCCGTAGTGACTGTACGCTTTCTCGAAGAACGGCCGACCCGCGGAACCCTGGACTTGAAAAAGACGGAATTTGTTTTTATTTATTACAAAGTTGCAATTCCGGGTAGGAGATCAAATTGCTTAGGACACAGCCCACAGTCACTGAAATTTTGATGCGGAAGTCGGCCATTGACATTGACATTTTAAAGACAATGGAGTAATGACTAAAGAAATCGCAGTGTGCACTCTGAAATGGCTGCTGTAATATAAACCATTATATTCGTTGCACTGCCTGTCAAGTTGAGTGACGTGATAACCTTTCGCTGCAAATTTTAAGGGTCTTTCCGTGTTTAATGGCCGTAAAGATTCTTGAAAATCATTATAAATGATAACAGACAACCCTCAGCATGCCCTGTCGAGATGTGAGTTCGGCTGTATTTTTCACAAAATGGTCTCTTGAAAACAAAAACCTCTGCTGCAGCGTTTCTGGTACAAGACATCGCTGCTGGCTTCAGACCATTTCTCAGAGCTTTTTTTAAGCAATGTTTTAGCTATGCACAATAAAGAAGGCCTCGCAGAGACAGGGAGTGGCTACGGAGCACAAGCTTAAAACCGCGACATATTGTGTGGTAACCCGGCAATAGTGGCGGGGGACAATCCCACGGGATGGACATGTGCCGGGTGAGGATGAAGATGTGGCGCGGGGTGAGCGAGATTAGAACATGGCGGACTGGGCTGGACTAAGTGTGCGCAGCCAGATCGGCTGGGAGTGGACCTCAACGGAACAGGATTCCTAGTAAAGGTGTGGTTTAGGTGGCGCAGTGTCTTCCTGGGGAACCGCGGCCGGGTGCAAGAACCCCGGTACCACATTTGTGGTAACCCGGCAATAGTGGCGGGGGACAATCCCACGGGATGGACATGTGCCGGGTGAGGATGAAGATGTGGCGCGGGACGAGCGAGATTAGAACATGGCCGACTGGGCTGGACTAAGTGTGCGCAGCCAGATCGGCTGGGAGTGGACCTCAACGGAACAGGATTCCTAGTAAAGGTGTGGTTTAGGTGGCGCAGTGTCTTCCTGGGGAACCGCGGCCGGGTGCAAGAACCCCGGTACCACATTTGTGGTAACCCGGCAATAGTGGCGGGGGACAATCCCACGGGATGGACATGTGCCGGGTGAGGATGAAGATGTGGCGCGGGACGAGCGAGATTAGAACATGGCGGACTGGGCTGGACTAAGTGTGCGCAGCCAGATCGGCTGGGAGTGGACCTCAACGGAACAGGATTCCTAGTAAAGGTGTGGTTTAGGTGGCGCAGTGTCTTCCTGGGGAACCGCGGCCGGGTGCAAGAACCCCGGTACCACATTTGTGGTAACCCGGCAATAGTGGCGGGGGACAATCCCACGGGATGGACATGTGCCGGGTGAGGATGAAGATGTGGCGCGGGACGAGCGAGATTAGAACATGGCGGACTGGGCTGGACTAAGTGTGCGCAGCCAGATCGGCTGGGAGTGGACCTCAACGGAACAGGATTCCTAGTAAAGGTGTGGTTTAGGTGGCGCAGTGTCTTCCTGGGGAACCGCGGCCGGGTGCAAGAACCCCGGTACCACATTTGTGGTAACCCGGCAATAGTGGTGGGGGACAATCCCACGGGATGGACATGTGCCGGGTGAGGATGAAGATGTGGCGCGGGGTGAGCGAGATTAGAACATGGCGGACTGGGCTGGACTAAGTGTGCGCAGCCAGATCGGCTGGGAGTGGACCTCAACGGAACAGGATTCCTAGTAAAGGTGTGGTTTAGGTGGCGCAGTGTCTTCCTGGGGAACCGCGGCCGGGTGCAAGAACCCCGGTACCACATTTGTGGTAACCCGGCAATAGTGGCGGGGGACAATCCCACGGGATGGACATGTGCCGGGTGAGGATGAAGATGTGGCGCGGGACGAGCGAGATTAGAACATGGCGGACTGGGCTGGACTAAGTGTGCGCAGCCAGATCGGCTGGGAGTGGACCTCAACGGAACAGGATTCCTAGTAAAGGTGTGGTTTAGGTGGCGCAGTGTCTTCCTGGGGAACCGCGGCCGGGTGCAAGAACCCCGGTACCACATTTGTGGTAACCCGGCAATAGTGGCGGGGGACAATCCCACGGGATGGACATGTGCCGGGTGAGGATGAAGATGTGGCGCGGGGTGAGCGAGATTAGAACATGGCGGACTGGGCTGGACTAAGTGTGCGCAGCCAGATCGGCTGGGAGTGGACCTCAACGGAACAGGATTCCTAGTAAAGGTGTGGTTTAGGTGGCGCAGTGTCTTCCTGGGGAACCGCGGCCGGGTGCAAGAACCCCGGTACCACATTTGTGGTAACCCGGCAATAGTGGCGGGGGACAATCCCACGGGATGGACATGTGCCGGGTGAGGATGAAGATGTGGCGCGGGACGAGCGAGATTAGAACATGGCGGACTGGGCTGGACTAAGTGTGCGCAGCCAGATCGGCTGGGAGTGGACCTCAACGGAACAGGATTCCTAGTAAAGGTGTGGTTTAGGTGGCGCAGTGTCTTCCTGGGTAACCGCGGCCGGGTGCAAGAACCCCGGTACCACATTTGTGGTAACCCGGCAATAGTGGCGGGGGACAATCCCACGGGATGGACATGTGCCGGGTGAGGATGAAGATGTGGCGCGGGACGAGCGAGATTAGAACATGGCGGACTGGGCTGGACTAAGTGTGCGCAGCCAGATCGGCTGGGAGTGGACCTCAACGGAACAGGATTCCTAGTAAAGGTGTGGTTTAGGTGGCGCAGTGTCTTCCTGGGGAACCGCGGCCGGGTGCAAGAACCCCGGTACCACATTTGTGGTAACCCGGCAATAGTGGCGGGGGACAATCCCACGGGATGGACATGTGACGGGTGAGGATGAAGATGTGGCGCGGGACGAGCGAGATTAGAACATGGCGGACTGGGCTGGACTAAGTGTGCGCAGCCAGATCGGCTGGGAGTGGACCTCAACGGAACAGGATTCCTAGTAAAGGTGTGGTTTAGGTGGCGCAGTGTCTTCCTGGGGAACCGCGGCCGGGTGCAAGAACCCCGGTACCACATTTGTGGTAACCCGGCAATAGTGGCGGGGGACAATCCCACGGGATGGACATGTGCCGGGTGAGGATGAAGATGTGGCGCGGGACGAGCGAGATTAGAACATGGCGGACTGGGCTGTACTAAGTGTGCGCAGCCAGATCGGCTGGGAGTGGACCTCAACGGAACAGGATTCCTAGTAAAGGTGTGGTTTAGGTGGCGCAGTGTCTTCCTGGGGAACCGCGGCCGGGTGCAAGAACCCCGGTACCACATTTGTGGTAACCCGGCAATAGTGGCGGGGGACAATCCCACGGGATGGACATGTGCCGGGTGAGGATGAAGATGTGGCGCGGGGTGAGCGAGATTAGAACATGGCGGACTGGGCTGGACTAAGTGTGCGCAGCCAGATCGGCTGGGAGTGGACCTCAACGGAACAGGATTCCTAGTAAAGGTGTGGTTTAGGTGGCGCAGTGTCTTCCTGGGGAACCGCGGCCGGGTGCAAGAACCCCGGTACCACATTTGTGGTAACCCGGCAATAGTGGCGGGGGACAATCCCACGGGATGGACATGTGCCGGGTGAGGATGAAGATGTGGCGCGGGACGAGCGAGATTAGAACATGGCGGACTGGGCTGGACTAAGTGTGCGCAGCCAGATCGGCTGGGAGTGGACCTCAACGGAACAGGATTCCTAGTAAAGGTGTGGTTTAGGTGGCGCAGTGTCTTCCTGGGGAACCGCGGCCGGGTGCAAGAACCCCGGTACCACATTTGTGGTAACCCGGCAATAGTGGCGGGGGACAATCCCACGGGATGGACATGTGCCGGGTGAGGATGAAGATGTGGCGCGGGACGAGCGAGATTAGAACATGGCGGACTGGGCTGGACTAAGTGTGCGCAGCCAGATCGGCTGGGAGTGGACCTCAACGGAACAGGATTCCTAGTAAAGGTGTGGTTTAGGTGGCGCAGTGTCTTCCTGGGGAACCGCGGCCGGGTGCAAGAACCCCGGTACCACATTTGTGGTAACCCGGCAATAGTGGTGGGGGACAATCCCACGGGATGGACATGTGCCGGGTGAGGACGAATCCGGTTCGGCTGAGCAGTGGACCTTGGCGGAGCGGGACTCCCAGTAAAGGTGTGATTGAGGGGGCTCAGTGTCTTTCTGGGGAACCGCGGCCGGGTGCAAGAACCCCGGTACCACACTGAGGTGTTTACAGATTAGACAATGACGCAGAATTGATACCTTTTGTGGCGTCAGCGCATATCTGTATTATGCCAAGTTCAGCCGCAGTCGCAACGAAATTGGTGTTGCCTGAGCGAATCAGGCAGTTGCTTGATGGGTGTCCTTGCAGTGACTGTGAGAGGGAGCAGCTCGCCTATGTGCTGGAGCCGTTTGCTGAAATGTTCACGGAGGCCCCTGGGCGGACAACCGTCCTCCAACATCGCATTGACACGGGAGACGCCCCTCCTTGGAGCTGCAATCCACGGCCGCTCAGCATCCAGAAGAAGGCGAAACTGGACGTCGCCCTCGAGGAGATGCTTACCACGGGGGTTGTGGGGCCGTCGCAGAGTGCCCATGCATCTCCGGTCGTGTTGGCGCCAAAAAAGACGGTAGTGTGCGTCTCTGCGTGGACTACCGCCGTCTCAACGACGTAGCTGTGAGAGACTCTTATCCTTTCCCTGCCGTAGAATCCATCATTTCCTCGCTTGGTGGTGCACGCGTGTTTACCACTCTAGATTGCTCACGCGGCTTTTTGCAAAGTGAAATGCACCCTGATGATATTCCTAAAACAGCCTTCACGTGCTACAGGGGTCTTTCCGAGTTCGTGCGCATGCCGTTTGGGCTGAAGAACTCCCCGAGCTCTTTTCAAATATTAATGGACATCGTCCTTGACGATGTACGTTATAAGTACGTGATGGCCTATATGGATGACGTCGTCGTCTTTTCGCGTACCTTTGAGGAACATCTCGTGCATCTTAGAGATGTGCTTGACCGGATGAAACGCGCCGGTCTCACCATCAATTCCAAAAAGCTTCAACTCGCGACAAGCAAGGTTGACTTGCTCGGCTTTGTTGTTGACAATGGAGAGCTTCGTCCTAATGATACCAAACTAAAGGTAATTACAGAGTATCCGTGCCCGCGTGACGTTAAGAGCTTGCAGCACTTCTTGGGCATGATCGCCTTTTACCGTAGCTTCATCCCTCATTGTGCAGAGGTGTCACGTCCACTGAACCAGCTTCTACGGAAAGGCGTAAAATGGCAATGGGAGGAGGATGAACAGCAAGCTTTTGAAGCACTGCCTCACGCAATCGCGGGAACAGCGGCGTTAAGGATACCAGACCTTAACAATTTGTTTTGCAGACCGATGCTAGCGACTATGGATTGGGCGCAGTGCTGATGCAGGAGTTTGAAGGCGTTCTCCGTCCGGTCGCATTTGCTAGCCATACGCTCACTCCGGCTGAGCGCAATTACACGGTCACAGAACGTGAGTGTCTAGCAATCGTGTTTGCTCTGAAGAAATGTGACTTGTACATTGTCATGTGGTAAGAGCCCATACCCGAAGGGCGATTGGCCCCAGAAGAAGATGTTGTCATAAAAGATGAAGAGAAAGAAGAATCAGCATACGGGATGGTGAGAAGGATTTTGGAGTGACCAATGGAGAAGAAACACAGGGTAATCGAAGAGGAGGAGGAGGTAACTTGTTCAGCGAATGGGAGTCGCACACGATAGAATGCGAGGTGAAGAGGAAGAGAACGAAGTTGGAGTAGAGAGAGTGGAACGGGTTCTTTGGAGGAACGGTGGCAAGTTCGGGCCGTGCCCCACAACGCACCAGCGGCATCGCTCCGTTTGGCAGAGGGCTGCCCGGAACCACTGAGAACCAGCGGCTTCGCTCTGCTGGCCTCCTGCTGACCGGCGGCATCGCACCGCCGGCGACCCGTCGAGCCGTGCCCCACGACGCACCAGCGGCATCGCACCGTCTGGCAGCGGGCAGCTCCGGACCACCTATGACCAACAGCTTCGCCCTGCTGGCCTCCTGCTGAGCCGCGCTGCTCAGCGAAGCCGAGTCATCGCACAGCGGGCAGCTCCGGACCACGACGCACCAGCACGGGCCATCGCGACGTTCGGTGACGTTGGGTGACGCGTAACCCAACCGACCCACTGGGCCACGTCATCGGCATCGCACCGTGGTACCGGCGGTAGGATTTGTTTGAATCTGACAGAGACAGTTAATGTATTATAGTGACTTTAGGAGTAGAGTGTTGGTAGTGTGAGGTCGTGCTTGTTTTTGCTGTTTAGTGTAATATATGTGTGTTCAGTCACTATGATTTCGTTCGTTTGAGTGGTTTTGTTATGTAAATATATTGTGTTGCCATCAAATGAATCAACTTGATCCTCATTTCTCGGCCGCGTGAGACGCGTGACATACATAGACCGTGCCTCTTACACGACTCAGACCGACCACATGGCATTAACGTGGCTGCAGCGTTTGCAGAACCTTGCTGGTCGTCTGGCGCGCTGGGTGCTTGCGCTTCAGCGCTACGATTTTACCATCCTGCACAGGAAGGGTTCGCAGAACCAAGTCGCTGACGCGCTATCTCGCACGCCCCTGCCGTCATCTTCGGACACGGAAATGCCGGCGCTGGTGGCTGCAGTGGATGCTGACGCACTCTGGTGTACGCTGGTGAGCAGGGCAGATCTTCTCGCGGCGCAACGTGCCGACGGACTCTGCCGTAAGATCATTGAGCACGTCGGGGCACAGGACGCTGCTCCCACCATCAACGACGGTGAGTTTGATACATATGTGTTGGCGGAAGACGGTCTCCTGCTACGGTATATCCCACAGGAAGATGACGGAGCTAATTCACCATTCCGCGCTGTTGTACCACGTAAGCTTCGGAGGGCTTCATCCGTTACTTTCACGATTCAGCACTGGCTGGACACAGCTCTGGCAGCAAAACATATGAGAAGTTATGTCGGACTGTCACGTTGCCGGGAATGAGGCAGGATGTGCTGAGGTATGCGAGGAGCTGTAACGTGTGTCAGACAGCGAACCCCCCAGTCGGTTGCCCGCCCGGATTGATGCAGTCTGTTGAGAGTAAAAGCCCTTGGCAAATCGTTGCTTGCGATATCATGGGCCCTTACCCCCGCAGCCCGCGTGGTAATTGTTATTTGTTTGTGGTGACGGACCATGCATTTAACAAAGTGGGTAGAGCTGTTCCCGCTGCGTACCGTCAATACCCAGAAAGTATGAAGATGTCTCATGGAAGTGTTTGCCCGGTTTGGCTTTCCTGCTCAACTCATTACGGATAACGCTACGTATTTCACGAACAAATTGTTTGAGGACAACTGCCGAGCTGTAGGCATGAAACACAAACGTACAACCACATATCACCCGCAGACAAACATAACTGAGCATGTGAATCGCAACCTACAGGCGATGCTAATTGCTCATACGGAGCAACACAAGGA
This sequence comes from Haemaphysalis longicornis, assembly GCF_048455015.1. Taxonomy (NCBI): domain Eukaryota; kingdom Metazoa; phylum Arthropoda; class Arachnida; order Ixodida; family Ixodidae; genus Haemaphysalis; species Haemaphysalis longicornis. The sequence continues at coordinate 3,063,921 of NW_027526346.1, forward strand.
TTGGGATGCTAAGCTGCCTGAGATTGCATTTGCCACTCGCACCACGGTGAATCGTTCAACCGTGTTCACGCCGGCTTATTTGAATTATGGTCGGGAGATGCCATTTCCTCTTGACAGGACACTTCCAAAATTGGACGCAGGTTCTGGTCTGTCGCCCCATGCTGTGGCCGTCCGCCAGCGCCTGCGTGACGCGATACAGGCTGCCCGGGAGCAGCTTGACGTTGCTCGTCTCCAGCAGGCGGAGCAGTATAACCGGGGCCGTTTGTGGTGGGCCACATGGTACTCCGGCGTACTCATCCGCTGAACGACGCTTCACGCAAGTTTGCCGCGTCGCTAGCCCCTAATTTGGAGGGCCCTTTTGCCGTAAACGAGAAGCTGTCTCCCATAACGTATACCTTTTACTCCACAGCAGTACAGGTGAACATGCAGGCCCGGTTAATATAGCAGACCTTAAACAGTACCACCTGGACTGATCTGCTTTTGGCCGCAACGCCTCTTGTTTCTCAATGGCGTCTGCGCATTCGTAATATTAAATTTCTATGGCATGTTTCTACTGCCCCCCTTTAGATGCGACGCTCAGAGCATCTCTTGTCGGTGGCCCTGTCCTTCCTTCGTGCGTCCGTTGTTGTCCGCAGACACTCTCCCCCTCTCCTCTCCGATAGCGAACACTCTCTCGCGAGGGGCATTGGATTGGGTTCGATTGGCTTGACTTGGCTTGGCTTGACTTGGATTGGATTTGGATTGGATTAAAGCGGATTGTGTTGGATTGTGTTGCGTCATAGCCGTGGCACTCTCTCTCTCCGCGGTCTCCTCTCCTTCGGGCGCCCTGCGCATATAACCGGTGTGCCGCTCTCCGGCGGCCTTTCGGTCGACGGTTGCTCTCCGCTTGGGCTTGAACCCCTCAGCGTCGCATCACACCAGAGTTCCCGCGAGGGGAGGTGGGCGTAATTTTTTTTAGGTATTTTTTGTTTTGGTTTCTTTTCTTAGCCCTGAATTTGATGCTTGATCAGTCCCACGTGATGCGCTTCTTTATTTTTTATTTTTCCCCCAGCTAGAATTGTGTTCGTTTCCGGGCGTTAATTTTTGCTTCTTTCGCGTCCAGCATCTATTTTGGCATTCGCTCCGGCTGCGCCCGCATTCACCGTCGCACCGTTTGGAGGACTTTCAACACTGCTACATCAACATGCGCGTTGTGCGTGACCCGGTGGCATCCTGAGCTCCTGACTCCCTGGCCTTGGGGTCACCTTCCTGCCACGGCGCTTGCTCCGGGCCGTTCCTGCTCTCTCCTCTCCACGTGCTGCCTTGGCGTGTGTGCTGCAGGCCTTAAACCGGACTTTTCGGTAGTTCTCTCGGCTACCCTCCGGCGCTGCGTGCCTCTGGCTGGGAGGCTCTATCTCCTCTCTCTGGGGCTTTGAACAGACGGTCATCGGTTGGTGGGATTCCTCCAGTGGCGCCAGCGATCCAGTGGCTCCATGGCTGTACCTGGGCTGGTCTGATCTTGTGGCTGCTGTCCCGGAGGATGTCTCAAGTTTCAAGCTTGCTGTTGACAGCTGTTTCGTGGACTGTGGCGTCATCTTGGGGCTCCGATGCTGATGCCTTCGAGTTACTCTTGGTCCATTCTCGGTTTGGCTCGAGGACTGTGCGTCGGCCTTTTCTTCGGAGAGGGGGAGAGTGTGGTAACCCGGCAATAGTGGCGGGGGACAATCCCACGGGATGGACATGTGCCAGGTGAGGATGAAGATGTGGCGCGGGATGAGCGAGATTAGAACATGGCGGACTGGGCTGGACTGGGTGTTCGCTGCCAGATCGGCTGAGGAGTGGATTTCAACGGAACAGGACTCCCAGTAAAGGTGTGGTTTAGGGGGCGCAGTGTCTTCCTGGAGAACCACGGCCGGGTGCAAGAACCCCGGTACCACAATTGTAAGGCCACGCCAAGAACGACGGTGACCCGTGGTTGATGTCGGGATGACGTATGTAATGAAGATGTGCGCGCGAACGCGTGGCAGTGTACAGAGAGTGTAGAAAGACGGCTGTAACATGTGCAACCTTACCTCCTTCTGAAACGTGTAACATTGCTTATTCACACTGACAGAGCCGCTTCGAGAAAGTTGCACGTTTAGGCGTGACGTTGAACATTTGGCCGCATTAATCATTAATTGCAAGAAGAAGCAAGGGGTTAAGCTACGCTGACACTTTCACCATTACCGATGCCATTTCCCTTCCATAAAGCACGCGATGTAGCAGCATTAAGCTCTTTATGCTGCTACATAAAGAGCTTCCATTTGGCTAGATTTCGGAGGCCGTAGTGGCGTTGATACGTTATCGAAACGGTAACAGACTAACGTGCCACCCGCCAAACCCTTCGTACGGCCAGAGTGCAAATAATACGGTCGCCTCAATTTTGCGGTTCACAGGACTCAACAGAGGTTGACAAGTTCTGTTTGAAGTAACCGTGGTCAGAGGCTAAAGCTGTTTGGTCTGGCTTGCGGAAGCATGCCTGTGCAAGGAGCGAAAGTTCCCTCGTCTATGGTTCACGCTGTACGTTTTTTGACGAACCTTCGATTGCTTCTGGGTTAGTTTGTAAGCAATATTTTGTTCCTGGTCGGAAAGATGCCATCGGTCCAGACACACCAATATATTTACGGCCAATGGCTTTCACAATTGTAACCCTTACGTTGTTGGTCTCGTAATTTCTTTACTGAGATAATTAACTTTCTATAAGTGCCGAGGAGGCAAATAATTGTTTAGCCTTGCCTGCAGATTGTAGACGAAGGGCAGCTTAAGAGACATCTCGTGTTTCCACTGACGGCCGAACACCTCGTTGAGGACACCACGGTCGACGCCGTCAAAGCTGGTGTTTTCCCGCGCAGTCTTCATCACCTACGATTGCAGAGGGAAAAAAATAATTATTGTCTTTCCCCTGCAACAGCTCTCTACATCAATAAACTGCGTGTAAACTGTTGTAAACGTTACGCTCTAAACAAAAAGGCGCTGCAAACTGTACTCTGAAAAAGTTCTTTTCCGTGAAACAAGATAATTGCCCTATGTTGCAAAAGCTATCAGTTTTGCCCTAAATCAACCTTTGCATCAATCGTCGAAACGACGACAGTGCCTCAGGGAACGCCTCGCTTCTGCTAAAGAGTCGGTGACCTTTCTCGCGTGAACCACTTTTTGTTAGCGAATGCTAGTTTCAGCGCGGTGTTGCTATTTCTTTGAGATTATCCTAATTAATGGCACTTGCTATTTTTGGTGCATTATTACTATCAGATGTAGTTACCTCTTGGCTTTCTTTCAAAAAGCATCCTGCACCCTCTCGTACGGGAAGGGGAGCTGTATGAATTTAATCCTGGTAACTACAACGACGCTCTTCTTTTTATCCTCCTTCATTCCTTTGTTCATTCCTTTTAGTTGCTCTAAGGTGCAACTTTGAGTGGAACTTGTTTTGTTGATGCTATCTGAATTATCGTTGTTCCAGGGTAAACTTCAGTTCTCGACTTAAAGGAGTACTGACACCAAATTTTCGTGTTACTTTTTTTTTCGCTGCTATGCGCGCCTACCAGCCCACTAATCATAGAATGACAAATTAGAAGGTCCAGCGCAGCGTGAGCATTCATTTACGGCATCGTTTATTCGTGTCAGTTTCGGTTTCGACGAAGCGAACGCCGAGCGGCCGCCATGACAGGAGGACGTACCTGACGTCACCATTCTTGCCGCACCGCTGCCGGTTTGGACGCGCGCGCGAGCGAGCGCACGCGCGCGCGCCCAGACCGGCCGAGGTTTTCATCATCCCCGCGCGCCCAGGCAGCATGACGTCAGTCCCAAAACCATGACGTATACACACAGTGTAGCAGCGCGCGCATGGAGGAAAGAAAAGGTTCTTTCCTCCATGAGCGCGCGCCAACCGAAGCCAGCGCTTCGGAAGTTCGGCTACGTCACGGGAGCTCCGACGTCGGCAGTTTGGGGCAAGTAGCAGATGATGTCATGCTGGCCTGCTCTGGGCTTTCTCGTGAGAGCGAGGATTAAAACGGTTGAAACTTGCTGGGAGGTATCTCCCGATAAAAAGGAAGCATTGTACATAGTCGCCTCAGCTTTGAAATTTCGTGTCACTACTCTTTTAAAGGCACACTCTTTCGAATGTAGTTGTCCTTGCAACTGAAATTTGGGGACTTCCGCACTGCTAAACCCTGCACCTCCACTAGACACTAGCTGCGACTGTTGAGTTGAGACTGTTGACTGTAGAGTTGATGTAAATAGCACCTTGCAGGTGCTATTTACATCAACTCTACGCACAATGATATCTGTTTTCTGAGACCTGACTCACAGATTCAGGGGCAGGTCTGTATCTGACGCAACGCGTCACATGAGCCGAGGCTACATGCTTTACCTTTGTTACTTGTTACAGTGTGAGTTAATATTAGGCATGCTTGTGGAAAAAGCGTCCTGGCTGCCAGTTGGTGAACAACGGGGGCAGGCTACTCATGCGTAGTGGCGAAGCCAGAAATATTTTAATGCGTAGCATTCTTTGCCGAGTACCCCCACAGCCAGAACCATGTAACGCCCTGCATTTCCACAAAAATACAGACATCGCGGCAGTTACACCTGTAATAGCTATAATTGCTATAATGGCGTAAATAGAGATAACTGGTTGCAAGAAATATTGAACAACTAAAAAATAAGAGAAATATGAAAAACATTACCGAAAATTTCGAAACGCATAACGCATGCAATTTCCACAATAATGCAGATATCGCGAAAGCTCCATCTGTAATCATTATATTAGAACGAAATTTCGGAAAACTAAAATAATTAAGAAATATATAAAATAATTGCGAAAGCTACCGAACGGCACAACGCCTTGCATTTCCACAATAATGCAGATTTCGGGAAAGTTCCAAATGTAATCGTTATAATCGGAAGAACTTCTAAGAAACTAAAAAAATAGGAAAACTATTGAAAAATTGCGGGAAATAGCAAAACGCATGCGCATGGCGTTTCCATAATAATGGAGATTGTAGAAACGCATTAGTAGATAATTATCTGAATTCCTGCAGAATTTTCCGGGGTGTTATCCGCCGCCGGCAAAAAAAAAAAAAAAAAAAAATCCCTACAAGAAAAGGCAGTCTGCGCGCTAACATCATTTCATGTTCCTTTTCTTATCTAATTTCGCTATTTCGCTTTCACATTTTAGTTTACCGATGCGAGTGTGAACAGCGGGCACAAAGAAAGGCCGAAATGCGAAGGGGGCAGAGGACCACACAGAAAATTTGGGCGGGTGGTTAGACACCTAAACAACCCTCCTGTCTACACCTCTGCTCATGCGTTTAAAAAACACAGACAGATATTGCCACGAACCATGTTTTGGATTTGTTTATGTTTTGTTTTTTCCGACCGGCTGCGCCGGGCTGTGTTGTCTGTGTTATCCGTGGGCCAAGCGAAGCGCGCCTTCCATTCTTTATGCCGCACGTGTTATCTCCTTTGATAGGGAGAGCGTATCGAACTAACGTCACCAACCTAGAATAGTATTCTTTGATCTGCAATGTTCTGGATGTAAATCGACGGTTCGAGAAACACTCGCGCCGAACGATAAAAGCCTGCAGAGCAGACGCCGCGGTATTCGACTCGCCGACACTCGCCTGCGCACGTCACTTTGTTGACTGCTGCTTCGCCGCCTGCGTATTCTCTGAGTTGTTAGGGGAGCACAAGTTCGCTCCAATAAACTTCTTTTCCTTGAAGACAACTGCGTCGTCTTTGGCTTCGTGACAATATGACGGCGGTTACCCTCTTTGTCCTTTCTGTATCCTACCTCGGCTTTTCACGCAGCGCAGTTCACCCAATCACCAACTTGTCACCCAACACATCCCTTCGGTGCCCTATGCGCGCTCACCGTTCCGTACGTCTTCTCCGACGGCTGGAAGACGAAGACGCCCGTATCGAAGAGGTCGGGCCAGCCGCGTAGCGGCACGGCGGACAGCTCGCGGCGCTCGAAGAGCTCGTCGCAGTTGGACAGCACCAGGGTGTCCGCGTCCAGGAAGACGCCCTTGCTGAGGTGCAGCAGGCGCCACGCGTGCAGCTTCGTGTACGAGCACGCCACGTCGTCCACCGCACGCGCGGGGAAGCCCAGCTCGTCGCGACCCCTGTAGGCGACGCAGCGGGATAGGTGAACGCTAACACAGGGACGCACAGCCGTAAAAAAACGTTTACGAACCCTTATAAAATGGCAATTTTAGGTATTTCTCTTCCGGTAGCAGCCCACAAACTGTGGTAGCAGCCCACAAACTCAAACACCGTGAAACGTGTGTTTGAGTTTTTGTCAGAAGTCAAGTTTTTAAACCTCATCTCCTATCATGCATAATGAAATCTGGCCCTATACACCAGTCATGCTCATTGTCGTTTCGTGATTTTACTTTTGTTTTTGCTGAGTTTACTTAGTGTTTAAGGTTTCACCCCTCATATATGACTATTGCTCTGGCGCTCTTTGCCCCAGTTGGCCTTGCGCCATAAACATCCAACCATCATCATCATCAACTGTGGTATGTGTTGTGCTGTGTGACGGTCTGCTGCCCTTTTTTGGGAGGAGTGAAGAGGAGTGGATGTGTTGTATGACGGTGTGCTGACCATTTATAGGAGGAGGGGATGTTGTGTTGTGTAATTTCGTTATGTTCATGCCACCAGGTGGCGCACAGTGCTAAGGTGGCTGATTTCTATTGCCATCATCAGTAACCGCAGCCCGGGTATAAATAGCGTGTACTAACAATAAAGGTTCTCTTTTCCGTGGGTACGAGGTAGCGTCTGCATCTTTATCTGCCACGTATGGTGACTCGGTGAGCGTCGGATACAACAGTATGCATGCGAGATTTTGTATTGTCACTAAAGTATTTCGAACGTACCGCACATGTACCGTAAATGTACCGTGCCGTGCATGTATACGTAAAAGTGCCGTATTGCAAAAGTACCCCGAGCTGCCGCGCGGCAGAGAATTAACTTAAAATTGCTGCTTTTCTGGTCTGTAAAGTTTTGGTCTTGCGGAAGCCGGGACAAATTTCCGGTAATTCATGCCCCGAAACTACTCGTGGGTTACGAGGGATTTACGAGGGATGCCGTAGTGGAAGCCTCCGCAATAATTTTGACCACTTTAGAATCTTTAACGTGCGCCGAAATCCCGACACGCTCGCGTGTTTGTTATCTGCTTCATCAGAGTGAGTGAGTGAGTGAGTGAAAAAGACTTCATTAAATGCCGGCAACAGACGCAGTGTTGCCACTACGCCCGGAAAATGACCGCCGCGGCCGGGAACTGAACCAGCGGCCTTGGGTTCAGGAGCGCAACGCCTTACCCACTGAGCCACCGTGGTGTGTTTCCCACCAAGTCTTACGGCGGCACCAACATTGGGTGACCTAATTAAAAGAGGGGAGAAAGCATTAACGCCAGTCCCTCATAAATCAAGGAAGGATAGATTACAAGCCGAAAATAGCTAAAATAAAGCCCACTATATAGAGTCTAATCACATTAGTTTTCAAAATACTTTTCAATATTCCCATGGTTATGCCTCGGCTGAAAGCTCGATTCGGTAAACGACAGATGGCGCCACGCGGCCAAATTAAAAATCCCCCTAAAAATAGGTATACTGTGAGCACAGGCGCCATCGTTGTTTCATGACTGTTACTCGAATGGCCAATCCCACCTAGCAACTCATCATCAGTGTGGCGCACGCGAGCACCACACTGATGATGTGGTGCTCCCAGTGATGAATATGGTGATGATGTGGTGGTGATGAATATCCTCCCAGAGAACAGCCGCGTAAGAATAATACTCGGCGGGGTTCTGGACACGTGGTTGAGTTCCTAACTCACAATCGCCAAAAAAAAGAAAATCTTTAACCAATTATTGCCCACAAGGAAAACGTCCACCCAAGAAAGGGCAAGAGAAAGAGCAAAGAAACGATAAGACTCCTGCGACCACTGATTATGACCAGAGTATTTCAGTGCCTGCTCTACCACAAATTTACCCGTACAAGAGAAAGTGAAAGAAACAGCATCATTAGGACATCATATAAGGCAGTTCTCACCCTCGCAATTTTGACCCTGAGATGAACTAACGAAGGGTAGACCACCAGGGTAACAGAACGAACATGCATAAACGGGTCTAGAAGAAGGGGACGGCCATTTACTCGATGGAGAGAAGTAACAGTATTCAGAGCAAAGAATGGCGTAATCGCTGCAGGGCCGTAGCACAGAATCGCAGGCTACGTATGCAGTGGCCCTTGCTTTCCTTTTTCAGACAACCCCTCGTGACCTTTTTGGAAGGCGAGTTGGCCTTTTTGGGCGAGGAAGAGTTTCTGCGACATTAGTCTACCCGGTTTATAGAGGTTTCAAACAAAAGGGTTATTATTCATGCCAGTTTTCCAGACCTGTGTCCTTATGGATTTTCGTTGTAACAATTGATGTTGGCGTTAGAATTGTGTGTTAGTGCAGTACAGTACTCGTGGTGACATAAAACCAACCCTGTTTTGTACATTGCTGCATTCTTGAAGCGAATGTTTTTGTATCATTGTTTTCCTCGCATGTTAATCTTTTGGTTGTAAGCAACTCTAAATTTTTTGTATGTTAATCTTTTGTCTACAATCAACTTGAAACTGTTTATGTGTTTCTGTAAGTGTCTGTAACTGGCTCTATTAGTTTTGTAGCAACAGGCGCTGCATTTGTTTAATTGTTTCTAGTTGTTACGTTGTATCATTGATACCAGGATTTTCTAATAAGTTTATCCTTTCAAGAATGAACTCGGGAAGCGCCGGACCACATCGGGTGAAGGTCAATAGGACAGGCCTTCAGGCTGCAGTCGTCCTAAATGGGATGTTGGTGACAATGACGATGAATAGGTCCTTAACTTGTGTCTTCCTTACGCATTCCAAAAAATCAGAGAAAGAATGCACTCTCCTAGCACCAAGAAAGTGGATGTAAAAGCAAAATCTGGAGGGGCGTCATACCCTTTTGAAAAAAAAAAAAAAAAAAAACGGGCACCCCCAAACAGAACAGAAAAGACAGGCACCCCCACCCCTTTGAAAGAAAATCACTGCACGCCGTGATATTGGCCTCGAGGACATACCGTGGCGCCACCTACGAGTGACGTCACTTGTAGGACGCCAAATCGTGTTGTCGTCTGCTACAACACATTTCCCGTGCGTATGCGGAAGCGTGTTTTTTTGTTGTGGCCACCGTCTCGCCCGCTCCTTGTGGATTTGAGGCAAATTACCAAAAAAGTTGTCTGTAAACCAAATAATTCGGGCAAGCAATCAGCGACTCGCTTGTTCCCGGCGACACCGCCGCGATTAGGTAGTTGCTACCATCGCGACCCACAGCTCTTACATACGCAGCCAGCTAACGCCAAGGACGATGCAACTGATGCCGAGAAAAGTACGCTGTAAATTCATTATAAAATACTTGTGAAGGGACATGTGTGTGCAAGCAAACACCTTATAACAGCGACCGAAACGCATCGCTCACTTATGATCTCACCGTGCGAACTACTCGTATTGCATGATAAATGAATGACGCGAGAACAGTAATCAGATTTCTTCGCCGCACATGCTTAAAAGTATTGTTATGGTCTGCAGTTTGGCTTAATCAGTGCCTATTTCTCCTACGATGTTTTTATAGTCATGCCCGGATTTGATTAACGAGCACTGCCATAGCCTGTACTCTGCACGGCTGACGTTTACTTTTCGCGATATGTCCGCAATGTATGAACGGTATTAACGCGAGTTTTTAACGCCTTCGAGCGGGTTCGGACAAGGCTATATTTAGTTTTCATTAGGTGCTCGGCGTGATAATTTATAATTGCAGCGTGTTTTGTATGTTTACAGTAAGCCGGCATTTCTCAAGCATCAATTTCGAAACTCACGACTGCTCACAGAAGGCGGAGGCTGCGTACGAGGCGAAACACGTCGTTAATGATTTCGGGTAATGGGGATATTTAGAATAGGAGAACCGAGAGTTGGGGACCCCCAAGAAATTAGAGGAGCCCAAACGCAACACGCGCGTGCGCGACGGGAGGGCCTTCGCCAACAGCTCGCAGCCGGCTTCGGATGCACGTAATCGGATGTTGGGAACTTTAGGCTTGGCGTCGCAGCAGATATTTCATCGCCGTTAGATTTGCGAGTGACAGTCCCTAACAGAACGTTTCACCGCGCTGGGAACTCTGTAAGCGCGGTGATTTCCGTTGAAGCGATCGACGATCAAGATACCTGCACGGCCTCGACCGATTCTTGCGCGCAAGCATAGCCATCCTTCGTCCGATCGCCGCACCGTGCGTGAACGGGCCGGCGCTGCCGGGACCGACCTCCGCGGCCGGTCGGCGTAAATCGCGGCAGATATTTGAGCATCGCTTTGAAAACCACAGCTGATGACACTACCTATCAGAATTTTTCATCACTCTAACGTCCACTTTCACCAATTTGGAACTTCTTTTCCACGACTTGTGTGATTTTAAAAAGCGGCGACAAGTTGTTGCTGCCGCGACCTGCGTCGGTTCGAGCCGCACCGTCGGCTGTGCGGGCAGGCACGGCGGGTGCGTGTGCTTCTAGGAGCAGTTAACGCTTCACGATTTCCTGCTTTATACATTTCTGGCAAACAAGGGAAATCTACGAACTTCACTCGGCGATCGTCGTAGTCCACATTGTTGATCGGGGAAACAAGCCGCTGCTTACGCTTCGGTCGCATGCGTAATACACCACCACGCTCATGGTGTTTGCGGATAATCTACCACAGTTGATACGGTTATACAGTCACCATTAGGTCAAACTGCGCTTGACGCACTGAGAATTAACTTCAAACGAAGGAAATTAACACGAAAATACTTTTAGAACGCGCTTCCTAAGCGAAGTGTGACGCGCTGCAAGCCAACTACGCAGCAAGAAAGGAACGGTGATCCTACAAGTGACGTCAAAACGATCTCAGCGCCGGCCTCTCCAGTGGTGGGCCTCGCGGCCAATACATGGCACCGATCGCGGAGGCCACGCACCGATCCAGCGACCCCGCCTAAAACCTCTCCTCTACCAAAAATATGGATACAATCCTACACAAGAAGGGGGGGGGGGGGGCCGGTTTGGCAGGCAGGCAAGTTCATTCGGGGAAAGCTGCAATATCGTGAGACCACAGTATACACCGACTCCGGGATGTACGAAAGCATAAGGTCCCAATTGTCTTAGTTGACTACTCTGGCAATCTTTGTGACTGCGTGACCCTCCAACATACATGACCAAAGAAGTGGAAGTTAGAGCCATCCTCTTGGTTATCCGAACAGCGGAAGTGTCATAAAAACATAACACACCATTACAGTGTCACAAAGGACACTATGCTGTTTTCTCGAGGCAGAATACCAAGCGCTTCGGTAAGATACTCCCATCCATAATGCAGAAGGTTATCATCAACGTCACCTGGATAGCCGGACGCAACGGTTTGATAGCGAACGACACACTATGCAAGAGGGACACGAACTCTCGTACCGTACTCCTTGTGACCACGACTACCGCACTGCCTTCTTCGAAAAACGTTCAGAACGAATCCTCATCCTATGCTTATAGGAACGCAGTCATTCCCCTTGCTACAACGCGGTCCCAATGCCGAAGAATCACAAACTCTGTGGACGAAAAACAAACCCAGTTATCTGAAAATCCACGTGCGTTTAGGTGTTTGGTGGGAAGATCAGACAATAATAAGAACCGAGGAGGATTTATTCTTCGAAGAGACGTTTATTAAAACGGTTGTTGGAATTCTCATTGGCTTAATTCCTCAGTCAATTAGGGGCTGAGTTCTCGTCAGGCGATTCAGCCTTCAGCCTCGGTCCCTGTAGCACGCTATGTATTTTGGTCGTCTCTTCAAATAAAGTATGAATGAGTGATTTGTGAATTAATCTGTGGTCATCAGTTTCCTGTGCCACCCTGATCGTGGGCCAGGGCTAGGCTGGCTCGGCTTGGCTTGGCTCGGCTTGGCTTGGTTAGGCTTGGCTAGGCTTGGCTTGGCTTGGCTTGGCTTGGCTCGGCTCGGCTCGGCTAGGCTGGCTCGGCTTGGCTCGGCTCGGCTTGGACAGCAGATCCAGCCAGAGGGATAGAGGGCGTGGTAGGAACACGAGTTTCAGGAGAGTCCAGCACCATGTGTTAGAGTACAGCTAAGCTGTCTATCGCCAGGATACGGGATTTTATGGCATCAGCGCGGGAAAACGCCATGTTTGAAAGCCCGCATACAAAGAACAATTTTACACTGATAAAGTCCCGGGGCCTTAATACTTTGATACAAAACGACTTATTTCCCCAGGAAAACGTCTTTTTAGCAATGCATTTGTGTTAAGGAGCGAAGCCGACACACTTTAAAGATTGGTGTAGCTTGCTATTCGTAAGATGGCTTTTCCACATTATGTGTCGCGCTGAAGTTTACTCATAACGTAAGCGACGACGAGAACGGACGGCGCATAAGGCCCCAAAGCGCCTTCAGAACGGAGGTGCCGATACGGAACAGTTCAAGGGCCCGGGCGGCGATATGCACGACTTGCACGATCGTCAGTTCGGCTCGAGCTGCAACGTGCGCGACCGAAAGTCATTCGATGACAAGCTGAGACGTGAAAGTCAGGCAGACACTCGCCGCGGAAACACCGCGTTAACATGAAGCCCCCCCCCCCCCCCCCCCCCCCCAACGAACGCAGTTTTGCTGGGCAGCCTTCTTCACGGAAGGGAATTGCCGGTGAATTTTAAATGCAGAGCATTTCAGTAACTCACGATGTCACCCGTGTTGGCGTCCGTAGTCCGCACGCTCACTGCGCATGCGCGTCGAGTCGAGGCGAAAGCGAACACTCTCTCGCGAGGGGCATTGGATTGGATTCGAACACTCTCTCGCGAGGGGCATTGGATTGGATTGGATTGGATTGGCTTGGATTGGATTGTCTTGGCTTGGATTGGATTGGATTGGATTGGATTAAAGTGGATTGTGTTGGATTGTGTTGCGTCATAGCCGCGGCACGTTGCGTCATAACCACGGCAGACGCGCTTGGGCCGGCGCATGTGCAGTACTCTCTCTTCCGCGGTGTCCTCTCCTTCGGGCGCGCTGCGCATATAACCGGTGTGCCGTTCTCCGGCCAAGCAACATCCGCGGTTGGCTCAAACACCTAGAGTCCACGCCGCTTTACAAGTACGCCAACGTCGTCGACTGGGACCGGCTTACGCAGTCCACTGAACGTATATAAGCGGCGGAGCGCGCGTTCGGAATTCAGTCAAGGGCGTCTTTGCTTGGCTTTCGCTTGACGTGACGCTTTGCTTGACTCGAGTAGATGCGACGCATTTACTCGAGTTCCCCCCGTGGGAAGATGCGGGCGGCTTTTTTTTTTAGTACTTCCCCCAGCCACTACTGATGCGGCGGGCATGTCTCTAGCCCAAATTAAACTGGCTAGCATTCGGTGGCGCGCTAGGTCATCGGGAGGCCAATCACCGGAATCGCAAAACGTATAAAAAGGGCCCCGTTTGCGCATGAAGATGAACAAATAACTTTCAAGGTCCCGCTCCCGCAATTGACCTTCAGTGATATCGCGTCCCACATCATAGGACATGCACGTTGATCTATTCTGCAGCTTTTGGTGGGGGAGAGAGTGTTGCTCAGAAGCTCACCACAAGCATCCCCTCCGTCACATTGTGCGAGGTGACGGGATTTGGTGGCCAAGGGGCAGCGTGCCTCACTGCGTCCTTTTAAAGCGGAACTGTCAGCCTCTCACTGATGATGTCCATACGTAAAAACACACTGCAAGAAAGCCAACTTGGTCTGGTGGTGTTGTTGATGATGACTACAGGTAAAGTGAAAAAAAAACTGAAACTCTTCCTGTGGCGGGAATCGAACCTGCGTCCCTCACGTTAGGAGACCTACTTCTATCCGATTGTGCCTCTGTGGGTTCGTTGCGCGGACATTGGCTTTGGACTTCGGCAGTTTGGATTCTGGACGACGGTGACGGTTTAACGACGGCGATAGAGGGGGAGGAGGCGCTCAGCCTTCTCTGGAGGTATTCGCTTGCTGTCGCGTCAGTTTGGACTTTGATTCGCAGGGCAGTTTCCACTTTGATCGTTGACGCTTGAACTTTGACTGTTAAGAGGTTTTCACTTTGATCGTTGACACATGACTTTGGCACTTCACCATTTGATTTTCGCATGCAAGAAAGCTTAGCTTTTGAACCATCATCGTCGTTAGACAGAGGAGCTTCTGATTATTCCTTGTCGACTCTTTTCTGATTGGAACACCAAAGTACTTTGTTTAGCGCTAACTCTTACCTTGCCTCTCTTCGATGCCGCTTTCTAACGCGTTTTTTTTCTGCCGTCAAAACCAATTAGAGGATTACTTCAGTAAAATATGCTGTTGGGTTAGTTGGTGCATATTGCTTCAAGAAAAAGAGCGCTACAAGCCACGACAGAAAAAACGAAGAAAGACAAGCGTAGCTGTCTCGTTGTTCTTCGTTTTTTCTGTCGTGGTTTGTAGCGCTCTTTTTTTTTGGAGTTAGAAGAACGCTGGCACTTACAGTTATGCATGTTTTGCCTCAAATATGCCTGTGTTTTTTGTTTGTTTTTTCTGGATAACGAGGACATGGGCGGCAGGAAGTTTTTGTATTTTGTAGTTTGGAACAGTCTTGCCTCTGTAGACTTCGCGTCCCAGCATTGTTTCAGATTCACATGGTTACTGGATCGAGTGACAGACCCACCAAAATCTTCACGTTTATGTATTCCAAGAAAAACTATTCGTCTTTAAAACAAAGCGACTCCCAATTATTCTTAATATTCTGCAGCGAGTTGCCATGCACGTACCCTGTAGTACAAGTGCGCTAGGTATTAAACACACGCGAGTCATCATCTTCAGCCTACTTAGTTCTTAGGGCTGTGCACGGGCCGAAAATTTGGGCCAGAGCCCAGCCCGGGCCCGATGCTCATCGCAGTAGGCCTGGCCCGACCCGACGAAGAAGGCCGACGGGCCGGCCCGGCCCGGCCCGAGATCTTAACCTTATGGCCCTCGCCCGGCCCGGCCCGGCTGCGTGTTTCCAACCCATATACCGTAGGGGCCCGCAACTGATTGGGGCACGTTTGGAAGCGAAAACTACCTAAAGGCGGTAAAATGCATCGTAAGGGAAATGATAACAGGCAAAACCAACATTAAACGGGCAAAACAACCCCAATTAAACATAACAATCATGCACATATCCCTACCGCAGCTGTCCTTCGCTCAACTACGTATACGAAAGAATTGAAACCGACATAAAGGTGACCGAACCGCCAAACCTAAAAAAAGATGAACGAAACCCTACCGCAGCTGTCCTTCGCTCAACTAAATACGAAAGAATTGAAACCGACATAAAGGTGACCGAACCGCCAAACCTAAAAAAAGATGAACGAAACCCTACCGCAGCTGTCCTTCGCTCAACTAAATACGAAAGAATTGAAACCGACATAAAGGTGACCGAACCGCCAAACCTAAAAAAAGATGAACGAAACCCTACCGCAGCTGTCCTTCGCTCAACTACGTATACGAAAGAATTGAAACCGACATAAAGGTGACCGAACCGCCAAACCAAAAAAAAAGATGAACGAAAAAACCCCCAACCACGGACAAATTCACGGTAGTATTGAAAAATATTCAAGAAAAGTAGCCGAAATTGAAATGGCCCAAACCACTGAAAAGTAAAAAAAAGAGCTGGAGCTCACCAAAAGGGAACAAAACCACCTTGCATTTTGTGTAAAATTTCAAAATGTGCTATAAATGAATTAAAAAAAAAGCAATTAAAAATAGAATGGCACCCTTGGGCATTTAAACCTCATTCTTGCAATTGCTATCCAGAAATGGAACCTGTATGCCAGAGGACTAGCCGGTTCGTGTTTGATTAAACAGGGTGTGTACTTGCTTTGCTGTTCCGTCTGTATACGTTTCCTTTTCTCAAGAGTATATAGGGCTGTCGGACTCGGTCCCTTCTTTTTATCGAGACGCAAAAAACACGCGTGCATTTATACCCATTTTATTGTTGCCGCTTCACTACGTTCTATACCGACTCATATCGCTTATCTATAAAGTTTCAATCATATGAAGTGTTACAGTTTAGGCGGCTGTTGGCGCATTTAAACCACCCTACTCCCCTGTTGCGCTTTTCCTTTCGTTTTCGTCTGCCGGCTACGACGCCCGAGGGCACAGGCCACCTCCTACCACCAGCTACGCTCGCCGCGGTGTTTTCCCGCCGAAACAAAGAGCAAAACTAAAGTTGAATGGTCACCTCAGTGTTTGACAGCTTCACTTTTGTTGGTTCAGAGACGGAAACGCAACTCCGAATAAGGAACTGCTACAGAAAACAGATGGAGACGCAGGTTTCTCTAGCAGTGTTTACTGTTCAAAGTGTTCCATCTTGAAAATTTGTTTTCGCCGGAACTTAGAGGTGGAAACTAGTCACGCTGAATTGTCGTTCGTTGTACTTCCCTAGGCGGTGTGTCGCTGAGCCGCATGTGTTAATTGCTGAGTTCATCCCAAGACATGCAGTTGCACATCTCTCACACTTGCCGGCTTGCCATACGCCCACATGTGCCTCAGGGCCTAACGATAAGTCCCGTGAAATGTAAAAAGAAACCTGACCCGTGCTTTTACCGCGTCAGCAACATGTAGTTTCTGTGATGTCATAGAAAACCTAAGTATTGGTTCACTGTGCTGGGCCAGCCCGGGCCGTCAGGACGGCCCGGCCCGTCCGGAGCATTTACATTTCGGCCCAAGCCCGGGTGAAAAGTAAGTCGGGTGGCCCGAGCCCAGCCCGCGGGCCGGGCCGGGCTTTCGGGTAAGCCCGAGCCCGTGCACACCTCTGTTAGTTCCACTGCAAGACGGAATCCACACCCGAGGAGCAGTGGGAGGAGGTACTGCGTAGCCCGGACCCAGGCGTGCAAACCACCCTGGTTACCCGAGCTACCGACGTCGCCGCTCGGCTCATGCCTGCGGCCACGGGTATCCTCTGACCTAAGGAAATGCTCAATGAAATGTATTCTATCTTTCTCTCTCGCATTGACCTCCAGACGCTCCTGTCCAGCGCTTCCCGAGCCCATTCCCTGCCTTCGAATTTCCGTATGTCGTTCCTCCACCTAGGTATTAGCCTTCCCCTTCTAGTACCGTCTCTCGGTATCCACACTGATACCCCGGTTGTCAAGCCATCTAACTAGGTGGCCAGCCCAGCTGTCTATTGCTTTTTTTAAATGCAGAGCATTTCTTAGCCTCGCCTGTTCCTGCGTCGGACGGTGTCAACAGTTTCGCGTCCGCAGCAGGTGCGCCTCTCCTTCCCTCCTCTCTCTCAACAGCAGCTGGCGCGCGCATGCGTCGTAGTCAGCCCGTTCGCTCCGTCGCGGTCTCGGCGTAACAGGTGCGTGATAGCAGCGCGGTGGGGCGTAGAAGGGCGCGCGCTGCTTGCGCATGCGCGCCCTCCCCCCCCCCCCCCCCCCACGTACTGCTCTCCCTCTACTGCGCGCGCTGCAAATATAGCGGCTAGCGGTCGCTCGTGTTTCAGTCACTGCGTTGCTCCTTCCTTCCTTGGTTGACGCTCGTGCCCACGTTTACTCGTGTCTGCTACTCCAGCATCGCGGAAGAAGCGATGGAAGCAACACTGCCTTCAATCAGTACTGAGGCCCCACTGCTCTGCATTTACTCGTGTTCCCCTCGCGGAAAGGCGCGGGAATTTTTTTTTAACTTGAATTATGTCCTCTACTCGAGCTTGTTACCTAATCTCGTAAGCTCGCGTTTCCTCCCCCTTCACTCGTTTACTCCCGTCATTCTTTGTCCTATGGCTCGTTGAGCCGACGGAAGTGTGGTTTCTATAGCACGTGTTTTGTTCACCGCTACGTGTTACGACCGTTTGTGGGCACCGGAGTATTACCGGTTGGCCTCTTCATGCCACAAAAAAATGGTTCTGGGAGGGTCATGTAATGTTGAAACAGGGGGAAGAAAGCGCAATTGAAACGTTCATCGACTTTTGGAGCGCCAATCATTTCTGTAAAGAGGCGACAAGTTCGCGTCGGCAATCCAGAAAGCACGAGGATAATGTAAACATGGATCATACCCATTTTTTTCGCCTCACACCATCAATTCGAAAAAAAGATATCTATAAACGACAGTAACAGAGACCCGTAATGATAGGGGCCAGAACGTTTATTAAAAAGTTAAAAACCACAGCAGCCAAGAAAAATTAAACACACACGAAGGTGAAATTAAAATTAAAATGCACTGCACAATTTCACGAGGGCAGATCCCAGCTGCAGGTGACTCCAGCCTCG
Organism: Haemaphysalis longicornis; assembly: GCF_048455015.1. Taxonomy (NCBI): domain Eukaryota; kingdom Metazoa; phylum Arthropoda; class Arachnida; order Ixodida; family Ixodidae; genus Haemaphysalis; species Haemaphysalis longicornis. The sequence goes on from NW_027526346.1 coordinate 3,082,226, forward strand.
CGCATCTGTTTCAGCTGCATTTCCCACATGAGCCCGAGCGGACACGGCGGGACCTCGTTGGGGAAGACGAGCTGGGAAGGCGCTGCGTCCTCTTCTAGTGGCGGGGGTTCAGGTCCTCCCGCGAGGCGTACCGTCTCCGCGGTCGAAGCCGGCCCGAATGAAACGAGGTGCGGGGGCATGTCCTTGACGGGCACCCCGCCTTCGACCATGGTCGAATTGAAGGGACCGTCCAAGACCGGCGAAAGTGGCGCTGGGGAGACCGGCAGCGCGTCCCTCACTACGACGTCAGAGCTGGCTGACCAGAGGAGGGTGCCCTCCGGTTCGTCTACGTCGTCCGCCTCGCCCGACGCGCGCCTCGGGGTTTCCACCTCGGCCCACGTCGTACCCCAGGAGGTGCTCGTGGTGGGCGAGCTGTCGGTGGACGGTCTTGAGAGGCCTCCGGTGGTTGACGCCTCCGCAGCGTCCACAGGCGCTGCTTGCCGACGACGTAGTCCTCTCACTGCCGCGGTTCTCCGAGTCAACGCCGCTGGGACGGGTGAGGAGTATTCGGCCCCAAGACGGCCGAAGGGACGCCGCAGGGCCACGCGTCCACGTGTGGGCAGGGGCGTTGCTGTGCGGCCTCTTCGGGGACATCCGCTGGTCGAGGGGAGAGCGGCATCCTCAGGGGCAGCTTGCGGGCCCGATGGACCTGAAGCTCCCGTGGTAGAGGCCGGTGCCACGGGTGCGGGTGCAGGCTCTCCTCGTCCAGGGCGATCCAAGGGACGAATAGCCGTACGTCCATATGTTGGTCTCGGCGTGGCTTTGTGGGCTTTTACAAGGTGTTGCCGCTTCGGAGGCATCTTCGCGGTGATGGGTGCAGGATACGCAGCGGCAACCAAAGCGGTGGCTGTAGTGGGCGTCGCAGAACTAGCTCTTCTTTGCAGGAGAGCACAATTTATACGTGGTACAGTCGCGTGCGATTTGAAGGTAATCGCGCGAGCGTCGACCGACCACGACGATAACGCCCCCACGAGGCTTGTTTTACTCTGCCTGGTTCCTGGTTTACGCATTCTTCTCTCCCTCGGTCGCTGTTTATTCCAGCAGCCATCACTTCAGCAGCAAAATCAATAACCCCTTCCTCTTTTTTTATCGCGCACGCAGCGACGACGTCGCAATCGTGGTATTTTACAGCAGTTCTCGAAAAGGTGCGCAGAAACGCATTCTCCCGAAATACTGGACATTTATAACAACGGGTGCTATCGTTGCTCGCGATAACCAAGAAAAAAACGCACACGTGATTGCAACCACACAAGATCACCACAAAGCGGAAAGGGTGGTTTACTAGCCGCGGGAGTGATCACTGCTTGATGGAACAGCGACCGAGAGAGAGGAGAAGCATAAACTAGGTCCCAGTCGCTCCGAAAAAGGCCGCGCGGGGGCGTTATTGCCTTTATCGGTCGAAGCTCGCGCGATTACCTTCAAATCGCACGCGACTGTACGCGTGCAGTGCCGGACACTCTTCTTTCTTGTCGTTTGTTGCAGGTTTCTTTTTCCAACGCAAAAAAAAAAAAGCGCCAGTAGCGGCGATTACGGGGAACACATTGCGGTCTTTCTTCACACTCGCCGACGCTGCTGTCATGCGTTGATTATACGCGTCTTTGCTGATAGCGCAACACGATTGCGTCTGCATGCATATCGAATTTTTGTTTTTTGTTTTATTCACATCAAGTGAAACTGACGCGCGAAAATTGGTTGCAGCGTTAAGTACTGGATAGAACGCATTAGTATTTCCACCCCCAAGCATTGTAAAATTGAACTATAGCCGAATGTCAAGCCAGCGCCGACGTTCGACGCTGTACCGTTCCGCGGCACAGCCACGTGCACGGGTGACTGGAATCTTCTTGCAACGACTGCATGTCCGGAGTCATCATCGTCGTCATCATCATCATCATCCCACGACCTGCCCGCAGTAACGTTATAAGCAGAATGACATTGTTGGCTGCCGATTAGAGCCCCGTTTACATTGACCCGACGAGGGCACGTAGAATCGAAATAAACAGGTTTTTTGGACTCAACCTCCCCCCCCCCCCTCTACCCCCCATGTATAAGCGGACGGGTTGGGTAGGAGAGCCGTTGCAGTGAGTCCAGTCAACCCGGAGGCAGGGTGGGTAGGTTGGCTCGTTCGTCGGGCTGAGTAGGCGGGTCGCGAGGAGCAGAATACCGTATTTGCACGGTTCTAACGGACGACGGAGCCGAGAGCAAGAGATGCTTTGCATCTAAAAGCGTCCTGTAGAGTAAGACATCTAAGAGATGCTTTGCATCTAAAGCGAGTAAGACACCTGGTTTGTGATATTCGCAAATCCTTGTTCCAATTACTTATGACAGCACCTGTACATTCTTTCATCCCGTTTTCGCGCCTAATACAGCCGATATTACAAGGAAAGCACGTTGTCACCTGTTCGTGCGTGCATGCTTTTATTTTACACTTTATCGCCTTGTTTTACCAGATGATGTGTAGCGTTTAGAAGTGTCTTACTGTGTTATCTGTGTTAAAATAGTCTGTAAAATGTTATTATTACTTATTTTTCCTTCAGCTATGTGGTAACTAAACTGCACAGCTTAGAAAGCGCATATATTTTTTTGCGTGCTTTGGCAGTGACGTGGTCGACTTGTGATGGGTTTTTTTTATTTTACCGTTGAGTAAGTAGCTACACGCAATGCGCCTGCTGTTTTACCCATGCGCATTGTACCAATTTTTGTATTCATGCATGCAGCGCGCCGCGAGCACCCACTTCCTGTAAGAGTCTGACAAGCCTTGCAGTATTGATAAATAAATAAGCACTCCCCATTAGACACGGGGGGGGGGGGGGGGGGGGGGGAGGAGGGGAAGAATTCAGTTGCGTCCGGCACGTGTGTCTGGAAGCGGGGCTGATACCAGAGGAAGTCCGCAATGGAAATTCGCGTTCATAAAATATGTCCACCTGGCAGAGTGTCTTTTTAACAGAGATGCTGACGTGCAATCCATGGGTGGCGGCGTCCGAAAATCCCCGACAAATAAAAAAATACCGAGCGCACGTGAGCGCGTCCTCGCTGCGAACATCCGACCGTTAAAAAAAAAATATGCCGAGGCCTGGTGAGCGCGTGCCTCGCGGCTACTGCCCAGCGTCCCCGGCGCACGTTTATCAAACCAAGTATCGGCAAAGATTGGCAAAAAAAAAAACTCCAGTGTTCACCGTAATGGTGGCAACACTTCAAAAAAAAAAAAACTGAACGGAGCTCACAGTTATAGCAACGAGAATGGAGTAAAGGTCGTTGAGGCAGCGAAGAAGAAGCAGATCCCCTGCAATCGTGGACTTGAACCGTTTTGATGGTCCTAAAGGTTGCGTACAGCTGTGCGACCTTCAAATCTTACGCGTTAGTGTGCACTTCATTAATTTTTTGGTGCTTGTATTTGTTGCTCCGCGACATTGTAAAAAAAAAATCCCTCACTGGAAAGTGCCAGGAAGAATAGGGTACGCTCAAATTACGTCAACAAGAACCAAATCAACCCTTGTGACCCTCAGCGGAGCCCCAGTCAACACGCTTCGCAATATTGCGCGGAACATTCGCTTCTGAGTTGGAGGTGGGCGAAGAGGCGGGCATTGCCCTGGCAATGACGGCATCCGCAAAAATCAAATACGTGGTGAGCGACTCAAAGTCTGCTATTACAAATTACGCAAGGGGGCGCATCTCCCCAGATGCATCTGCAATTCTAAGGATTGGGCTCAACAACATTCAGCGTTCGGGCAAGATATGTCTAATATGGGCACCTGCACACTCTGGCCTGGCTGGGAATGAATGCGCGCACGACGCCGCTCGAGGATTTTCTGACCGAGCTGGTGACGACAACAACGCTCATTCACTTCGCTGTTCGGGTAGGGATCGCCTTGTGTCCTACAGAGACATAACTAATCATTACAGGCTAGAGCGGACCCGCTTCCCCCCGGCTCATCCTACCCTCAGTAAATGGCAATCCGTGGCTTGGAGACTTCTACAGACCAACTCGTATCCCAACCCGGTTGCGTACAGTCACTGTTACCCTGGGCAATATTCTGACAAGTGCCACCGGTGTAAGGACAGGGCAGACTTAGCCCACATGCTGTGGGCTTGTCCACAGGCGACAACGTTAGGTCGCAACATCGCTACTGTAGAGCAATGGGAGACCGTATTGCTCAGCTCCGACCCAGCTGATCAAGTCTGGGCCATTCAGCTGGCCGAAGACGCTGCTAGAGCCCAAGGGCTCTTGGCCGACGTCTAGGATTACTGGCTGTTATGCAATAAAGTTTTCACTCACTCACTCACTCTCTTGACGTATTAACCGAGAGGAATAAACAGCTTTGTTAATTTCACGTTCAACTTGTTTACTGCGTCATCTGTACCATCATTTCTTAACTTTTCTGTGCCATAATAAAAACTTGAATCCAGTTATTTCAATATCCCTAATAAGGTGTGACGGTATATTCAGCCTAACTTCCAACGTCAAAAGCTATGCACACACGCATTTACCTCTTTTTTATAAAGGAGATAGCAGGCGCAAACAATGTTTTAACTATTGAAAACAAGCTCTTAATGAGAGTTTTCCGTGTGCTGACAATTCCCGAAACACAATTGTTCCTCGTGCAAAATGCCCCATGAGAAGCTTATATTACCGACCAGTTTACCTATGACGAGTTGGCGTAGGACGAGTGGCCTTGTGTCGAGTGGGACAAGACCCATATTCATCGTATATCCGGCATCGTGTATACATAATAGTAAATTTCAGGACTTTTCCTCCTCCAGGAACGCGCCGCCGTGTCTCGTGACGCCGTGAGGGACGTGGCAAACTGTATGGCCAAATTATGTACTCTTTATGTACAGGAATATATACAGCATATATACAAGACAACTGAGGTAGCGCGTAGTGGGCCTTAGAAAGTGTTTGCCGTGGTCTAACCGGCGCCCCGCGACTGTGCCCGCGACATGTAGCAAGTTGGACAGCAAAAAGCATCTTCCTCTCAAAAGGCCAAACGTCATGCTTAGTTCATAGAGAGCAAGAGGGAACAGCCCGATTCAACTAGGCTCAACCCAGTATCAGGCAAGCTGGGGCCCTTTAACGTTTGCCCGCATATTCTATGCGAGGTTGGCTCTAGTGTGTCCTCTCGCTTTAACTCGTGAAAAAAAAAAAAAAAAAAAAAAACATGGAAAAAGTTCGACCACCAAAGCAACCGTCTTCGTACAGACAACAATTCATCACTACCCACGATTCGCTATCGAGACGCCGTGTAACGGCTACTAATTATCCTTCGCAGTCGGCTGAGCGGGGCTCGACTATAGCGTTGCCACGAAGAAGACGGCCCTTTTCTCTCTACATTTATGCTTGATATACAAAAGTTGACGCTGAAGCCGGGAATTTTAAAAAACTTAAGTCAATGCGGCACGTGGTGGCCAAAGCCAGAACTACTGGCCATGAGCCGGAAAGCTGGACATGTCCGTTAGACCTGTTCCACATCGGTACAATGTAGGCCATGGCCTTCTAGACATATAATTCACGTTATTTAGTGGCTCTAGGTTCACGGTGCAGGTACAGAAGGCGACGACGTGCAAACAGCTGGAATCTTATTGTTTTGGGGAGGGTACCAGCAACGATCAAGGGCATGTAACGAAATGCACGATGCACCCCAAATGACCGAGAATTAAGTACGCGGGATACCGTCAACGTTGATAGTGTTTGGTTACATGAGAAGAATTCCTTAGACGTCATCGCCGTCATACTGGCCCGGAGAATGGTGAATTTTGTGGACGCACATCCTGTCGCAGAAGGCCATCGTTGACAATCGATTGGCGCCGGAGAGGCACCGGCGCCTGGCCAAAGCTGGTGCCGATACCGGTAGGCACCGAGTGCGGGTGGCAGACTTGACTGCGAAGTACGAGTACCGGACTTCGTGCGGGCGGCACCTATCTGGGCGGGGCATTCTGCACGCGAAATGCGAAGGCCGTGGTTGCACGGCGCGCCTGGTGCCACTGCCGCACTTCTTTTCGCACTGCCTGGACGTGTGAAAGAGGACCTTCCCGTCGGTGCGCGAGGGTTGCCCACAGGAAAGTCCCACATGCAGCAATAGCGTCCGTTGAAGAACCACAGAGAGCTTCCTTTGCAGTCTGGCCGCATGCAGTTGGAAAACGTAGTCGAATCCGTGCATCTAGGCGAACGACGTTCGTTAAGGATGCAGCTACGCTCACTCGTCATCTTGGACGGGAACCTATTGGAGCCTTGAGACAAAGGCAAGCGTTGCTTCCCCTAGAGGCGGTGCAAGTTTTTTCCCAGTGGTCGTAGTAGAATTTTTGTGTGGCCCGAGTACAATACGAGTAGTAGACGGCGCCACACATCAGCTTCCCTTCGCTTACCTCTTCGTGGCCGGTATTGCACCTGCCTCGCGTCGCCGTTGTCAAGGCCTTGTCTTGACTTCATGGCGCGCTACGGCCTTCGCGGTTTCCGAACGCATGCGTCCGACTCGTTCGAGTTGTGGCCCAACGCTCCGGGAGATGAGCGCTGTCCAGTGTTGAATTCTCGGGCTGCAATTATGATCGAACTGCCGGTATCGGCTTCAGGAGGCGTGGTCTCACATTCTGCATTATTTGCAAATACTCTGGAGGCCGGCTGGATGCTGTAGACAGTCAGCGACACGGCCACCACGATGAGCGAAGCAGTCAGAGCAAGCAGGACGAAGCACAGCGCAGTCGCCCAAGACGTCTGATTGCCCAGGTGGCTTCGGCGGTGGCCGTGTTACGAACACCTTGAGCAGCTCTCTTCTGAGACGACCTCCGAGTTCTTTATAATTGCTGGGTATGATATAGCGGCCAGGCAGTCGCTCACCAAAGCCGTTGTGCTGTTTTGCGACGCATCGCTGCCGACCCGAAGGCGTCGTTGGGACAGGTATCGGTGCCAGAAGGACACGATCTGGTGGGTGTTCTAGACTTCTAAAAACTAGACTTCTAAAAACTACAAGGTCACAGAGAAATATGTTGCCAAGGACCCCTAAACCTTGGCCAAAACCCCGCAAACAATACGAGGAGTGATGCTCAGAATACGAGAACGCAGCAGCTGACGTGACCCGCAGCGTGGCTTACACGCCACTATTCCGAGCTGCTACTTACTCTCCGGAAGCCAGGAGAAATAACGAGGCATAATTTTAACGACATTCGCCCCTCATGGGCTTGTAAAACCACGTGATATTTCCCCTGGAAATGTTTAAATCTCACGGCACATCTCCAGCGTGACGAAAGTGAAGGTCAGGAGTAACATAACGGGGCCTAACGCGACGTAACCTAACAAAACCGAGCTTACCTAATCGAACCTAACCTACCATAATCGTGACCTGACCCAACCAAACGTTTTCGCATAGTATTTGTTTCAAGGATGTTCCTTGCTTAGCCAACCACAGTTGACTGCCGGCAGAAATTATTCGCAGCGTTTCTATAGGCATCGGACACTGAAGTTTGCCCGCGACTGCAGCGCCGCCTCTCGCCGCCGCTTAGCAACTTTGGGTTCGTGGATGTCACGACCAGCCGTTTAGCGCACGTGCGCTAAATGTCTCACACCCAGCAAAAAAACTCACGTCTGACGTTAGAGCGCGGCGGCTGGCAATCAGCCGATCTGCAGCGGCTACTCCGTATTGGCCGCGAGGCCCACCACTGGAGAGGCCGGCGCTGCGATCGTTTTGACGTCACTTGTAGGATCACCGTTCCTGCCTTGCTGCGTACTTGGCTTGCTGCGAGTGACAATTCATTTAGGAAGCGCGTTCTAAAAGTATTTTCGTGTTAACTTCCCCCGTTTCAAGTCAATTCTCAGTGCGTCAAGCGCAGTTTGACCTCATGGGGACTTTATAACCGCATCAACTGTGGCACATTATCCGCAAACATGAGCGTGGTGGTGAAACACGTATGCGACGAAGCGTAAGCAGCGGCTTGTTTCACCGATAAACAATGTGGACTGCGACGATAGCCGAGTTAAGTATCTAGATTTCACGTGTTTGCAATTAATGTAAAAACCAGGAAATCTTGAAACGTTTACTTCTCGCAGAAGCGCAAGCACCCGCCGAGCGTGCCCGCACGGCCGACGTTGCGGCTCGAACCGACGCGGCAGTAACAACTTGTCGCTGCTTTTTTTTTAAATCACACGAGTCGTGGAAAAAAAGCTCCAGATTGGTGAAAGTGGATGTTAGTGTGATGAAAACTTGTGCTAGGTAGCGTCATCAGCTGTGGTTTTCAAAGCGATGCTCAAATATCTGCCGCGATTTACGCCGACCGGCCGAGGAGGCCGAGAAGACCCTCCCGTCGCGCGCGCGCGTGTTCCGTTTGGGTTATTCCCCTAACTTCTTGGGGGCCCCCAACGCTCGGTTCTCCTATTCTAAATCTCCCCATTACCCCAAATCCCTAACGACATGTTTCCCCTCGTACACAGCCTCGCTTTCTGTGAGCAGTCGTGAGTTTCAAAATTGATGCTTGAGAAAGGCTGGTTTTCTGTAAACAGACAAAAGTCCACGTTTCAATTATAAATTCCCACGCCGAACTCCTAATGAAAACTAAATATAGTCATGTCCAAGCCCGCTCGAAGGTGTTAAAAACTCGCGTTCATACCGTTCATATCTTGCGGACAAGTTGTCGCGAAAAGTAAACATCAGCCGCGCGGAGTACAGGCTACGGCAGTGATCGTTAATATAATCCGGGCATAACTATAAAAACATTGTAGGGGAAATAGGCACTGATTAAGCCAAACTGCAGACCATAACAACACTTTTAAGCATGTGCGGCAAAGCAATCAGATCACCATGCTCGCGTAGTCATTCATTTACCAGGCAATGCGAGCAGTTCGCGCGGTGCGATCACAAGTGAGCGACGCGTTTCCGTCGCTGTTACAAGGTCTTTCAAGCTTGCACACACAGTCTCATACATGCCCCGTCACAAGTATTTCATGATGAATTTACAGCGTACTTTTCTCGGCATCAGTTTCATCGTCCATGGAGTTAGCTCGCTGCGTACGAGCTGTGTGTCGCGATGGTAGCAACTACCTAAACGCGGCGGTGTCGCGGGGAACAAGGGAGTCGCTGATTGCTTGCCCGAATTATTCGGTCTGCAGACAACGTTTTTGGTAATTTGCACCAAATCCACAAGGAGGGGGAAGACGGTGGCCACCACAAAAAAACGCGCTTCCGCATACGCACAGGAAATGTGTTGTAGCAGACGACAACACGACCCGGCGTCCTACAAGTGACGTCACTCGTAGGTGGCGCCACGGTATGTCCTCGAGGCCAATACGCGTCTGGCGATAGGTAGATCGTACGGTGCTGCACTCAACAGCACTAGGCGTAGAGGTATTATTTTGCGTTCAGAGGGCAACAGTTTGGTAATGATGCAGTTCCTGCTGTCAAACGGACCACTGCGCTCACGCGCTCACGTTGCAACCTTTGTGCTACGACCAACTCACACTCGCTCGTAGGTGTGCGCGGTGGCTGGGGTTGAATTGCAGATAAGGTTGTCACACTCATGAGTGGAATCGTGACTTTTCGCGTAACCAACGCTGTCGCGGCGCAACTGACTATCGAATCACTCGCACACGTCTTGCACGGGAACTCAAGGTCACTCGCGGCCCGCGGCCTCCTGGCCGCCATGAAGCCATGGAGGAGAAGAGGGGTGCCTGATCTGGTGGCCGGGCGCACAACGTCACCTTGGCCACAGACGCTTGGTCACAGATATTGCGCCGCACTCGCACGGTTGCCTGCATGCATTCCACGCTATTGAATACCGGCTATACGCTGGAGTCACTTTATTAGGCCGTGATACGCGAAAAAATTGGTACTGACTTGGAGAGAAGCGCTGTAGATATGCTTCCCTTGCTGAGGATGGCACTTCGCAACGATGTTTGTCACATCAATGTCTTTCACGGCGTACGCGTGCCCGGTGTGGTGTAGTGGCGCCCTCTAGTGGAGCGCCCGCTCACTGTGGGCGCTTGGTTGTGTTAATTGTAACTAGATGTCGTTGCTGTGGTCGCACGTGACGGGTCACGTGCGTATGCGTCTAGGTGTCGTCTTGTCGAACAATAAACGTTCTCTTTGGGCTCTGGTCTTGGTGCGAGCAGGCCGCACTCGTTCTTCTTGGGCTTGTGCGTGGGCCCGGCGCGCTGAGCCTTCGCTCCCGTCGCCGCCGAGGCCGCTCGCCGTCGCCCACGACACAACATCTTTTTGGCGACGAGGATGGGATCATTTTCGTCTGCTGCGACGACGTCGTCGACGGGTCCGGCAGAATGAAAACGTGAGTGCGTTTGACCTCGCTCGAGTGTGACTGTCCGGCGCGTCTGGCGTCGCGAGGCCTAGCGTTCTTTGTGCTGACGCTTGTCGAACCGTCGTTTAGGCCTCGCCCTACTTCGTTCTTCTGCTTCTGCTCCTGCATCTCTCTCCTTCCTGCTTGGCAGCATGGGCCTCTTCGATAACCTGCCCGTTTTCCTCGAATTGCCGGGGCCGCCTCCGATTCCGTGGCATAACTGGAAAAAATTGTTTCAGGCCCATCTCGAGGCGGCTGGCGGCAGCGACTGGAATGACGGACGACGCGCGTCGGCGCTCGTCAGTGTTTTGGGTAGGGAGGGGCAACGAAGGTATTTTGCTGAGGCGGAGCAGAACGAAGCAAGGAGGGACGCCGCCAGTAACGTGACCGACGCTCATGTAACCAGCCCTATCGTGACCGACTCCGCGACCGACTGTAGTGTGACCGCATCCTCGGCTCCGGCCATTTCGAAATTCGACCAACTTTTGGAGCAGCTGGACCGGCTCTTCGCTGCGTCCACAAATACGCTTGTTGAACGACATGAGTTCACAAGCCGTCGTCAATTTCGGGGGGAAAGTTTTTTAGAATACGTGACCGCTCTAAAGGAGAAAGCCGTACGTTGCAAGTTCGGGCTGACGTACGCGGAGCGCGTCCGAGATCAAATCATACATGGAACGTCTAACCCCCAGGTTAGAGAAAAGCTGCTCGCACATGGCGAAAGGTTGTCTTTGGAGAAAGCTGAAGAGATTGGTCGGAGTTTTGAATCTTTGTCATTGGCGAACCAAGCCTTCGGTTCGCATCATCAAGTACAAGCAGTAGGTCGACGAGGAGAAGGTGGCGTCGCGGAAGATGACAGTCGGAGAAGCCGCCGCGCTCAAGATGGCGGCGTGGAGAATCAAGATGGCATGGGCCGCCGGGGAGGCCGGCGCGCTCAAGATGGCGGCACAGGAATTCAAGATGGCCTGGCCAGCCGGGGAGGCCGTGACGTCATTCCACCGGGTTCGGGAAGACAAGATGGTGGCCTCCAAGATGGACGTTTCCATCCGCAGTCAACTGTAGAGTTCCGCGGTACAGTTCAGCAGAAGTTTGCAGGCAAGCTTCAGTTGTGCGAACGATGCGGAAATAAATGGCATAATTCAGCATTTCAAAATTGTCCAGCCCGAAATCGGCGCTGCAACTCTTGTAATAAGTGGGGACATTTCGCATCGATGTGCCGTAAGCCGGCACCAGTGCATCGAGTTTCTTCGAAGGAAGCTACGGGATCCGCTTCGGCACCGGAACCTGTAGAGCATCCAGCATCCACGGAGATCAACGCACCCGCAAGATCTTCCGTCTTAACAGTCAGCACTTCTTCTAGAAAGGACTTAGTCGTCCAAGCGGAAGTCAGCGTCAACAATCCTCCAAGAAAGGACTTAGTCGTTCAAGCCGAAGTCAGCGGAGTGACCATGCAACTCTTAGTCGATACCGGAGCATCCGTGTCGTTGATGACTGTCGAAGATTTCAAGCGTCACTTCAGTAAACAGCATGCGCTGTCCAAGGCTTCCGTCAACTTGTGGAATTTTTCCAAACAACGTATCGGCATCCGCGGCTCATTCCAAGCTCCTGTTCAAGTCTTGCAACGGTCTTGCTCCGTCACATTCTACGTCACCGACAAAGGGACATCTCTTTTGGGGCTCGACGCCATCCAGCAACTGGGCATTCAGATCGACGGTGCGTCTCTTACGTGTCGACTAGCATCGGTGTGTGCAGTGCAGTGTCCCGTGAACGTGCCCCCGGGTTTCGAACATCTCTTCAACGGCGAGTTGGGTCTTGTCAAGGACGTCTCGCATAAGATCCAACGGCGGCCAGGTGTGACTCCAGTTGCATCTAAGCTACGAATATTGCCTCTTGCTCTCCGTGATCCAGTGTCCAGCGAGCTGCGACGCCTCGAGGACAATGATGTCATTGAGCGTGTCGACGCCTCAGAGTGGGTTTCGCCACTCGTCGTCGTCCGGAAAAAGAACGGGGACATTCGGCTGTGTGTGGACCTCCGGGAACCGAATAAGGCAATTATCATTGATGGGTATCCTTTACCGCATGTTGAAGAGCTGTTGCAGATGTTTCATGGTGCTGTTTGTTTTTCTAAGCTTGACTTGGCGTCGGCTTATCATCAGTTGTTGCTGGAAGAGGGCAGTAGGGACTTAACTACTTTCGTGACTCATGAAGGTTTATTCAGGTTTAAGAGGGTGTGTTTTGGTCTGGCGTCGGCGCCTGCGGTTTTTCAAAAAATGATGTCTCAGATCTTAAAAAATTGCAGAAATGTTGTTTGCTATCTTGATGATATTCTTGTGTGGGGAAAGACTCAAGCTGAGCATGACGCGAGCCTGGTTGAAGTCTTAACATGTATAGCAAACAGTGGCATGAAGTTGAACGACAAATGTCTTTTTTCGGTCAGGGAACTTGATTTTTTGGGTCACAAGATTTCGGCTGAGGGCATCTCACCTTTGGAGAGCAAAGTAAAAGCTATAGTTCATGCTCCCGCTCCTACGGACCTCAAGTCACTGCAATCATTTTTAGGTCTTGCAGGATACTATGCTAAGTTCATAAAGAACTATGCAGAGATAGTTGAACCACTTCGCCTCATGCTCAGGAAGGGTCAGACGTTTTGTTGGTCTGATGATGCTCAGCGCAGTTTCGATCAGTTGAAAGCGTGCCTCACATGTTCTCCGGTTGTGAAGGTCTTTAATCCTGACTTGCCTGTAGTAGTAACTACCGACGCATCTGATGTGGGAATTGGCGCGGTACTACAGCAGCGGTATGGTTCTCGGCTTGAAACCATAGCCTTTGCATCTAGAACTTTGTCGGAGACTGAGAGAAAATACTCTGTGGGAGAGCGCGAAGCGCTGGCTTGTTTGTTCGCGTGCGAAAAGTGGCACATTTTTCTTTGGGGCAGACGGTTCACACTTAGAACTGACCATCAGGCTGTAGTTGCTTTGTTAGCCGCAGGAGACTCAGGTCGGAGACCTTTAAGGATTTCACGGTGGTCAGCTCGTCTGCTGTACTACAATTTTGACATCGAGTATTGCAAAGGGTCAGAAGGGACAAGCCCCAGTGTTCAGACAGACCCTGATCTGTCGGAGGTCTCTACCAGTGCAAGGTCTGAATCCATTGTCCCTCGGGAACCATTAGAATGTCAGGAAGAAAATAGTGAACAAACAGATCCAAATAGCCATGTAGACAACACAAGGGAAAATGAGGGGGTTTCTGGATTGTCAAATAATGCAAGTTCAACGTCTACGCGTCCGCGCCGTAAGACTAAGCAGCCTCAGTGGCTTCGCGAATATGTGCAGTAAGGGGTATACGTACGGTTCATGCTTTGCGTCATGTTGAACGTGTCATGTCTGTGTTGAATCGTATATCATCATTGAAAGTGTTTTGGACGGGTTTTTTTTTTTTTGGGACTTTAGAGAACTGTCGTGAGCGAAAATGTTTTTTGGACGGGTTTTTTTTTTGGGACTTATAGAACTGTCGTGAGCGACTGATAGCCTGTTGTGTGAGTCAAGTGAAAGGAAGATGCAGACATTCTTCAAAGCGCGGGAGAATGATGTGCAGTGTGCATTTAAGATGCTGTATGTATTTCGCAGAGTGTGCGAACTTCTTTTGCACGGGAAGATGATGTGGTGTAGTGGCGTATTTCGCAGAGTGTGCGAACTTCTTTTGCACGGGAAGATGATGTGGTGTAGTGGCGTATTTCGCAGAGTGTGCGAACTTCTTTTGCACGGGAAGATGATGTGGTGTAGTGGCGCCCTCTAGTGGAGCGCCCGCTCACTGTGGGCGCTTGGTTGTGTTAATTGTAACTAGATGTCGTTGCTGTGGTCGCACGTGACGGGTCACGTGCGTATGCGTCTAGGTGTCGTCTTGTCGAACAATAAACGTTCTCTTTGGGCTCTGGTCTTGGTGCGAGCAGGCCGCACTCTTTCTTCTTGGGCTTGTGGGTGGGCCCGGCGGCCGGCCTTCGCTCCCGTCGCTGCCGAGGCCGCTCGCCGTCGCCCACGACACAACACCCGGCAATGTACAATTTCCGTGCCTTCTCGCGCACGCGAGGCCGAAACAAGTAGTGCAGCGCTGTAATTCTCCCGAAACTGCAGAGTGTCATGTGTCAGGGCACCCCCGGAGAGGGGATGCACCAACCCCCCCCCCACAAAAAAAAAGTGGAAGAAAAGAACTAAGGAAGGAGAATTTTGAAGTGCGCGCCAGGAGAGCACCAATGAGCAAGCGCCAGCGCCGAAGCACGGAGGCATCATGGGCAAACATGGCAGCGCCCTGGTCATCCAATCGGAGAAAAGCCGCGCAGGAGACCAGTGGCGTGTTGGCCATATATGGATATGGGAAAGGCAAGCAGCCAATGAGAGTGCGCCAAGGGAAAGCCCAGAGGGAATAAAAGCGGGGCGCACAAAGAGAAGAGGAGGCCAGAAACCGGGAGGCAAGAAACCAGGAGGCGGCAGGAGCACGTGAGCTTCAACGAACGAGCCAGGGGGACGCGGCCAGGCCATTGACCACGCCATCCGAGCATGGGCGGGAGCGGGCTGACTTCGCATCGGCACCGTCATCCTAGGTGCACCACGAACCTGTGTCTTCGTGGCCCCAGCGGCATCGGTCGGGCACGAGCGGCCAACGTCCACGCTCCGTCGACCTTCGTCTCGACGGCCCCGAAAGGCTACGTTCGTGCCGAGACTACCTGGGACCTCCAGCGGCAGCGGCTACCCGGGGGTAGCCACCGAGGAAGCGCGCGTCAAAAGCCGGCATCAAGGACCTCCAGCGGGAGCGGCTACCAGGGGGTAGCCAGTGCCACAGAGGAAAGAGTCAGGACGCGCGGAGCCCACGCCGTCCAAGGAGTGACCGCGCGCATCGAACGCCGGCACCGAAGAGAGACGAGGACGGCTATCACCGAGTCGCGGCCACGCAAGGGTGCGACACGTCAGCGTCGACGACCGGGGTAGGCCAGTCCCATAGGGAGGAGTTGTAGTGGTAGAGAGACCACTTAGGACGTGACGTAATCAGCTGAATTGAACTAGTTGTGTATAACTTTATTGTAGATACTTTTGGGGTTTGCTTTGAATTGTATTTCGGTATATTGAGTTTGAGGTTTGGTTGTTCTCGGGTGTGTACTATTGGTTTCTTAGATGGTTTCCTTTTGGGGGTTTTTAAGTGTACATTAAATGTGTGTTTTGTTAAACATGTCAACGGCTTTCCTGTGTTCATCTCTCTGAGCTGCTAAAGACAACCTCACTATCGGTTCACGTGACAATAAAAACAATAGGGATGGTGGGGTTGTCTTTACCAGCTCAGAGAGATGGACGCAGGAAGGCCGTTGGCGTGTTTAACAAAATATACATTTAATGCACACTTCAAAAACCCTCAATCAAAGCAATCAGGAAATAAATAGTACAAAACCGCCAACTGTTCAACCTGCAACTGAATAATCCAAAATACAATCCACACCAAAACCCAAAAGTCTCTACAACAAAGTCCTACACAATTAGTCCAAGTGCACTCATTACATCCAGTTCTAGTTAATGTCTTTCCTCCCACAACTCCCTAGTTGTGTCCTATGACTGTGTCCCTAAAGGACTGGCCTACCCGGTCGTCGGCGCTGACGTGTCGTACCCGTTGCGTGGCCACGACTCGGTGATAGTCATCCTCGTCTCTCTTCGCTACCGGCGTTCGATGCGCGCGGTCACTCCTTAGACGGCGTGGGCTCCGCGCGTCGTGACACTTTCCTCTGTGGCTACCCCCTGGTAGCCGCTCCCGCTGGAGGTCCTTGATGCCGGCTTTTGACGCGCGCTTCCTCTGTGGCTACCCCCTGGTAGCCGCTCCCGCTGGAGGTCCTTGATGCCGGCTTTTGACGCGCGCTTCCTCTGTGGCTACCCCCTGGTAGCCGCTCCCGCTGGAGGTCCTTGATGCCGGCTTTTGACGCGCGCTTCCTCGGTGGCTACCCCCGGGTAGCCGCTGCTGCTGGAGGTCCCAGGTAGGCACGGCACGAACGTAGCCTTTCGGTGCCGTCGAGACGAAGGTCGACGGAGCGTGGACGTTCGCCGCTGGGGCCACGAGGACACAGGTTCGTGGTGCACATAGGATGACGGTGCCGATGCGAAGTCGGCCCGCTCCCGCCCAGGCTCGGATGACATGGTCGATGGCCTGGCCGCGTCCCCCTGGCTCATTCCGCGAAGCTCACGTGCTCCTGTCGCCTCCTGGTTTCTTGCCTCCCGGTTTCTGGCCTCCTCTTCTCTTTGTGCGCCCCGCTTTTATCCCCTCTGGGCTTTCCCTTGGCGCACTCTCATTGGCTGCTTGCCTTTCCCATATCCATATATGGCCAACACGCCACTGGTCTCCTGCGCGGCGTTCTCCGATTGGATGACCAGTGCGCTGCCATGTTTGCCCATGATGCCTCGGTGCTTCGGCGCTGCCGCTTGCTCATTGGTGCTCTCCTGGCGCGCACTTCAAAATTCTCCTTCCTTAGTTCTTTTCTTCCACTTTTTTTTTTTGAGGGGGGGGGGGTTGGTGCATCCCCTCTCCGGGGGTGCCCTGACACATGACACACAGAAACACTTGAGACATGGGGAAACTATTTGCCGGAACAGTTTTCGAGCACGAGACACCTTCCAAAAACAATTGCAGAACCCCAAGAACAAACAACCGAGAGGTGTCGAACATATAAACGCGCGGCCGCCGTCTGGCTCTCACCGACCCAAAGTTCGCTCAAGCTTCCGCGGGGCGGCGCTAGGTGTATTTTTTTTGTCACGCCCTCTGAGCAGTGACCGGTCCCTATTGGATGCCGGTATAATGCACACTATAGCTACATACCTTGTGCCCAGGGCTGCAATGTAAACGTTAGGGAAGGCTTATGTGATTAATAGGGGTGGCGAGAACTCAGGGTTCATATTTCGGGAAAAATTGGAGGGAGAAGATTTTTTATCTACTCCGCAAAGTTAAGAACAACTTTTATTCATTCCTTAACGCTGCGGAGGCTAGTGCAAACAGCTTTGAGTGAAAACTTACTACGCTTGTATCAGCCTCTATCTTATGAAGGTTGTGTACAGTAACGCCATACCTGGTTTCTACGAAAAGTCTATAAGCTTGCAGCACACGGGGGGCGTACGGGACTTCTCCTTATAACTGAGCGCAAGTCAACCTGCGCGTGCGCTTGTATACAGCTCTTTAATACCCCTTTGTGCGGCTTATTAGAGCGAAATCTCTACTGCGCCTTGTTTCGCAAGGTCATTCATCGCGTCACAATGACCTTGAGCCGCCGGAGTGTGGCAGGTGTGACGTCACGCCATGTGGCCCGCTGCGGAGAGGCGTTGCAGCTGCACCCACTCGGAGCCTTGCCGCTGCAGTACCACGTGACCAGATGGCTGGGCCGCTTGGTTATGCTTAATGACTGCTTGGGCGGCGCTTGTTCCCTCAGCCTCACCATAGCGCTAGCGCCAAAACCCGAGACTCTACCCCTGCGCCCCGGAAGCAGTAGCTCAAAACATACATAACCATGTGGTCTGGGCCACAGAATAAAGCTAAACATTATTCTGTCGTCTGGTCCACAGAATAGACAGTGCGTGACCTAACTGTGAGACTCGAACCCAGGACGTTAGCGCCGAAACCCGATACTCTACCTCTGCGCCACGGAAGCAGTAGTTCAAAACACAACATAACCATGTGGTCTGGACAATAGAGTAAAGCTGAACATTATTCTGCCGTCTGGTCCACAGAATTAGCAGAGCAATTTGACCTAACTTTTCCTAACTGTGACCAGTTTACGCTTAATAAACATCATCATTTTATCCCGCGTTTTGGTTGGCGCGCTCACCTTAGAAGTGTCACCTGCTGTATGTCGTCGAAGACCTGAGACAAGAGGTGGCGCATCACCGCACCGACGTCCCGAGTGACCAGCACCGTGGACTTGAACGCAGTGCCGGCGTCGCGCAGGGAGTAGCCCAGCACGAGGGCTCCGAAAGCGTACGTGTCGTTGGTGGCCAGAGTCACCCACGACTGGCGTACCTCCACGGCCACCGTATCCCGCGGGTTCGGGCAGCAAAACTCCATGGCACCTCTTCAGCTGGCGGCCGCCCTTCTCTTCTTCTTCGTCTTCGCCCTCTACCTTTCCCTCGATCGACCATCGTCTTCATTTTGCAGTGGTTCCGCTGCAGGGCCATTGGATATATTAAAGAGGTTGAAACGCGCATTTTCGTTTTTGGTCACTCGGGGAAATTTTGATTTTGAAAAGCAATTCCGAAAAGCAAAGATGCTTGTTAACACGGAAGTGTTTTATTCCGGGATTCCACAAGATTTCCCTTACGTCATATCCTTCACGGAAGTGACGCCAGTAAAACGAAGCAAGCGGCCTGTAAAGGGTGCACCCCTGCAGACAGGGTCTTCTTGCGGGGAAGCAATCTTTAGTACCGATGTGTACGTTATACTTCGGGTTGTTCGTTTTGAGGTTTTATATTTTTTACCCGAAATTGTTTTATGCCGGGATACACCAAGATTTCACTGACGTCATATCCGTCACGGAAATGACGCCAGTAGACCTTTGTCGAAGCGATTGACCAGCAGGACGTCGCTCACCGGGCACACCCACAAGACAGCCTCCGACCCGCAAATCATTCTCAGCTTCAGATTTCGCTGCACATTTCACTTTCGCGTTTTACCGATTCCTATGACAGATGAATCAACCACATTTTTTTATAAGTTTTTCCTTGCGTTGCCTTTCTCTTTTTACGAAAAGTGCCCATTTCGTCGCATTGAAAGAACATCGCTTGTGGCCATGCCCATTGTGCACTTGTCTTAGGTATGCGCGAAATTTTTGCACATTTCTATACTTTTTATACGTTACTGTTAAGGCTCAATCTGAATAGCTTGTCCTAATTTCTCGCGACGTAAAACCGGTTAGATTTTCGTACCTTGAGCGACATTTCGTAAAACTGATTTGATTTTATTTTTGTTATGTAATTCAAGTGTTGTGTACCTGCACGTGTTTTGTAATTTTCGTAAAGTTTTCATTGTTTAGGCGAACATTCAGTCAGTTGCTGTTAGCCAAAACAAGCCGCTGTTGACTTTCCGGGGAGGACAGCACCATATTTTCGAGTGAGGGGGAAAGAGGTGGTGGTGCTTTACTTAGAAAAGAGGGAAGAGAAAAGAACTGGGGATATTTTTGAACTAAACGGGTAGTTCAACCTCATACAACCCAGTCTCAGTGGTGCACACAGCCCCTTTCTACTACAGGTCGCTTGAATAGCTAAAAAACAATTGAGGGGTAGTTGGGGTTTTAATAACAGCGAACTTTCATTTCGTGGCCTTCTGGAAATAAATTAGTGTTTTAAAGACCTATCGAAGTACCAGCAGTGAATTAGCCCTGGCCAATCCCCGCTTGTGGGTACCTGCTATGAGCATTGATGGTATCATCATCATCACCAGCATCATCATAATTTTCTCATCCTCCTCTTCTTCTTCTTCTTCGTCTTCTTCTTCTTCTGCTTCTTTTTCTTCTTCTGCTTCTTCTCTTTCTTCTTGTTCTTGTTGTTGCTTTTCTTCTTCTTCTTCTTCTTCTTCTTCTACTTCTTCTTCTTCTTCTTGTTCTTCTTCTTCTTCTTGTTCTTCTTCTTTTCCTTCTACTTCTTCTGCTCCATCTTCTTCTTCATCTTCTTCTTTTCCTTCTTCTTCTTTTCCTTCTTCTCCTTGTTCTTCTTCTTCTTTCCCTTCTTCTTCTTCTTCTTCTTCTTCTTCTTCCTCTTCCTCTTCTTCTTCTTCTTCTTCTTCTTCTTCTTCTTCTTCTTCTTCTTATTTTTCACACCGCAACCGGCGAGACATGGCGTTCTTTCCTCAATATCACCAACCGTATGCCACAAGTGGTGCTTCATGAATTGCCTGTTGTGTGAAGCCACATCCGGTGCGATTGCCCCTCTTACGCAAAACAGGCTCAAGTTCCGCACCCCGGATACAGTGTGCTAGAAGGTAGGGGTGTTTCGTGCGGGTGAAGAACCAATCGAGAGCGCGGACCCCATTTGCGATGAAACAAAAATGCATGGAGCGCAGGCATTCCCGAAAGAAGTCCGGATGCAGCCAGCGCCACCTCTAAGTTTTTAAATAAAACTAAAGAGTTATTTGACGGGTTTTATAAAACTTTATATTGTGAAATAAAGAAATAAGACTATTTAGGGCAATAAATAAGGATTAATTTAACAAACAAAGCTTATAAAATTGCAACTGGTAAGCAGCGGCCGCCAGGGGCACTGCTCACAACAGGAGTTCCTCAGCACAGAAAGCCCCCCCTCCATGGAGGAAAGAAAAGGTTAGGAGAGGCCCTGACGTCACATTTGTGAAGCCGAGTCTCGCCATGACTTGAGCCCACGGAGCCCAGCACTCTATCCCATCATCCTTTGCTGTCTCCGGTTTGATTTGACTAACATGGCGTCGCCCTGCCCTCCCGCTTTGAAGCGAAAACAGCTTCGTCGCTAATTCCTCGGTGCGATGTCATCTTCTAAGCTGTTGATTTCGCCTTCAATTTGCCCATTCTAACCCTCACCCAAAGTTTCAATCGAAAAACGGCCTTCGTTTTTGAGATAGAAGGACGATTTTTCAGCTCTTAAGCCTGCCAAATTGGCGTTTGTCGTCGTCATAGCAACATGCTCGCGCGATGGCGAACGCAGACGCCTCCGACGGCAGAGTTTTCAAACTGGTCTAATCTAAAAACGTTTGTCGTAGCGACTGCGCTGGTTTGCAAGCGTAGCGGAGCAGCCACATACGAAGCGCCTTAAAAATTTGTTCGTTCTATTCGCCCAAATTTGGCCGCCGCAGTTGTAAACAAGCATGCAACATTGTCCATGGGCTCAAGAAAAATCACGCGACTTCCTCCACACTTTTTGCAATGCATTTGGGTGCTAGGGGCCTCTCCTGAGTATTCTTTCCTCCATGCCCCCTCTCATCGGCCCCGAACGACACACCTACCTCGTCATCGGATGTGGCATCGCTGCACGAGTGGCTTCACCGCCCGCGGACGTATGACTATTTTGAATGTCTCTGGTGCTTTCTCCTCCAAAGTGGACTTCTCCTTCCACACATTGCACGCCCATGTTTTGGATGGCTGTAATTCCGAAAAAGGTTGGAACTCTAAACAGACTGGGACGAAGAGAGAAAACAAGGAAATACATAATGAAACCCGATTGGTTCGTTTGTCTATCGTAACTTGTTCACAGCGGAGCTGTGTAACCTTTCTTCTGTCCGCGCGGATGGAGGAGGAGAGTGCTAGGCCAAGAAGTGAGAGAGAAGTGGCGAGGAGGCAATGGGACCATGAGGAGGTGTTGGGAGTGCAGGCCTCAAGAAAAATGAAGGAAGCTCACATTAACGCGTATGACGTGAAGGTAGCGAAGCTGTACACGCAACCATCACGACATTCACGACTGTTTTAAGCCCACGATTGCAGCCGATTTGCTTCTCCATCATTGTTGCATAGGTGTGAGCTTCTTTCATATTTTTTTTTTGAAGTGATAACCATTGGACATCACCTCGGAGGAGTGTACGCTATGACTTGACTTTCCCTTTCCGAGCAAGTGTTACCACGATTACAGCGAACGCTGGAGTATTTTTTTTTTTGGAGGGCGGGGGGGAAGGGGGGAGGGACAATCTTGACCAATCTCCTTAAGCTGGTAGGCTTGACTTGGCAAGCGTGCTCCCAGGACGATCGGCGGTTGCCCCGAAGCACGTACACACACGAGCGCTCGGCATTTGTTTTTTTGTTTTAACTGCCGGGCGGTCGCCACAATCTTGGCCAATCTCTGTAAGTGGGAATGCTTGACGTTTGCCATAGACGCTGGGCGGTTGCCGCGCGCGCGCGCGCGAGAGAGAGAGAGAGAGAGAGAGAGAGAGAGAGAGAGAGAGAGAGAGAGAGAGAGAGAGAGAGAGAGAGAGAGAGAGAGAGAGAGAGAGAGAGAGAGAGAGAGAGAGAGAGAGAGAGAGAGAGATATAACTTTTATTTGAGCCACGGTTACTGAGGGTTGGTGGCGGCTGGGTGGAGGCCAGCCACGACTTCTGTAGCTCTGCGTACCAGGGCCTCCTGAATCTCCTGGCTAGAGCTACCCAACGCCTCTCTCCATAGCTCGCTGCTGGAGATTTGAGGGAAGGGCAAGCCCACATGGAATGTTCCAGAGTGGCACGTTGGCCGCATTGGGGACAGTTGGGAGACGGGAATGATGAGGGGTGGATGGGGAGTAGACGAGCTCTGCATGGGAAGGAGTCTGTTTGCAAGAGTCGCCAATAGCGGGTTTGGTGAGGCGTGAGGGAGGAATGGGGGAGGGAAGAAAGTACGACGAGAGAGTCGGTAGTGTTCCACGATGTCGTTGAACGTGATGAGGCGTTCTTTGGAGGAGCGCGCGCCGTGTCGAGGGACGATGCTCACACCAGCCCGGAGTGTGAGATCGCGGCCAATGGCATGGGCAAGTTCGTTTCCCGGCTGCCGCGAGGCACGCACTCATGAGCGCTCAGTATTTTCTAGATTTGTTACCTGCGGACACGAAAAATTACGATGTGCTCAACAGTTGCGCTGTTAAAAACTCTTCCCGTGGTAGGAATCTAACCTTAGTCCCTCGCGTTACGAAACCGGTGTGTATCTGATTGCGCTATCGTCGCATTTGGGTCGCACAGCATTCCCTTTGGGTTCGTAGCGCGGGCGTTGGCTTTGTACTTTGGCTGAGTTGAAGTGGACTTTGGCTTCGGACTTTTGTCATTTGGATTTTGGACTTCAGGAGGGTGGATTGTGGACTTTGATTTAACTTTGATTTGACTTACCTTAGCTTTTTAACGATGTCTATCTTAAAAAGGGGCAGACGTAAGACGTAAGACCAACATGCTCCGCCGTTTCCTCGCGGCGGTCGCTTTTCTGATGAAGGCGAAAAGCAAAAAACGCCCGTGTGTACGAGATTTCGGCGCACGTTAAAGATCACCAGGTGGTCAAAATTATTCCAGAGCCCTCCACTACGGCGCGCCTCATTGCCTGTCGGCGCATTAAACCCTACAATCAATCAATCAATCAATCAATCAATCAATCAATCAATCAATCAATCAATCAATCAATCAATCAATCAATCAATCAATCAATCAATCAATCAATCAATCAATCAATCGATCAATCGATCAGTCAATCAATCAATCAATCAATCCGCTGTTTCCTCAGTCTGCGCATCTTAATTGCGAAGGTGGCCAAATTATTTTGACCAGCTGAACAAGTTTTGTTACAGCAAAGTCTGACAAACTGTTTTGTTACTTAGGGTATATACTTGGCCTCCCGTGCAATGTGATGGGCGGAAAACCTAGAAATGCGTAACCGGAAGCAAGCTACCACGTTCCGAGTGGTCGAGATTGCCACCTATTTCCACCTCTGCTCAAACTCGGAAAGACTACTCTACCTTCTTTCAAGCGCCAAACACATTTAAAGTTGAAATGGGTGTATTACTGGTTGTTATTTAGGAAAGCTAAGTTAAGGAGAAATTCAGTCACTTTCAGCATCTTTTCTCTAGGTCTTACAGGTGGTCTGGCAACGAAAGAGAGGTGCTGCGATACGTGAAATGAGGGCTACGCCAGTTAGGCCAGCCTCCCATGACAATGAAGAGGTCACCTAAAAAATGGTGAGGTGTAGGCGCTTGCGCTCCCAGCGTATGGATGGGCGTGCCCATAGTATACGTGTTGACGTTAGGCAGATGAGATGCTGCAGTAAGAACTACACCACGGCATATTTGGGCCTGTATACTGCTAGCTAGTCTCGGGGTGAGCAGGCAATTAGTGTGTAGTCTAGCGTATGTGGCGGCCTGTAGGCGCGTGAGTGAAGCAAGCGGGGGTGGGAATTGTCTGGTGTATCTGCGATGGGCAAGAATGTCGGATCCGAAAAGGCGGCTACAAGCGTTGCTCAAGGTGCGCGCGGATTCGCCTCAAACACTAAATGCGCTGCCACCCAGCCTTCTGGGAGAAGACTACGTGAAAAAATGCACATTCCAGACCACGCGGTGAACACGTGGACAGCCAGTTGCCGATCACGTGAACACCACTGGTTGGGGATAAGTGAAACGTCAATACTTGTGACGCGCAAGCGTAAAAATGAGTGACCATGTGGGAGGAAGAGATGGGGGAGGAAAAACATGGTTGGAGCAGTTGAGCAGCTAGACGTGTAAAGGAAGGAGTTAGTGGCGTAGCGGGGGACGACGCGCCTCAGAAATAAAACACCAACAAAAACAGGCCAGTATGCCTCCTTTCCTTCCTTTAACGGAGGAGGAGGAGGTAGCCTTTATTGTGGCAGGAAGACTCTACGTCAAGTGTGGGAAGGGGAAATAGAAGGGGGGGGGGGGTTGTAACTTGGGACATCTTAAATGCGTACAGTTCGACCCAAAACAGGTGGGCTCCTTAAGAATGCTGAAGAGGCCGCGTGGGGTGAGGAGAGCAGGCTCACGACTCTAGACTGCTCGCGCTAGACCGCTTTTTAGGGAAAAGTGTGCAATTAAAGCCAGCATGGAGGAGGAGGGATGTTCCTTTAACGGAACATCCGAAGAAGAAATCTTCAAGGCCACACACCATGGACACGTACACAGATAGCTACCGACCACGTGCACACTGCCGGTGAGGGAACACAGAATCCCGTATGGGGCAAGTCCTGCGTAAGGCCAGGAGAAGGTCTGTGCGTGGCCCGCGCTCACAAAGGGAGGTGTCACTACAATTTTGAAGTACAGAGCTCTTTAGGCGCTCGCCTTGTCGTCGTAGCTCGCTCGCTGGACGCAAGTAGAGCCACACGGCGTTCCGTCGTAGCGGCGTCCCACAGATGCTTCTAAAACCAAGTATTTTACATAGTCAGAAGCGTTTGAAACTCGTGAACCGCTGGCGCAATTGTGATACATCTCCCCATTTGTTTAGCGCGAAGAAAACTATATACCAAATTAACCGGCAGCGCCCGCGTTCATTTAGTTGGGAACGCTAGTTGGGTTGTTTTTTACGATAGTAAGCGAAAAAAAGGGGCAGTGCAACGCCGGCACGTGCGGGAGGAAAAGCAAGCACAAATAGAACAGAACTTTTGCTGGCGTAGTTTCAGGCAGGGGGCGCGCGAGCACTGCGAAGGCGGGAAATTTGAATTGCGTTATGTGGTAGCAGTGAGCGGATAACGGCGGTACAGGCCGTAACGGCGAATCTCTGGTCTGCGCTTCTGACAGCTATCGCATTGAGTGGAACGGCTTTAATTTTTATTGAAGACAGTCTTTCTTCAGCTACTGATACGTGAAAATGTTGGTCTGTCGGTCACTTGGTTCAACTGCCGTGCCAAACTTGAAGAATGCCTGACCACAAAGTATATATAGGCAGGACCGTTTCAAACTGGTAAAACTGCTGGTGCAGCTAATACCTGTCTACATTATGCAGCGCAAAGGAGCCATCGGGCATATTCAAGGCAAAATGGACGTACATAAAGGAGAGTGCATGCCCTAAATCTTTTCATCGAGAACACAAACTGGAGAAGAAAAAGCGATGTATTGAAAAAATGGTGTCCGACAGACGCAAATAAGAGCAAGCAGAAAGCCCATTTTCTGGAACCTATTGCTTGTATTCACTGCGAGGTGCGCATGCAGGCAACCATGTGAGCACGCCGTCACTCGTTATGTCAGGCTCCACGGGATGGCAGTACTTGACCGTGCTAAGCACATGACTGTGTTGCACGTTAACAAACTCTGCCCCACCGAACACCGAAGTATTGCTTCGAGTCCAATGTGAGAGCAATTAATAACATCTCTGTTGACGCCACCGGTGAGAATCGGGTTGAAACGGATCTGCGAGACGGGGAAGGGAAATAACAATTTGATCTTCCAAACGAGGGGGTGGTGGGGGTTGGTTGTAAAGGTAGAGGGAATGTGTGATGACAAACAGAAGTTATGACAAACAGAAGTCAGTTTGTCTTAACAAATCTATAACGCAAACAAAAGAAGCCTAATTGCATTGTCTTGACAATCCTCAGAGATACGTTTTGCCGGAATTTTGTATCAGTCTTATGAGCTGGCACTAACGCTACAGACCGAAGCCAGTGGTAAACCAGCGTCTCTGTGGGCGAACCCCATCCCGCTGTCAGTGTAAATATCTAGAGCACATTTTAAAGCATTTGGTAGCCTTGTAACTTTTGCCATTGATCGAAAAATCGCATTTTAATCCAAACAAGTCATGGGACGAGGGCATACATCTCGGCCTATGGAGTTCACGTCACGGTTGAGGTCGGTTGTTTGGCGAGAAGGATAAGTCACGTCGCCGTCCGCAACGTCCTCTATGGAAAAGTAACTAGTACCACTAAAAAAAGTCCATCGTCATGACCTCTTAGACCACCGCTATCAAACCACCGCCTGCACCGCTTTTCGTCCCGTCGCTGCAGAGCCCAGTGGCGTGGTTGCAGATGGTTCCAGCTGGACACGCAGTGCATGTGCGGCCCTCCTGGTACACCGGCTTCCCTCGGTAGTTTCCGGGTGGACCATAGTTGCATGTGTAAAGCTGCTTGTAGGGATACCCTACACCCCCCGCATAGGGGTAGTACGTGAAGCCGCAGCCCACGCAGCGACTCTTGGCCCAGATGACCCGCGTGAAGTGGCCAACCATCCTCCCTCTCAATCCTCCACTCTGGAACGCCTTCACCCGACTTGATGGGTATTCCCAGGATTCGTTGAACCAATCGAAGATCTGTGGCGGCCAGACCGGGGCCCCCAAGGGTGCCGTGCTGGTAGAAATGGCGATGTTCTGGCCCGCAACGTCAAAGCGCCTAGTACACCGGTTCGCGACATCGTCGTGCGCAAGCCGGCACAGTTCTGCGTGGGCCTGTTGTGGGAAGGAGGAAACGCGAGAAACATGTCAGGCGTGCCTATGATGGTCGTTACTGCAACGCTTGCCACGCGTGAACAGCGCACGCTAGCAAACGTTCACTTTTTAGCTAATACTTATGCACGAACAAGAGGGACGCGGAAAGGAAAAGGTACCAGGTACCGCTGCGTAAAAAATAGAACAAGAATTACAGTCGTTCCACTCAATGTGAAAGCTGTCGGAAGTGCAGGGCTGTGATTCGCCATAATAGGCTGTGGCGCCGTTATACGCTCACTGCTACCACCCAATGCATTTCAGATTTTCCGCCTTCGCAGTGCTCGCGCGCCCCCTGCTTGAAACTGCGCCAGCGGGAGTTCTGTTCTTTTTGTGCTTGCTTTAATTTCGTATTCTGGAGCTGTTTTGCGTCATTTTGAATGCGTAATTTTTTTCTTGAGCGGCTGGAGCCTTTCTGCGGCATTTCGAACACGCCATTTTTTCTTGCGCGGCCGTTTTTTTTTTGTTGCCTACTATCGTAAAAATTAACCCAAGGAGCGTTCCTAACTAAATGAACGTGGGGCTGCCGGTTACATACGCAGATTTTGCCCGAAGTGTATCTCCACTTTTATTTGCGCTGAAAAACGGGGAGATGTATGACAAGCGCCAACGGTTCACGATCTTCTAACGGTTATTCCTATTTAAACCGCGTGGTTTTAGAAGCCTCAGCGTGACCCCCTGACGGTACATCAGGCTCTACTTGGGTCCGTTATCTCGCTGCATTCCGGCAGTCGCATCGACCGTTAGCGGGGTACGACGACAAGGCTGTCACGTGAACGGATGGTGGGGTGGTCTTAACCAGCTTGGAGCAATGGACACAGGGAAGGCGTTGATGTGTTTAACAACATACATTTAATGCACACACAAAAAACCCTAATGCAAAGCACTCAATAATTAAACTACATGCAAATGATACACACTCAAACATCTAACACTCCCAAAACACAACTCAAATACAAACCCCTAACTTCACAGCTTAATATACAATTCAAATCAAAACTCAAAAGTCTCTACAATAACGTCCTACACTAAGTACACTCTAAATACACTCCTTAATCAAGTTCTCATTCATTCCTCTTGTACCACAACTCCTCCGCTGTGTTCTACAACTATGTCCCTATAATGGACTGGCCTACCCCGCTGTCGTCGGCGCTGACGTGTCGCACCCGTTGCGTGGCCGCGACTCGGTGGTAGCCGTCTTCTTCTCGCTTCGGTGCCGGCGTTCGATGCGCGCGGTCACTCCTCGGACGGCGTGGGCTCCGCGCGTCCTCACTTCGTTCCTCTGTGGCTACCCCCTGGTAGCCACTCTCGCTGGAGGTCCTTGATGCCGGCGTTCGACGCGCACGGTCATCCCTTCGGCGGCGTGCTTCCTCGGTGGCTACCTCCTGGTAGCCGCTGCCGCTGGAGGTTCCAGGTAGGCTCGGCCCGAACGTAGCCTTTCGGGGCCGTCGAGACGAACGTCGACGGAGCGTGGACGCTGGCCGCTGGTGCCCGACCGATGCCGCTGGGCCACGAAGACACAGGTTCGTGGTGCACCGAGGATGACGGTGCCGATGCGCAGTCGGCCCGCTCCCGCCCAGGCTCAGATGGCGTGGTCGATGGCCTGGCCGCGTCCCCCTGGCTCGTTCGTTGAAGCGCACGTGCTCCGGCCGCCTCCTGGTTGTCTTCTGTTTCTTGCCTCCCCCTTCTCTTTGTGCGCCCCGCTTTTATACCCTCCGGGCTCTCCCGTGGCGCACATCCATTGGCTTCTCGCCTCTGCTATGTCCTTATATGGCCATCTCGCCACTTGTCCCCTGCGTGGCCTCCCCTGATTGGCCGAGCAGTGTGCTGCCACCTTTTCCCAGGATTCCTTATTGCGTCGGCGCTGGCGCTTGCTGATTGGCGCTCTCCTGGCGCGCACTTCAAAATTCTTGTTCCTTTGTTCTTCCCTTCTATTTTTCGAGGGGTTTCATGCATCCCCTCTCGGGGGGTGCCCTTGACACATGACAATTACCCCCCGCTTTAAGAGTTTTTTCTAAAAAAACTGCTTCATGTTGTCCACCGATGTACCTTCTGATCACCAGCACTGTTCACTACTCACACAACACACCTCATTACACACCACCGTTAACTTCTTCATCACTCTACAGTTCACTTCTTTCTACACATCATAATATACATTTCGTCCGCACACCCTTCATCACTTTACAAACCCCCAAGTAATCATGTCTCACACAAATCTACTCACGCAGTCCACTGTTCACCACCCCTGCTCACTTCTTCAGTGGTACTTTTCACTACGCTTCACACTTCACCACACCAGTTTTTTCACCCTTATCTGTAGTTCAGTTGTGTCCCGAACACACACACTTGGTTTACACAACGTTCCCATGTTATCACCAATACATCACTTTCTTAAACACCAATCTACTCAAACACACTCCTCTAGCACATCACAACAATCAAACACTTCAGTGAACTCTTATTGGACAACACTCTATCAAGCAGCACAAACTAACATTTTTCCTCCTCCTACTCCTCAATTCATTCTTTGCCACTACTACTTTTACATCGACAGTTCATTACACTTACACTAACATACTCATACAGTCTGCTTTTCCAGCACCACAATCATAAATTTCAATAAATCTCACTTGGACACTATGTTTTAATCCTGACTTCTTCACTCACTCATTCATATCTCCAACCTTGCATTTGACACTACAATATTCATGTGACTATACCCAGCTTATTCGTAACCAGTATAGGTCCTATTCCTGTCCAAGTCAACCCGGTGTTTTCCATCAGGTTCGTTGACCTATGGCTTCATTTTAACCTTCTTCCGCCTTAACCATTCAGCACCTTCAACTACACAAACAGATCGGTTATAACAGGCTTTCGTCAGACCATTCGCGTGCCGGTCGCACGTAGCCTGCCTGAATGGTTTTGCTGGCAAGCAACGCCTTACAATTTCACCTGCCACTCTGCGCTTGCGCGCTGCTCTTGGCACCATACGAGCTCGCCAGCCGCTGAGCGCGTCATTTCTTCGATGACGTGCGCTACCTTGCTCACCATGTTCACTCTGAGCATTATTTTCGCCTACTCTCCCCTTGGCCCTCCGTCTGCTCATTAGCCCCACACTGTGTCCGAACCGGGCCGTTTTCTCAGCGAGACAGAATTTCATTTGGCTATCCTTTACGCATTTCGCGCCCGGACTACCGTTAAAGCATTCTGCATTCCTGCGCTCTCTTCTCTTTTGGTTCTGTGCAGACTTCGGTTGCGTATTCAGAGCTTCTACGACCTTTTTGCGTGACATCACTAGCCCCTGCATTCCACACTGCTCTAGTTCTCGCTTTCCATCGACGTCACAGAACTTGGGCTGAGGGCGCTGTTCTATTTGGTCTGAAATCCCGGTACTAGGCTGCGCCCTAGTGGCTGCATTAACCATCTCAGACTCTGAGCTGACCGCTCCACTGTCTAACAGCGTCGCACTGCATTTTTCGAGGATGAGGCTACTCTTACTACTCATACACATTTATAACGAACTTTCACTAAGCCCTTCATGCCTGATGTCATTACTACCGGTGCACGGAGCGGCAGGTGCCTCAGTCTCAACTAATTCTTTTTCGGAGACCGTAAAAGTAACTGAATCAACAGAGCCGCTCGGCGGCAGCAAGCTGTCCTCGCCTGACGTGTTCTTGGAGCGCTCATCGCCAAGCGCCTGGCCTGCGGTTGAGCCACGCCCAGCCAGTTCACTGCTTCGCGCTTCGAACACGCCTTTCTCCTCAGCAGGTTGTCTGAAGAAACAATCGCTTTCTTTGCGTTCCTTTTTACTCGCGGCCTCACCATGATCTGCGACCTGCCTTCTATCAAGCGCACTTGCTACTTCGCCGTCGCTGGTCTGCGTGCTTTCTTCCTCACGTGCCTCGTAGTGGCCAGCGATCCGCGTTCCTTCTATCTCACGTGCCTCATCGTGATCTGCGCCCGGCGTTCTTTCTATCGCATTTGACTCATCCCGGTCGGCGGTCCGCTCGCCTTCGGGCTCACGTGCGGCGCGTTCACCGCTCGGCCTCACGGACATGAACGTCGGCCCAAGAGCCTACAACTACGTACAGGATTTTCTATCTCACCGTACGGCACGCCTTGCAATCGGGGACCTCAAAACCGATTTCATCCTGCTGGGCGATGTGGGGACTCCCCAAGGATCAGTGCTCTCGCCCTTCCTATTTAACGTGGCGATGCGGGATCTCCCGCCAGCCCTAGCCCAGATACCTAATCTCCGACACAGCTTATACGCGGACGATATTACTCTATGGATAGCGGGGGGCAGAGACGGCGACATCCAGGACGCCCTTCAAGCCGGCATCGGGACAGTGGAATGCTACGCCAACAGCAAGGGGCTACAGTGCTCTCCACAAAAATCTGAATTGTTAGTTATCTACCCAGGCCGTCACACCCCTCCACCCCACCAGAGCATTCAGTTATACTCTAGCAGGGGAACGCCCATACCTCAGGTTCCCGTTATTCGGATATTGGGGATGCACATTCAAGCAAACGGTCTCAACTCAGAAACCATCCGCCGCCTCGATGTTCATGCCACCCAGGTCGGGCGCATGCTCACTCGGGTAGCTAATCGGCGGCAGGGAATTTCCGAACACACTCTATTTCGCCTCGTGCAAGCCTTCATACTCTCCAAGATAACTTATGCCACCCCCTATCTCCTGCTGACTCGACTTGAAACAGAAAAGCTCAATATAATTCTACGCCGTACCTACAAGCAGGTGCTAGGAATTCCCGGAACGGCCCCTACCCACCGCCTTCTGGAGCTTGGCATCCATAATACAGCTGATGAGCTCATCGAGGCTCAGCGCACTTCTCACATGCACCGCCTCGCACTCACGCCTACGGGCAGAAAAATCCTACAACGGCTAGGCCGCACGGTCCCATTTGAACACCCTTCTGCGCAACCCGTGCCTGCCTTTTTACAAGCGGTGATAGAAGCGCCCCCTCTTCCCAAGAACATGCAAGCGGGCTCGCAGGACGGTCGGCGCCGGGCACGAACGAGGTACCTCACCCGCCTCCTCAAGACCCATTCACATGTGTGGTATACGGACGCCTCCCCATATAAAGGACGCCCCGCCCTTTGCGCTGCCACATCTAACTTTCCCAATAACCAGGAAGTCGCATGCACCTTGCCCCATGGCGACATCACAGACGCAGAAGAGGCAGCCATCGCCCTTGCGGTTGTACAAATCGCTCGCAGTGCCTCTCCTGGAATCATCGTAACTGACTCTCAGACCGCCCTGCGAAACATTACGAACGGCAAGTGCAGTCCCCCAGCTGCTCGCATACTACGCACCATCCCCGAGACCCCGCACTTACCTCCCATACGTCTCCTTTGGACCCCCGCCCACTCGGGCCTGGAGGGGAATGAGGTGGCTCATGAGCTGGCCTGCGAGCTCACCAACCAGGCGTCAGATCATCCGGCCACTACTCTGCTCTCAGCACCCCTCCTCAGCTTTCAAGATGTCCTAGCTTACTACAAGGACGCTAGACGCATTTACCCACACCCGCACGCCTCACTCACTCGATACGAAGCGACCACACTACGTCAAATCCAGACGAACACCCTTCCTTCCCCAGCACTGTACAGCAGAATACACCCTAGCTTATACAGCCCGTTCTGTCCATCCTGCGGAGTCTGGGCCAACATGCAACACGTGTTATGGCAGTGCCCCACTATGCAGACCGACAATTTTATTCACAACGAATCAGACTGGGAGGCCGCGCTGCTCAGCCCCAATAAGGACATCCAGAAGGCGCTTGTGGCTCTAGCGATCCGTGCGGGACCTCCAGTGCTTCAGCGAGATCCGCCACAGCAACCACCTCCATGAACGGCCCGGCCACAGGGGGTCACCGTCGGGTCCAAGCTGGGCTCAACCGCTGACCCTCTGAACACTATCGGGCCACTAAATAAAGTTTTCTCTCTCTCTCTCTCTCTCTCTCTCTCTCTCTCTTTGAGCGTCCCTTCTTCGAGCCACTGCTTTAATTAAGCATGTGCTCTCTGTAACTCTGCCCGTTTTAATTCAATGTCTCTCTTTTGCTCCTCAATCCTTCTTTTCTCCTCCGCAATTCTTCTTTTCTCCGTCTCAATCCTCCTTTTCTCCGCCTCAACATTTCGTTCCTCTGCCAAAAACCTTTCCTCCACCTCTGACCTTTCGTTTGCTTTGCGAGCTTCTTCAATCTTTGCATCTAACCTCTCACGTGCTTTGTGGCTCCCTTCATCTAACAATTCAAAAAACTGCTTCTTGTTCAAACCTCGCGTTTGAACCAACGTAAACAACCTTTCCCAATCCATTCTCCCAGCTGGTAAGACACGTGACTGGGCCCGATGGAAATATCCTGTATAAGGATAAATCAATCCTGGCAGTTGATATGCCAAGGTCCTGGCAGGCTCGCCAATTATTTGTCACGTGAACGGATGGTGGGGTGGTCTTAACCAGCTTGGAGCAATGGACACAGGGAAGGCGTTGATGTGTTTAACAACATACATTTAATGCACACACAAAAAACCCTAATGCAAAGCACTCAATAATTAAACTACATGCAAATGATACACACTCAAACATCTAACACTCCCAAAACACAACTCAAATACAAACCCCTAACTTCACAGCTTAATATACAATTCAAATCAAAACTCAAAAGTCTCTACAATAACGTCCTACACTAAGTACACTCTAAATACACTCCTTAATCAAGTTCTCATTCATTCCTCTTGTACCACAACTCCTCCGCTGTGTTCTACAACTATGTCCCTATAATGGACTGGCCTACCCCGCTGTCGTCGGCGCTGACGTGTCGCACCCGTTGCGTGGCCGCGACTCGGTGGTAGCCGTCTTCTTCTCGCTTCGGTGCCGGCGTTCGATGCGCGCGGTCACTCCTCGGACGGCGTGGGCTCCGCGCGTCCTCACTTCGTTCCTCTGTGGCTACCCCCTGGTAGCCACTCTCGCTGGAGGTCCTTGATGCCGGCGTTCGACGCGCACGGTCATCCCTTCGGCGGCGTGCTTCCTCGGTGGCTACCTCCTGGTAGCCGCTGCCGCTGGAGGTTCCAGGTAGGCTCGGCCCGAACGTAGCCTTTCGGGGCCGTCGAGACGAACGTCGACGGAGCGTGGACGCTGGCCGCTGGTGCCCGACCGATGCCGCTGGGGCCACGAAGACACAGGTTCGTGGTGCACCGAGGATGACGGTGCCGATGCGCAGTCGGCCCGCTCCCGCCCAGGCTCAGATGGCGTGGTCGATGGCCTGGCCGCGTCCCCCTGGCTCGTTCGTTGAAGCGCACGTGCTCCGGCCGCCTCCTGGTTGTCTTCTGTTTCTTGCCTCCCCCTTCTCTTTGTGCGCCCCGCTTTTATACCCTCCGGGCTCTCCCGTGGCGCACTCCCATTGGCTTCTCGCCTCTGCTATGTCCTTATATGGCCATCTCGCCACTTGTCCCCTGCGTGGCCTCCCCTGATTGGCCGAACAGTGTGCTGCCACCTTTTCCCAGGATTCCTTATTGCGTCGGCGCTGGCGCTTGCTGATTGGCGCTCTCCTGGCGCGCACTTCAAAATTCTTGTTCCTTTGTTCTTCCCTTCTATTTTTCGAGGGGTTTCATGCATCCCCTCTCGGGGGGTGCCCTTGACACATGACAATTGGCCGTTTGGCCGGGGTCATTCAAAAATTGGCGTAAAAGCCCATTGAGCAGCCCCTCCCCACGGTGATCTTTAGTAAAAGGCGAAAGATCAATCCGCACAACTCTGAGGACAGGCTTGAGCGTGATATAGGATATCACGCTCAAGCCTGTCCTCAGAGTTGTGCGGATTGATCTTTCGCCTTTTACTAAAGATCACCGTGGGGAGGGGCTGCTCAATGGGCTTTTACGCCAATTTTTGAATGAGCGGGGTACGACGACAAGGCTAGCCCATAAAGTGCTCTGCACTTTAAAA
Source organism: Haemaphysalis longicornis (assembly GCF_048455015.1). Classification (NCBI taxonomy): domain Eukaryota; kingdom Metazoa; phylum Arthropoda; class Arachnida; order Ixodida; family Ixodidae; genus Haemaphysalis; species Haemaphysalis longicornis. Next base: position 3,117,391 of record NW_027526346.1, read on the forward strand.
AAAATAACACCGCGCGCGTGGACCATGGCGTATTGTCCTTAATCTGAGCAGCGTACTTGGGGAGCACGTATCTTCTGCAAGACAGCCCATGCAGTCGCATCGCGGTTAACAGCTAACACCTGCACATATCAGTACGATGTCTTCTATCGGCTACACAATAGTCAACAGAGTCGCCCTTCTATCCGGGAAGCAATTCTGCAGTGAATGATGCCAGGAAAACCAAGCCCCGAATCGCTCACTGAGCCGCGTTATACGCCTTACGAATGATTAAAATCAGCCGTCCCCCTTTTTGTGCACAGTTGCATGTTGAAAATGATTTGCAAGTGGTGCAGCGTTGTGTTTGCTGACGACTGCGCGGGGTCCCTCTGACAGAGTATACAAGTCTGTATTACAAACTGGAAGCGAAGAAGAAATGTCTAGAGACGAGCGCCTGAGGCCATTGTGAACTGTTAGTGGAGTCCCCAAAAAGAGCAAAGTGCCGTTATTTCATTGACGTTAACAAGCTGCGGATAAGATATAAAACACTAGTAGGATCAATGTGTAGGATTAGTTTGTAGATTTGTAAATTTGAAGATTTGTACCAGTTCTTGCAGGATAAACTTCTTAAAATGTTGTCATTTATGACATTTGGTTGTGTTATATCTGCATCTTAGAGGTGACACGTTGGATCAATTATTTCACGACATGCGAATTAGGATCCCAAGAGGATTCGAATTAGGGAGGACACCATTACAGACGACCATGACAGTCACCCTTTCTGTTGGCGCTTAGTCGGACCTAATCCTCTATTCTGAACAATGTCTGCAGCTGCATGCGGCAGAATATTACTCGCGCTGTACAAAACCGCAACCTTGGGCCACGCGCTGTGTGCAGCGAAGGGAATTTTATGGTGTAAAGAACAGATGCGAGGGGGTAAACTCAACAAAGCCAATAAATATTCATATGCCAACCGGCCTTATTACGGCACTGGAGGGCATTGGCTTTATCAGTAAGATGCACGCTATTTATCAAGATTAAGAATAAAATTTTTGGCACACGTCAGCAGTGACGTCATCGGGGACGGGGAAGAACAGATCAACTTACTTGTCCAATGGTAAAACCAAAGGTGTACCAGCAAAGCGAACCGGAGGTGTCTCTACAAACATCGCCCGAACCCCACCATACCCCGGCTCGACCCTAACAGTCGCGGACAACGAGGGTACCATTCTCAAAACAACTATCCTTTCATCTATCTTCAACCGCTGCTGAAGCCATTGCCATTGGCCTCGCGGCGGCCACCCATACACCCACCACCCACCTAACCCTAATCATTGATCCTCAACAAGCCTGTTGACATTATCTCCAGGGAAGAGAACTCCCGGCGGCACTCAAGCTCCTCAAAGCCACTCCCGACGTACCTACAGTCACCATCATATGGACCATCATATAGTCATCATATGATGACGAGCTTCACTTCCTTGAGTGCCTTGAGCAGCCCTACAGGGCCAGGCTGCTCGGCCTCTACGACGGCCACTCCATCCTATTCCCGCCTGCTTCACTGACATCCCATCGCACTACCATCACGCTCGCCGAAGGTATCCGCCGTCCCACCCTACCTTCTCCGTCGAAGAATCACGAATGTGGCGCTGACTACAAACCGGCACATACTATATCTCCACCGCCCTCTCCCACATCTCACCCCCGCGCTTCGAGTATTACTGCCCGGAGTGTGACGTTCCAGTCATCAGTTCCCACCTCGTCTTCCAATGCCCTCAACGCCCGGTCCCTCTCCTTTGCCCAATCCCCGAGCAGTGGGAATGCGTGCTGACCAGCTCGGACCTGCAGGAGCAGCTCACTCTGATCCAGCGGGCCACACGAGAAGCGGCGGCGCGCGGCCTCCTAAACTGAGGAGGCCACCCACAGTACTTTATTTTTCTCAATAAACGTTTTGCCTCCTCCTTCTACTCGGTAGGCGGTGCACAATCACAAGAACTATCCATGTGACGTCATAAGGGAGTGCGACCAAGGGCGTCCTCGATTTAGCAGTCCTGGACGATCCGCGAGCAGTCCGAGGGCGGCGTTCGGACCGGAAGCCCCATCGAGCGCCGGATCGCGTCGGATCGAGCGCCGGATCGCGTCTCGGGCAGTCCGCGGACGATCCGGGACCGATAATCGAGGAAGCCCAAAGTTGGCTGCTCAGTCACACCTCTTTGTGACGTCATAGGATAATGCGAGCAAGTGGGGTATACTCGGTCACCAAGCTTTCATCTGTTTTTCGTGATATCTGTTCATCTGTTCATCTGTTTCATCTGTTTTTCGTGTTTTTCGTGACATATATAATGGTGAGGTTTGCCGAAATTAGCATGATTATTGTTCTGATGAGGCGTCCTTTGCCTAGATACGAACTTGGATTCTGTCTTCACGATCCCTACGAGATGCAAAAAGTCGCAAAACAATGACAAGTAAAGGTCAGTTTAGTTTAGATCAGGTAACTTTAATAATGACAGGATTTTGTCGGAACTGCTGTGAATGACATTCTAATTCTCACAGCCGCCGTGAGAATAGACGCCGCCCAAGTGAAAAATGGCCGCGTATCTACTCATTTCGTTGCAAATGTCGCCGAAAGACGATAGTCGTTTGGCGCCCCTGCCAAGTTCAGGCCTCCCTTCTCTTTCCCGCTCACCTCAAATGGTGTTCCTTTCCCGTCCCGTTTCTCCCAAGACAACACGGTAGAGGTTTGCTCAAGTCAATTTAAATTTTCCGCGTTCTACTGCTCCAAGTCGGTGTCTCGATGCCAGCGCTGCCGTACGGCGGGGACGCGCGTAAGTTGAGGCAGCCTACTACAACATATATAGAACCACGATGCCCTACTGCACGAGCGTTCCAAGCGGAACGTGGATCTCATCTAGTGGAATCTTTCGTTGCTATTTCAGTTTGATTTCTTAAATGCCGCCAGGAGAGCGGTGGCAACAGCAGGTTCTGCCGTTGATGTAGCATTTCATTTGCTATCGGAAAAACCAAGCATCCGACATACATTCTTTAATAAAGGATCACTGCGAGTATCACTTATGTATTGATTAGCTGCCTTATATTTGTGTAATGTCTTGTTGTTGTTCAACAATGTTGACAAGTATGAACATTGACACCGGACTTAGACGTTTAGATTTGGCTCTGAGTATATAAGACTATTGCGCGTATTTCATTTCACTTTGGCCGGGTGGCTGTATCGAGTCACAGACAGACAGACAGACAGACAGGCAGACAGGCAGACCACAATTTCTGCGTTTTAGTAGCCCTAAAAAGACTATCGTCTTTAAAAATTTGCAATTATTCGGCCATCGGGTCAACGTAATAAGAATATAGACACAATACGAAATCCAACTTTAGAGCAGTGGGAGCGAGAGCTGACCAGCTCTGATCCTGATCGTCAGCTTCGGCTCATCGAGAGGGCGAAGGTGGCAGCAAGCTCTGCTGGGGTCCTGGACTGAGGACTGCACTCACAGCGCTCTTATTTTTTGATATTGATAAAAGTTTTCCTCCTCCTCAGCCATCGGGGTCGGACCAGTGGAACGAAAAATTGCTGAGGACGGCGGTACCTGCGGTATACACTCTGGCCGGGTGGTCGTCCCAGAGGAGCTCCTGCATGTCGGCGGCCGGTGGGAACCCCCGCAGCTGTCCTCGGGCCACCTGGCTGCGGTAGTCGTTGTGCGCCTTGAGGATCGCAGAGCGCGAGGTAGCGTCCACGCCTCTGCGTCGCACTCGGTCACACCTGGCAGCTGTCCTCGGAGGTAGGCAGATCGAAGGACACGGGCGCGTCTGGCAGTCCATGAAGACGACGGCCTCCCCACCTGGGGATTTCATTGACAAGGTGATCGTTGGGACCACGACACGTCGTAATGGTTGGCTCGTTGGTTGGTTGGTAGCCTCGGATCACGGCACATACTCCACCCGGGGATTGTCCAAGAACCTGCTTGGGAAGATCAGATTGGGTCCTGGTTTATTTTAGAAAGAAAATTGAAGACAGAGAGAAAGAAAAAAAAAAGAGAACGAACAAATTGCGCAATGTACCAAACGAGTCAGGAAAAAAAAATTACCAGTGGCTTAGCTCGGCTATGTAAGAAGAATATACGTAACGTGAGCTAAGGTTCAGCAATCCAATCCAATCCAATCCAATCCAATCCAGTCCAGTCCAGTCCAGTCCAGTCCAGTCCAGTCCAGTCCAGTCACTGCTCCTCGCGCATGCTCAGCACGGCTCTGCAGGAGCCACGCGAAACGGCTATCAAGCGGGTCCGGCGCAGCGTCAGACGTGGCTACTGCGCAACGGAGGCGCACAGCTGGGCACGCGGCGGCGCCATTGCGTCTGCCGCAGCTAAGACGTCACTCCTCTGGAATGCGCAGACCCAATTCGCTAACGCAGTGTCTAGAGTGCCGTCCGACGGCACTCTAGCTGATCGTTGCAGGCATGGCTAGAGTGCCGTCCGACGACATTTGTATATTTAACACTAGGCTAGCACCGGCCAAAGAGTCTGTCGTTGTAGTGCAGAGGATCCGCCTTAGCTTCTTGATCCCAAAGTCGGTGGTTCTAGACCGGCTTTTTTGCCTGTTTTTTTTTTTCATTATTTATTTGAAGTGTAGTTTTTATGCCTTAGGTTAGTTTTGGTGTTTTAAATGATTTCTTTGTGTGCGTTAGGTTATCTTATGTCATGTTTAGGTTAGGTTGCCTATCTTTACATCTTCTAGAGCGATGTACTGCCAGACGCGGCAATTTTGTTATAAAACGCCGGTGTACGTCGATATAGTGGATGGCTTATAATACAGTCGGGCGGCACTCTAGACACGGCCATTCGCTAAAAAACCGTACCCCGATTGGATTGGATTGAAATACAGTCCAATTTAATCCAATTCAATCCAATCCAATGCTCCTCGCGCTTACGCAGCACGGCCCTTCAGAGTCCACGCGAAACTTCTCAACCTCGGCCAGTGTAGCGTATACGCTACAAAAAGAACGAATGAAGAAATAGTCACCTAGCAGTGCAACCACCGTGTCGCCGCAACAAAGGAATGAAAGGCGAACACGATATACCTGTGGCCAACTCCCAGGAACGAAGCACCCACGAAGCAACAAGTGTATGCGGATAACGGGAGATTGAACCGGATGAAAGTATACATTCAGGGTGTGTGGCTCGCGCAGGGAAAAATCTGCGAGAATTTAAATGAATGTGTTTTATAGTTTCCCCATCTTTGCAGAAAGGACGTTGAGGAGACGAAGCCTGACTGGATTTTTAAAGGTTAAGATTTAATCGGGAAATTTGGTATCAAAACTCCGTGACTGTTGCCTTGCACTTACGAAAAAATCCCTGTCACTTGGCCTTCTTCCTATTTTCTGGACACCCTGTTCCTTTTTTATTCCGCCATTTTGACACAGCGAAATGTTCTACTACATGGTGGCGTCGTCGACGCCGTGCATTCGTGGAGAGATTGACCGGGGCGGGTCTGTTATGGGGCTGTTCTACGACACTGTGACGGGCCTAAATTTCTCGACGTGGAGACAGACGAATTAAAGACGGAAACTTAAACTGGTTGGTTTACGGATACTGGGTACTAGCGCTAAGGACGCAACACAGAAGGAAGGAAAAAAATGAAAGCTGTTCCACTCACTGTGAAAGCTGTCGAAAGTGCGGAGCAGTGATTCGCCATATTGGGCTGTGGCGCTGTTATCCTCTCACTACTACCACCCATCACGCTCTTCTCCGCCCGGTCTCGCTCCTTTCCTGATAAATTGAGCGAAGCTTTGTCCATTGCAATTCAAACTCCCCGCCCTCGCAGTGCTCGCGCGCCTCCTGCCTGGAACAGCGCGAGTGGGAATTTTGTTCTTTTTCATGCTTGTTTTCATCCCGTTCGTGCCGTCGCCTTACTGCGCAGTTTGCAACGCACCGTTTCTGCCGGCCACTTTTTTCGCTTACTATCGTAGAAACCAACCCAACGATCATTCCTAACTAGATGAACGCGGGGGCTGCCGAGTAATTACATATATTTTGCATCAATAAGTGAACCTACACTTTTCTTTTCGCTAAAGAACGGGCAGATGTATGACATGCGCCAGCGGTTCACGAGTTTCGAAAGCTTGTGACTACACACCGCTTGTTTTTCGAGGCTTGAGTGGGACGCTGTTACGGCTACGCTGTGGGGCTCTACTTGGCTCCGTAATCTCGCTGCGCCGCCTGATTGCGGCGGTCGCTTGACATCAAACAGCGTGACAGCAAAAAAAAAATGGGCCCATCTCCCCGCGAGGGGGACTCGAGTAAATGTGTCGCATAGGGGGTGGGTGTATTGTGTTAACGTTTAGTGTTTGGGGAGTTGGTGGTAGTGAATGCGTTGTATCAGCAGCTTCTTGACGTAGTTTGAATGAGTCAAGGGTATAAGGCGCGTTCGTAGCCTCCCATTCTGTGTCGGCTTTGTGGTGCAGTGGGTAGAGCACCATGTACCTCGCGTTCCGCCCACAGGTAGTGAATGCGTTGTATCAGCAGCTTCTTGACGTAGTTTGAATGAGTCAAGGATATAAGGCGCGTTCGTAGCCTTTGAATCTGTGTCGGCTTTGTGGCGCAGTGGGTAGATCACCCTGTACCTTGCGTTCCGCCCGCAGGGTCGTGGGATCGAAACCAGGCGCCGATAAGTATTATTTTTTATATAGTGTAGGAGGACGGGTGCGGACCTGATGTTGAGAGCGAGGAGGGTAGCGTGATGCGGGAGAGGAGGAGTGGGGGAGAGGGCGCACCTGCGCGCTGAGCTGTTGCGGACGGACGGCGGACGCTACATGTGAGTTAAAGAAATGCTCTGCATTTAAAAGGTACGACGACAAGGCGAGCCCGTAAAGCGCTGTGCACTTAAAGGGGTACTGACACAAATTTTTGAAGGTGAGATAACTTCGGACATAGATTGGCGTGAACACACATACATCATCTGCAAAATATCAGCGGTGAATATAGCCTAGAACATATTTAAAATCAATTTTAAAGTGTGCGGAGCGCAACCGAGCAGCCAGCAGAGGACCTCGCGCAATCGACATCCCCTGGATATTTTGTAAATAAACACCATCCAAACACGTCACAAGTTTGTGTTTGCCGCTTCCGCAATGCTGGCGTTTTCCGCCGGCTCGCCGCTCCAATCGGAGGGTGGAGCTTCTGCTCTCGAGAACGAACGACCCGATCGTTGGCGGCGGAGGCTCCGTGATTTCGTCGGCTCATCGGGCAGCTGGCCGCGACCAAAGTTCTACAGCGATTCCAGGCGCTCTGTTTTTATTACTTTTTATTTACATTGGACGCGAAAACGCGCCGGAGACACGGAAAGCTACTGAGCGAGCCGCACGGTCGCTGTGCAGACGGCGGCCACGGCCGCGAAGTGGCGCAGGCCGGCGCAGGTAGCTCGAGTGATAGCTTATTACCGCTGCACGAAATTGTGCCCAAGTGACAGCTTATGAGAAAGAAGTTAATGATGCGATGGCGGGTTGCATTAAAAATTGTCGTCTGCACCGCTTACGGGAGCGGCAATCGAATGTCCACCGCAGTGCTAAGCCGGACACATCTGTAGGCGTACCTGTAGGCAGACCGGCCGGCTACTCCCAGCGCGCGTCGTTCTCTAGCCGCGGCAGCATTTGCACTCGCAGCGCCTGGGTCACGTCCACGGTCGCTTTTGAATTAAGCGGATCACGAGATCAGTACGTGGGGGCATTCGCAGAAACTGCCGGCGACGCGGATTCGACAGTGCTACGGCAGCTCTGCTCTGTGATATCCCTCCGACGGTCACGTGGTCAGCTTTGTTCACAAAAAATCCATCGTTTCGCGGCACCCGCAGAAACCGAAACTGCGACTGGCCGCATTGAAAATGCCTCTAATTAAACAACCGCCGCACGCTGAAGTAGATGGGGTTTCTACAGGGGATAAGTTGGTCACTAGCTACTTATCGCAGCAAAAAAAAAAAAAAAAGCCAAGATGCAAATTGTGTCAGTGCCCCTTTAAAACACAGGACGAACTCTAGCAAGAACGCTGGAATCCGGACGAAGGTTCATGTCAATGGGACAACCTTGCAGGAGGAGGGAGCGCCACAAGGGTTGTGGATCGCCTGCGGGAGAGGGTCGTACTGAAAACAAGAATGACCGAGAAAGGCGGAGTAGCCTGCACAACTTCCGCCACCCTCACCAAAGAAGATGGATGAAGAGAATGCAGAAGTGACTGGGCTGGTGCGTGTTGCTTTTTATGCGCACGGAGAGAACTGTGAGGAGTTCCATAAGACGTAATTTAAAGTAATTTTAAGTATCAAGGTTATTACGATATTGTTGTTGTGTTGTGTTATCTGGCTCCAGGGTGTCGCGGTCAGGCTATATTAACGGCGGCCATGTTGAATGAAGCTTCATTGAACTCCTGGAGCCACTCGTTGTGCTTCTGTCTGTGCACGTTGCGTAATTCGGGGCCGTCGTTGTCGCGCACTACAATGTGTAGATTTGCGTGCCCTGCGGAAAGCATTCCCGAAATCGTGTATTTGCTGCATGCGGAAGGTTGCGAAAACCTCTATACGACAGGGCGTCCATCACCGAGTAGTGGTTAGCCTTCTTGTTTTCTGATGTGCCTACCTTGCTATCAATTATCTACTGCATGTATGTTACTTGGAATTGTAATGATGTTAGTCTTTAAGACTAACGGTGCAATAAATGTTGTAGCCAGGGGGGAGCAGGTGGTTAATACTCTGAGACTGTAAATGATCCTGTGACTTAAGTCTTGACCAGTACGGAGATATGGCAGGTGATCTCGGAGAAGGTAAGGAATTTTTTTTAAATGCGAATGCATTTCTTATTCGGGGGTTGTCGTGCTCCGTCGGCATGCGCCTGCATTCCTCCAGCGCGAGCGCACGTGAGCGCGCGCCTCGTGGTTCTGCCTTCGTCGTCATCGTCGTCGTAAATGCGAATGCATTTCTTAATCGGGGGTTGTCGTGCTCCGTCGGCGTGCGCCCGCAGGTGTTATCTCTCCGAGCTCCTCCTCGCCCCTAGCAACAGCTGTGGCGCGCCTAGCAACCGGAGCGGGTGGTAGCTCGGGCGGGAGTAGCGGAGGGCAAGGGGAGAGGAGGAGCGCGCTCGGGCGTGTGAGGGCGCTCGCATCGCGGAGCTCGGGCGGAGTAGCGGAGAGTGAGGGGAGAGGAGGAGCGCGCTCGGGCGTGTGAGGGCGCTCGCATCGCGGAGCTCGGCGGGAGAGAGAGCTCGCGCGCGGGGCGGGCGTGTTGCGCGGGTCTCTCTCTCCTCTCCGCTCGCTGCGCTCGGAAAATGTATATAAATGCAGTGGAGCGCACGCCTCTCTCCGTTACTGCTTGCTGCAGCGCACTCATCGGTGCACCCAATGCATTCGCATTTCCGCACGATCCCCTTCGAGAAGGTGGGGAGCGACAGCAGTTGTTCGAGTAAGGGTGGAGCCTGTGAACAACCGGTGCTGCGGAGGACGATGATGATGGTGTTACTTGGTATTCAATAAGGGGATTGTCCACAGTAAAAGCTGGATCGTTCTTTTTTTTTTGCTTGGTGTTTTTGCCACGCGGCATATGAGAGGAGGCTTAAAGTGGGAAGAGAGGAAGGTAGGAAAGCAAGAGAGAGGGGGGTATAATATTCACGGATAGTCACAAAACCGATACGTTTTCCAGTCTACAGGTAGCCGTTACGCGCAGGAAGTCTATTAGCAACCTGCAGTATCCATCTTTCTATGACCAGTGGTTGTATTCATCCGGTTCTATTCCACCGGAGAACAACCCCTCCGAGCGTGTCGTCCCGAGCTTTCGTTGTTTCCACGCACTTCCACAAAAGATGCTTGACATTAGCTTCAGCCTCCGGAGCCGGACGCTTGTGACAAGTTCTTAAGTCTTCTGGTGAGGGTCTCCAAGTTCAGGGGACTGAAGGTGTGGGGGCCACCCAATCCCGAAGCCTCCTGGGAGAAACTTCTCTACGCTTGACTTCGTGCTAGCTGTTGTGAGTAGAAGTCCTTCTCTAATCTGCGGTGGTGAATCTTGACGACTGATGACGAGAGAGAGAGAGAGTGAGAAAATTTTATTTGCCCTTTTGGCTAAGGCCTCCTCATTCCAGGGGGCCACTGGAATTCCTCGTTAGTTGGTCTTCCAGGGGTCTAGCCGGGAAGGCGGGGTGCCTATGGTCTTTTGGACAAAGCTTGCCAACGATAGCTGCTGCTCTAGCGCGGCCGGTTGAGTCAGCCACTCCCTGCGGATACTGCTTCTATCTACCTTGGGGCATAGCCATAGCATGTGCTCTTGATTTATCGGTACGTGGCATTCATCACACTCTGGCGGGGAAGTGTTCATACAGCCTTTGTAGATGTAAACTTTGTCGGGTGTGAGTAGCGTTTCCGTTTGCGTCAGCCTTATAGTGGTTTGCTGTTGCCTGGACAATTTCTTGTGCGGAGGAGTGAATTTGCGTTTGCTGTCTGCGTATTCTTTTAGCTGCAGTTTTGGCGGTGTCACGGGCTTTTGGGTTTGACCACAGTTGGCAGGTGCCCGGAGAAGCGCTTCGCGGGCGAGCAGGTTTGCTCTTTCGTTTCCTGCCAAACCTGTGTGTCCCGGTACCCAGTGTACACTTATCGTGCCTTTAAGGTGCTTAAGCTCTTCTAAAGCCGGTTTGGGAATGAAGCCTTGTGTTAAAAGGGTGCAGACTTTCTTGCAGTCAGTGTATATGTTGGTGAGAGTGTGCTGTGTCGCAGTGCAGGCGGCTGCCCAAGCTATTGCAGTGGCCTCGGCTTCTTCGACGGAATAGCCATTGCCTTGGTTTGTCCCTTCCTGGCCTGAACTGCTCGTGAATGCAATGCCATGGCTATATCCTTGCACTGCCGCGTCGGTGTAAACATGGATCTGATGGGCGTCTCTGGTGGCTTTCTTTGCGTAAAATTTGGCCCGGATTAGTCGTCTAGCTGGGTTGCGTTCCTTGTCCATATTTCTCGGGATGGGTGCTGTCTGAATGAGGTTCGAAAGTTCTGGTGGCAGTATAGCCAGTTCTCCGTTAGGGGTTCGCAAGGGGTTGTAGCCCGCAGCGCGGAGAATGTCCTGGCCTTGCGGGGATTTTCGCAGTCGATCCAGTTGGTTATGTCTGTGGACTGCCAATACTTCTTGGAGTGTATTAATGGTACCTGTGTCGAGTAGCAGCTTGGTACTGGCGCACAAAGGTACGCCGAGGGCGATTTTTGTGGCCTTCCGCAAAAGCGTGTTAAGTTTGTTCTCTTGAGTCCTATTGAGATTGACGTACGGTATTTGATATCTGATTTTGGACGTGATGAGAGCATCTCTCAGACGAAGGAGGTCGTCTTCTAGGAGTCCTCTGTTTTTGTTAGAGATTCTCCGAAACATGTGCAGAATCTGTTCTCCCTGTCTGATAATGTTATTCACCGCCATGTGTCCTCCTCCGTCACTCTGTAGTGGCAGTCCTAGTACCTTGATGTGCTTTCCCGGGACGACGGTGTGCCCGTTCAATGACAAGCGAAGTTCTGGAGGTTTCCATCGATGACTATGGACTGCCAGAAGTTCTGTTTTTTCCAAGGAGCAGTTTAGTCCTATCCTTACGGCGGCAGCTTCTGTGGCGTCGAGAGCTTGTTGTAGCAGGTCTTGTATGTGCCCAGGACTACCTGTGTTGACCCATACGGTAACGTCGTCCGCGTACAGGGTGTGACGGATGTCTGGTACCGATTCCAAGGCCCTGGGAACCTTCAGCATAGCCAGGTTAAATAAAGTCGGAGATAATACAGAACCTTGTGGGATTCCTCGCTGCGGGTGTGGAAATTCTTCTGATGTGTGCTCGCCAATTCCAACCGTGAGTACCCTGTCTCGTAAAAAGTCTCTGACATAATTATAGAGACGTGCCCCACAGTCAGTCTTAGCGAGCTCCTCTAACATTGAATCATGATCCACATTGTCAAAAGCTTTCTTTAGATCTATTGCTAGTATTGCTTTGAGTTGCGAATTGCTGGGTTCCTTAGTGATATCTTCGTAGATCTGAAGTAGTGCATCCTGTGTGGAAACGTTTGCTCGGTAGCCCACCATGTTGTATGGCAGAGCTCCTTTCTTTTCAAGGTGATCTTGAAGGCGGTATAAGGCCATACGTTCCATGATTTTGCCGGCGTTTGAGGTTAGTGTAATCGGTCGTAGGTTTGCAAGTCGGATTGGCTTCCCTGGCTTGGGTATAAAAATCATGTTCCCAATCTTCCATTGCTTCGCAAGGGGTTGTTGCCCCAGTCACATACTGTTAATTTCTCTCAGAAGTGCCGACAAGTCTTCTTCCGCTAGGTTCCTTAGATGCACCGAGGTTATGGCATCTGGACCCGGTGCCTTGTTTCCTTTGCAGTGGCTGAGAGCGCGTTTCAGTTCTGTCATGTCGAATTTTTCATCGATGTCTTTATTTGGGGCGCCCGAATACTCAGCGTATTGTGGTTGTCTAGGTGCTGGGATGTATGTGTCTTTGATGGATTTGATGAGCTTGTCCGGATCGTTTTCGTGTTCTTTCATGAGTGCCTGTAGCTTGTGCTGCGTCATGGTTTTCGTCGCGTCCGGGTTGATGAGCGCTCTGAGTATCCTCCACGTTTTCCCAGTGCTAAGCGTGCCTTGTAGCTGTTGACACGTTTCCATCCACTGCTCATGGCGTAGTTGCGCTGAATAGGTTTGTATGTGCTTGTTCAGCTGATTTATCCGCTTCCTAAGTTTACGGTTGGTCTTATTCTTTTTCCAGCGTTTGACCAGCGCCGTTCTTGCTTCCCAGCAATGCGAGATGTGTTTATCCGCTGCTGGTTGGTCCTCCGTTTGAGAGTATGCTTTAGTGTGCTTATTCTTTGCTTGCTTGATTTCTTCAGTCCAGGCGTCTATAGTAGGTGGGTCGCAGCCTTGTCTGTCTAGTCTGTATTTGTACCAATCTGTGATGTGCTGTTTCTTCCACTTTAGACGCTTTGCCGTAGCATGAATGATCACTTGTATGACAGCATGGTCGCTGCCAAAGTATTCTTGAGTGTGTGACCATTGGATGTTAAGCTGTCTTGTGGAGACAGTGAGGTCCGGGTTTGTGTCTCTCGCGACAGAATTTCCCAATGTCGTATATTCACTGAAGTCGTTATGTACCGTGTATTCGGCTTCGTGTAGCAGACGAAGTAATCTGCTGCCCTTGGTAGTGTTTCTGTGGTAGCCCCAAGCTGTATGCGGAGCGTTGAAGTCGCCTGCCAAGAGGTGTTCATATCCTGCACGTGAGTCGTTGGGTTTGAGGAGTTCTTTTATTTCCTGTAGATTGTCTTTCGGCGGACTGTAGACATTGGTAACGTGAAGAGGGCCTTGCTGTGTAGACACAGATATTGTGAGGCTTGCATCCGTGTCATGTTCAATGTTGGCGGGTATACGTTTGCTGACCAGAGTGGCGATATTGTGGCGTCTTTGATACGTCACGTAGCCTGGAATTTTCGGGTTTTTGCCTGCTTATTCAAAAAGGATGATGTCCGGGGAGTGGGATAAGGATGTGATCCAGTAGAAGAATGCTGCCTGTTTTCCTTTGAAACCACGGCAGTTCCACTGTAGGATCCTAATATCGTTATTGCTGTGTGTTTTCATCGTAGCTGGGCATGGGGGGGAGCTGAAGGTGGCATGCTATTTGTTCTACCCTGGTAAAGAGAGGGCTTATCGCCTTCAGAACACGTGCCTCAAATGTTTGTTCTTGCTGAGTAATTAGGTTGGTTAGTGCAGCAATTGACTGTGCTTGAGCTTCGAAATTTCGCTGCAAAGTCAAGCAGGCGGCTTGTAAGGCGTTGGCCTGTTCGCACATTTTTGTGTTGTTCTCTAGCAGGAGCTCCACTTGTTTTTCATTTTCGGCGATTTGCTTTTCGAGAGCCTCCATCCTCTTGCTGAGTTCGTGTGATCGGGTGGACGATGGCCTGCTTGGGGTTTGGGATCTGCTTCTCTTGGCGAGAGGCGCTTGTTCAGTGTCGTGCGCATTGTTCTCACTCTCCGCGTCCATGTTGGCAGATTCTGAGGTCGGGTCTTCCTGAGTACCTTCCTCGAGATTCATTGGGATCGACGACGACAATCGTCGGAGGGAGTTTTCGAGCTGTATATTTACGTCAAATACATATACAGAATCATTACAAGACTAAGCTTAAACTGAACAAGAAAGTAACAAAAGGAATGCCATTAGCTGCTACATTTCCTTATGGTAAAAAAGTGTCGCTGATTGGCTGAAGGTCGCAGTGTTAAAAATAAAGATAATTATTTAAATGCTGCTCGGAAAGAATATTGAAGTAATGTAAGCAGAATCATAGATGGGATAAATACAAAAAAAATTATAGGTTTTACAGGATAATACCAGCTGCTGACAGCGGGAACGAATTAAATTCCCCATGAAGCACGTGAGCGCAGAGCAAACATCCCGGAGGCAGAGCCTCGTTTATGAAGCCCAAATGAAAGGTTGCTTCCCCGCAAGAAGACCCTGTGTGCAGGGGTGCACCCTTTACAGGCCGCTTGCTTCGTTGTACGAGCGTCATTTCCGTGACGGATATGACATCGGAGAAATATTTGTCCATCCGGGAATAAAACACTTTCGTGTTAAAAATCAGGTGAAGCAGCGGCAAGTGCCGAGCCACTTCCGGGTTATTGTTAATGAAATCCCAGAATCCTGTCTTGCTATTGGTGGCCTCCGACCTAAGACAGAATCAAGAAACACAACTGTGTCTCATGTTCTTTCACGTGGTGGGACCTCCGGTTTCCGAATTGCAGACCAGCGCGGGAAACGTGACTACAGAAAGGGCACGCAGACACGGCGCTGACTAATACTGAGTTTATTGTTCCTGAACGGGCAATAAATTGGAACTAATGAAAGACACGTGATATGCATCTGTAGCAAAGAAAAGAAAAAAAAAACGAGATGCAAAATTGGCTTTCTTATTGATAGTGGAGATAAACAGGGCTTTTACACATGGCGATCTAGTTGCTACTATTATGTTAGTGGCGCAGATTACTGTACCATATAGAATTTTTTGTACATTTTTTGTATTTTTCTTGCCTTTTGTTTTTCCTTTTTTGGCGAGATTCAGTCGTTTGCAACTATATCCGTCTTATCGGCGGGACCCTTCTCCCTTCGAGGGATTACAACCACCTTCGTCTTACATGAAAACCGATGTTTAGGGAATCAAGGATATGCGAAGTAGCAATCACTAAACTTCAATGCATAATTCCCTCATTAAATTTTTATCTCCATAAATCTGCCCTGACTCTATCCCCTCAATGCCCTTTCTGCGATGAAAGTAAAATACAGAATACTTCATTTTTAATTTCCGCAGTTTCTCCCCAATGTGACGCACGCATCTAGAGTCAACCGTTAAACAGGCTCCACCTTCCGTTCTCTACATCCTCTGTTTTATCCCTAGGCGCTTCCGCACTAGGAGTTTGCCATCGGGATGTTCTGCACGCCCTCCAGTCTTATGTTGCGGCTCCATGCCGGTTTCCCTGCCAGCCAGCGGAGTTTTCGCATTTATTCATAGTGTGGGCGTGCGAACGCTTCCAGCGAACGCTTCCAGCGAACGCTTCCACTTCCCAACCCCACCTTCAAGCAGAGGAGGGCTTCCTTGGCCAGCCCAGACCCGAATATCCAGATCAACCTGGTGTCCCGGGCAACGACATCCAGACGAAGCCAAGGGATCTTGAACTGATTGATTGATTGATTGATTGATTGATTGATTGATTGTAGGGTTTAACACGCCGACGCAACGCAGGCGATGAGGCGCGCCGTAGTGGAGGGCTCCGGATTAATTTCGACCACCTGGGGATCTTTAACGTGCGGCGAAATCTCGTACACACGGGCGTTTTTGCTTTTAGCCTCCATCAGAAAAGCGGCCGACGCGGCCGGGAAATGAACCCGCGTCCTCGTGCTCAGCTGCGCAACGCCTTAGCCACTGAGCCACCGCGGCGCTTTTCTTTAACTAGGGATGCCTTTTACGTGACAAGGCTCATGTCGGGCACGTCTTGCGGAGGTGTCCAGGAACAAGGATAGCTCCGGACAGTGCGCTAAGAGTGGTTGATCTTCCGTGGGATAAACCGGGTGACTTCAACGCGTGGATGCAAGAAGACCGCTACTGCAGGTCGCTGCTGAACTTTTTACATGAGACCCGACTTCATGCCTAGCTCTAAACTTGTCCAGTGTAATCAATTTTCTGACTACCTGTGATTTTGTACGCCTTCTCCCTTTTATACCTACTGTCGTATCTTTTCTTCATATGCCGCATGACAAAAATACGAAGGAAAAAAATATATCAGCCTCTTCTCGGCGATAAAAATCTCTCTCTCTCTCTCTCTGTCATTAAGTTGTTTTCCTTCCTGACTACTTTTTTATACTTAGAGCATATTTTCAGCTTTTTATTTCCTCTTTTCTAATTTTAGCATTTTAGATAGTATATGTCACATCCTGATTGGGTACACAGCTCTTTGGCCCATCCCCCACTTGGGTATGTTCCTTACTCTTAGGCAACCAACCAACACGGCACGTAAACCGCTTTTAAAACAATCAAGTAACGTACATCACCATGGCGGTGGCTCAGCTCTGGGCCCCCGTAAGGTTTAGTGGTTAGTCATAGTAGTGGTTAGTGGCAGGGGTTATCAAGAAGTCTCGTTCGCCGACCTTTATATGGGCGCATGGGTAGCATTTTCAGCCTTCTTATCGTCAATATCATCATCTTCCTCTCCACCGTCCTCTTTCGTCACTGCGAGGTAGGCTCGCGCTGTTCCGAGCTCGAGTTGGCCGGGGCTAGGAAGCGCGTTCTGTGCCCGCAGGCTCCAGGGTCCTGGGAAACAAAGGCCACAACGCCGAAACATGGCTTCACTGCGTGCTCAGCCAACCGTATACCGTGAGGCCGCCTTGCATTTAACCATGCGGAAACCCAAGTTCAGTGGCTGCGCATAGTGTCATCGACTTTTCCCGCCTCAAGGAACAGATTCCTTCAGGAAGCTCCAGAAAGGCTAAGCACGCGCCCCATTGCCAAAGATGTTCGGAACAGCGCATCTGGAGCCTGCGGTCCCTCGGCGCAGCGATCACAGGAGGCACCGGGAGGACCCGCTACGAAGATTGCGCGAAATGGACAATGGAAGCGATGTAAATCCAGAAAGACTGCCTTTCGAAAAATCGACGAGACCAGCTCGCACCTCACCGATGGCTTGCAAACTGCGTGAGGTACTCTTGTTTTGTTGTTTTCCCAGGGCCCGTTGAACCAGTTTTAAACTTTGACGCTTTTATGGTTCAGGACCAGTGGAGTTTTTTTTTTCCTTTATTTTTTTTAGACACTCGTTAGCATGTGTTATCGCCGTTCAAACGTTGCCTTGTTTCGGGTGCGTGAGGCAGCCTGCTGGTTTCATTCGTTATGCTTTGCTGATTCTGGCAGTTGTGTTTTTTTATGTGTGTGCTGCCCCAAAATATTTTTACCACTGTATTAGTTTGAGTCTTTTCTTTTTGTACGAACTCCTCTTACCGTTGACTTGTGTTGTAGGATATTTGAACTGCTTTCGTCCACAGTATTATCTGGTTTATTTCAAACCGGTTGGTGAAGCTGTTCTTTTTGTTTGTGAGCTTGCTGTTCTCATTTCGTCGAGCATTCGTGGTTCTGACAGTTGTTTTTTCGCGATCCGCCCAAGAAATTTTTTTACCACCCCACTAGTCGCGTTTTTTTTTCGAACCCATTTTACCGTTGACTGTGTTGTAGAGTTTAACGCTGTTTTTTGCCGCGGGGATTGGCTTGTTTCAAACCGGTTGTGGAAGTTGTGTTTTTCGGGACCTGAGCCCCGTATAGTTACTCTTCGCGGTAGTCCTGGTTTTTCTTTTTCTTGGAACTGGTTTCGCCGTTGCTTTGTGTTATTGTACAGTAGCTGAACAGTGTTCGTTTTGCTACCACAAGGTCATGTTGGCTTATTTTAAACTGGGTGCGGTGATAACATTTTTTCGTGACCCCACTAATTTTGTTTACCATTTTTTATAGTCGTGGCTTCTTGTTCTGTTTTTGTTCGAAACCGTTTCACCCACAGTTGGTTTGTGTATTGTAGAATAGATGAACACTGTTTTGGTACCACAAGCTCATGTTGGCTTATTTTAAACTGGGTGCGGTGATAACATTTTTTCGTGACCCCACTAATTTCGTTTACCATTTTTCGTAGTCGCGGTTTCTTATTCTTGTTCTTGTTCGAACCCGTTTCACCCACCGTTGATTTGTGTTATTGTAGAATAGCTGAACACTGTTCATTTTGCTATCACTAGCTCCTGTTGGCTTATTTTAAACTTGGCGCGGCGATAATGTTATTTTGTGACCAGAACAATTTCGTTCGCCATTTTCATAGTCGTGGTTTGTTGTTGTTCTTGATCGAACCCGTTTCACCCACTGTTGATTTGTGTTGTTGTACAATAGCTTAACAGTGTTCCACTTACCACTAAGAACTAATAGCTTACCACTAACTACTGTTGGCTTATTCTAAACTTGGTGCGGCAATGTTTTTTCGTGACCCCAACAATTTTGTTTACCATTTTTCATAGGCTTGGTTTCTTGTTGTTGTTCTTGTTTGAACCCGTTTCACCCACCGTTGATTTGTGTTGTAAAATAGTTGAGCACTGTTTTCTGCCATGGTATCCCGTTGAATGATTTCAAACCTGTTATGGCTTTCGTGACACACCCCAAATTGTTTTACCATATACTGGTTTTTTCGGTTTGAGTATCTTTTACTGTTACTTTGTGCTATTGTAGAATACTTCGGTTCGAGCATCTGCTATTGTTACTTCGTGTTATTGTAGAATACTTCAGTTCGATGTTATTGTTACTTTGTGTTATTGTAGAATACTTCGGTTAGAGTCTGTTATTGTTGCTTCGTGTTATTGTAGAATACGTAGGTTCGAGTCTGTTATTTGTACTTTGTGTTATTGTATAATACTTAAATCATGTTTGCTACCACATGACTCTGTTAAGTTATTTCAAACCCGTTGTAGCGGTTATTGCTTTTTTCACTAGGCAGCTACGTACATTTTTTACCTTCCGGGCTAGTTCTGTTCAGATCAGTTTTACCGTTGCTTTGTGTTATTGTAGAATAGTTGAATACTGCTCGTTTCTTCCACAAAATTGTTTTAAGGTATTTCAAACTTGTGGCTATTTTTAATTAATAGAGACCGCTTGAGCTCACAAAAACTTTCCTCTTTATGCCGATTGTATCGTTTTTGTTTTGTTTCGTGCGCTGTTTGTGCTTCGAAACCACTAATTTCCTTTTGCGGTTGCCCCGAGCCTATGACGCTGTTTTTTTTCTTTTTTTTGAAGTGTTTTTTTAAGATATTGTGATTTTTTGTTGGAATTGAATGTTGTTTTAGGCCATTACGTTCGTTTGTTCTTAGTTGCGGTCAGTTCTAAAGTCATTTTTGTTGGTTTTAGCACCCGTTTGACGCGCAGGTTATGCGGCTCAGACCCGCAGGGAGATTTGTTCTTGTTGCGGGCTCGTTTCAGTTTTGTGTGTTAGTTTAGTGCCGCTTGAGCACCATGGTTTTTTTTTGTTGTTTTGTTTGTTAAACTGTGTTAAGCCGTTCAGTTGTTCTTAGGAACCCTGTAAGCCTTTTTCTATTGCTTGCCGCCTGTTAAATGGTGATGTTCTCGGGCTACTGTTGTGTGCGAGTGTGTTCCTCAGCTCTTCTTTATTTATTTGCTTGCATTCTTCGGGTGTTTTTTTTAAACCAATGTTGCTAATAATTTCACGTTGATCCTGGCCAAACACATATTTCACTGTTTTTGGGCACTTGTATATGTATGTTTTATTGTTCACTTCAGTTTTGCTGCTACGCGATTGCTGAAGCCCAGCTGGAATTGGGGGCTGTTACCGCACGTTCTATGCTGTATTGTTCTGCTGTTTTAGGGGTGGCCTATGATTTTAGTTTAGGAACTTGGAAGCTTCAGTCCCGGTTTTTGTCCTGTTGAAGCTTCTGTGCATACTTTAGCGTCAGCGCTGACCTTGTTTTGTTGCTGTTAGATAGGAATTTGGTATGCTGATTCACGGCGTTTGATGCAAATTTTTGTGTGTTCATGTTTTTGGGAATCTTTTGACTTTTTATTTGCTTCTTAAAAGTGTCGCTGTACCCTATATTAACTCCCGCCAGCAATATTTTTATCGGACCGTTTGGTTGTGTGTGTGTGTGTGTGTTTTTTTTTTTGCATTTGAACTGTTGCTACGGGACTGGGACTGCTGAAGTTTTGAATTGCTTTTGAGCAGAACGATGTTTTTGTTTTTTCGACATTTTAGTCTGTCTTAACTCTCCTTTCCTGTTTCTTTTCCTTTGCTTTATCGCATTTGCTATTAGAGCTTGGACTGTTGAAGTTTGGAACTTTTTTATTGACTGATTGAACTTTTTTTTTTCACCTTAGTCTTAGTTTGTCTTTACTACCTCTTTTCGCTTTCTCTCATTCCTGATATTCATGTGTTTTTCAAGAGGAGCTAACCACTTCTGTCACGGCACTTCAAGTCCCACGTCGACCATGTCAAAGAACCTATCTACCAGGTTGATACCTCTACAAGCGAAATACCGGCATACAATTGCGCCAAATTATAGCTTTACTTCGGGCTCTGTTCTTAATATCGTAAAATTTTACTCCTCACAAATAAAGACCTCGAAAATTTCTGAAGATTAAAATGTCTCATGTTTGCATGGTGCCATAAGAGAGCCCTGTAAAACCTCACCTGGAACCTAAGTGTACTGTTCAAACGCTGAGCGAAACATGATACGACCAGGGCAGTGAAAGGCAAAGAATTTTTTTTACACCAAATTGGGTCCTTGTAAACCATGTCGGGCAAAAGCGGGAAAAAAATCTGCAGAGACACTTCAGAAGGGGGAGGCATAGTAGCCCCGGTCACGGGTGAAATGTTTTCCGGTAATAAGTCACCTGGACCTACGACGGCTTGACGCGGAGGTGGCATCAAGGATGGTTTTGACAAGGATGGTTTTGACACAGGGACACTCGTTTACTCCTCGCGCTAGAACGCTTCATGCTTCAAAAGCACTTTTACAGCAAAGCTGTATACCTCTACCCCCAAAGGTTTCATCTCCGCTGGCAAAAACGCCAAGGCGCAAAGAATACACTTGTACACTGTAGGCTTCGCCACTCCCCAGATTTCACGTTAGTGGAGATGGCCGGGGATTTTTTTTTTTTTTTTTTTTTTTTGGGGGGGGGGGGGGGGGGCGCTCATTGGTAGAGAAGGCTTCATCAATGACCGCACACCGATTTCCACGGCAGACTGGTTGCCACTTTTTAAGTGCGAATGCACTTCTTAAGCGAGCCTGAACCGTCCGCCGCCGTCCGCATTCCGCCGCCGTCCGCATAGCAACAGCTGCGGGTGCGCGCGCTCCTCGTCTTCCTTGGCAACGGGGGGAGATGGGCGCGCGCTGCCTGGCCTCTGACATGGCACATACCCACGTGGGGGATTGGCCAGGAATCTCCTCGTTTTCCTTGGCAACGGGGGGAGATGGGCGCGCGCTGCCTGGCCGCTGACATGGCACATACCCACGTGGGGGATTGGCCAGGAATCGGGCGTGAGAAGGGCTAATGCACCCGCTTAAAGGAGTACTGACACGAAATTTCAAAGCTGAGATCCGCTCTAGCAATGAAGTACAACGACAACACAAATAGGTGTCTGTGCATGGCACATACCCACGTGGGGGATTGGCCAGGAATCGGGCGTGAGAAGGGCTAATGCACCCGCTTAAAGGAGTACTGACACGAAATTTCAAAGCTGAGATACGCTCTAGCAATCAAGTACAACGACAACACAAATAGGTGTCTGTGAATAAATGCATCTTTCTTTCTTTGTAGTTGTGTGTGTGTGTGTGATCTCTCTTTCACGAACATTACCGAACCGCGCAAATTCAACTCCTGCATTCGCACTTTCACATTCTTCCCCTCGGGTAAATGTGGGGAATTTTTTTGTCTTGACCCGCTTAAGCCAGTTTTTTTTTTGTCTTTGCGACCCGTTTAAGCCAGTTTTACCCGCCGCGGCCTTAGTTGCTGAGCGCGAGGTGGCGGGTTCGATTCCCGGCCACGGCGGCCGCTTTTCTGATGGAGGCGAAAACGCCTGTGCGTACGAGATTTCAGTGCACGTTAAAGATCCCCAGGTGGTCGAAATTAATCCGGAGCCCTCCACTACGGCGCGCCTCATCGCCTGCGTTGCGTCGGCACGTTCAACCCCCAATCAATCAATCAATCAATCAATCAATCAATCAATCAATCAATCAATCAATCAATCAATCAATCAATCAATCAATCAATCAATCAAGTAAGTAAGTAATTATTAATTATTAATTAATTAATCAATTAATCAATCAATCAATCAACGAAACACCCTTCTAAGAACACTGCTTGTGGGTGTCGCACCTCTGAGTTCAAGTAGTGGCGGGGGGCATTACAAGTACACCGGTCGATAAACAGATGTACGCCCTGGTTTCAAAGTGCACTTATAGTGATCTAGAATAGTCCCCGCCGAGAATTTTGGAAGGATTGATTGATTGATTGTGGGGGTTTAACGCGCCGACGCAACGCAGGCGATGAGGCGCGCCGTAGTGGAGGGCTCCGGATTAATTTTGACCACCTGGGGATCTTTAACGTGCGCCGAAATCTCGTACACACGGGCGTTTTTGCTTTTCGCCTCCATCTGAAAAGAATTTTGGAAGGATGGTGCAGAAACTGTCGTTAGAAAAGCTACAATACGGTAATAATTCACGCATTCATGGCAACAATGTAGATTAAACAACCAAAATGATGCAAACAACTATATATCTTACTAGTGAACTTATCATTGCTGCCGAAACATGCGCCTGATATCGCGCTTCTGGCAGATGCGGTGCCGTTGCTAAATGCTGGAATTATAAAGGATCTTTTTTTAACACGAAAGTGTTTTATGCCGGGATCCACCAAGATCTGACTGACGTCATATCCGTCACGGAAATGACATCGCCAGAAAAATATCACTGACGTGGCTGCGCCAGGATTTGAGCTGGGAACTTCGTCGCCTCAACGGGAGGTGGTAGATGCGTAACTCACTGCGCTATGCGCTATGAGCCGAAGCACAGACGGCTGTATGAACGCGCCATATAAAGTTCCTATAACCTCGTCTATTTCATGGTGCTGCCGTCTAAGAGAGGCGAAGCGAAGTAGTGCATCACGATGCTAATGAGCGCCGACAGTTGGCGCTATCTGAGCTCGTCGCAACGCAACCGTCTGCCGTACACTCCACGGAGCACGAACGCGGTGGTCGTACATTTGCCAAAGCGACGCGCGAACAGGTTGCCTCTCGCCAAGAACACCCGCAAGACAGCTCCGCAAAATCTGCTCTTTCGCTGCAGCGGACCGTGTGTTCACCAAGCGGTCCGCTGACAACCCGTTCGATTTCGTTCGCATGGTTTGCGAGCGCGTGTGGTTTCCTTCGGGTTTGCGCAGTGCTCCGGCGCGTGCAATCCAGTGTCCAGTGTTGATGCGTCTGACGGTGTCATACCGACGAAATATAAATAGCTCGTGCAAGTTCATATCTATGCAGAATAAACATTCAACTGATCCTGTGACGGCACGTTTCACATTCGTGTTTTACCGATTCCTATGAAAGCGGGATCAACCACATTTTTTTTGTATCTCGTTTTATCTTTTTTCTGTGTTTCGGCTGCTGCAGCATCAACTGGACGGCTCGGCAGACGGTCGTACAGTCAAAAGCTTTGTGACAGTAAATACGGGAGCGCTTGCCGCTCAAATCATGCAGAGCGGTCTGGCGGTAGACTGGCGCATTCTCGCAGTTTGCACATTTAGCGGATGTACATACTCCCTGATAGCGCTTGGCCGAACGATTGTCTGCGGCGGTTGTTACGTCACGATATCCGGGAGCGATTACAGCAGGAAAGGCTCACGCAAATCAGGCGCTTGTTATCGAGCAGCGGAAAATTGTAAACATTTTCAAACGTTTGTTTTTCGCTGCCCAATTGGGTGATAAAAAGTGCTCCATCCTCGCGCGATGATATATGCCGTGATAGACCTACCACCGCAGGCGATTGCGCGATTGAGCACTTTTCTTTCAGGGAGGGTGTCCGCTAAGCATACGAACTGCGAGAGCGCGCCGGCTTCTCACCGGAGTGCTCTGCACATTCGGAGCGGCACGCGTGTTTACTTTCATAAAGCTTTCGACTCCGTGCTTTCGACTGTACACCGGAGGCCCGGCTTTCGTCCCACAGCGGCGGAAGTCCTGTAATTACGGCTTGCATGCGAGGGGTGAGTCTGCTTGTTATAATTTCTACGCTTGTTGCGTTGTTGCTTACGAAATGTGTTCACTTTGAATGGGACAAACACTTGACGCACATAATTTCACGTAGCAAGAATGTGATGAGTTGATCGCCTAGTTTGAATCGTTAGCCCGCACACGCAGGAAATAAACCGCTACTATATTACCCCCATTTTTATGCTCTCCTTATGTCCACTAACAAACATCTTTCCCACAAATACATGAGTGCATTTTCCCCCTAAAGATAATGTTGCCTGAAGCCTGTGAGGAAATTGGATTACGACTGGGGGCTTCTGACCATTTCAAGCGCTTAACTGACATTAATTTCGGCTTCAACTCCATCTTCCAGGACTGTCGCTGCACCGAGTACAAAAAGGTCTGACCCAACTCCTGGTTAACGCTGAACTGCAGAAGGTGAGCAGCGACTATTGAGCACAAGGTTCCGTAGCTGTGATTGCCCGTCATTCACGTCAGGTTGGAGTGTATGTGTGTTTACGAAGGGAGAGAACATGAATGAATAAGCTAATTAATGTTCAGGAGCATCTAAAAAAGCTAATTGATGCTTGCAGATGCGCCTTATACTCAGGTTGTGTAAGTTCTGTGGCGCTATTCTCGTGTTTTGTCTGTTTTGCGTCCGTTTCAAAAGTGTCCATTTTCAGCAAGCCCTGATTGGTTAAAAGCTAACACCCGAATGTGACGCCATGCAAGCCCGGCGGAGCTCTGAGCCGCCATATATCCAGTAACTCTGCTGAGCCGCGGCTTCTCGGTGCGGACGATTTGGAACAGGCGATGTTTCGTCGCCTTGTTGTTGGTTCGCTGGCGGAACAAAAAACACGCAAGAGATAGTTTAAAATAGGTTTAGTCGTTTAAAATGTGTTTACAAGAACAAGTGTGCAAAAGTCAACCCAAATTCCGCGTACAGCTGGAAGTACGTCACAATAAAACGAACGCAAAACGGACGTTTTCAAAACGGGCAAACACGAGAGTACCGCCCCTGTATTCGAACAGCGCTATAGGCACGTTGCACCGGAAAGAGGCCGCTGTGGGCGCAGCACGTTTTCTACTAAAGTTGCAGAAGTTGTCTGTAGCGCGCGCTAGAGCATCGGTAAAGGAGTGGCGATTCCTGGACCCGTTATCACCCACTGTCTGCAGCATCCCGTGCCAACGATCTATGGGGTTGACCCTGAGACACTGTGTAAAGAAAGACGGCCGTGATGAATGCATCGGTTCCTCCCAGCCATTTGTATTATCTGCGATCTGACTGGTCGGCTACAATATCAACAGCTAATGCATTTTCGTCTGCGCCACTCAAACGGTTCGTTCTTCTCGTCCTTGTTATGATGCCGTTACCTTAGATGCCTTCGTTGTGTGGGCGCCCGTGCGTGACTCGTAATAATCTCGGCTATTGCTGTCTAGGACAGGGCGCCGACCCTTACGTAATAGAAATGCTACGAACCGAGCCCGCGATTTGCGTGGCATCTTTCCTTCAAGAAATAACCCCCCCGAACCACCAATATATATAAAGCGGCGCTGCTGCTTGCGAGGCAAACATAGAGCAACGTGCCTATTAAAATCCTGGATCACAGATGGCTGGGTTGCCGTTTGCAGGTTGCAGAGGCTTGTCCTCGTTGTTGCCCAGCCGCTATCAAAATGATAATATACACAACTACAGTGATAGCGCAACATTGCTTTGACGTCGAACTGATGACAATCCCGTTGCTTCCGTCAGCACAAGCGATAACCGCTGCGTCTGCTTATCGCAATGACGAGCTGTCGCGAGAGGAGCACATGGCTGGCGTAAATGGCGCAGCCAACGCCTACGTTGCAGTCCTTTCGCCTTTTAAGCGGCAGCGCGTCTATGGCTGTTAGTGCGGGGAACGTTTGGGAGCACTGCAATCAAGACGCCCAAGCCGACATGTCACGTGGTGTTTTTTTTTTATTTCGCGGACATCCTCAGTAAGCTGAAAAACATTAATACTTAATAGATAGGAAGACTGAAACTCTTCATTCGGACGTTTTGCAAACCGTTCTGCAACTTTGTAATTGGAACTTTTTGCATAGCTTCGTTGGTTAATTAAAATGAATTCATTATGTAATTAAGCAAAACACGAAAAATATCGTGACACACTATATACAAAAGTCAGCAACATGCATTTGGTTGCGTTGTCTTCGAGTGCATCGGCTTATTTTTAAACTCTGGCTAAGGTTGGCTGAAAGACCCTACATGTCAGTTATACCATACATATCACATACCGTCTATCCCAGTACATAGAACAAGAAAAGTATCAGTTAACAAAACATGTAATAATAAAACGAAAAGTAAAATAACAGTATAAGCAAGACCAATCACAGTATACATACAAGAGCTGTACTGAGATTTCGTCTGGTTTTGTGGCCACGTTTTTGCAGTAGAGGATATTGAATTGTACATTAACTGACGTGCCCATATAAATTTGCCCATATCCTGGTTTTCATATACTAATGGTCTGTTGGCTATGAATTCTTGTCCGCAACGACTAGTACCTGCACTAAGGATCAGTTCTGCAATAGTTGTTGCCTCTATCCTTTTGATTGATACCCCTCCCCCATAAGGTAGTCCCTCTTATACTTATGTGAGATGTTACTTCGTTGAGCAGGTCACAGTAATTCGCTCCACTCCAAAGCTTCCAGTCTTACTAACCTCTGTCAAAGAATGGTTTTCGTCTTTCCTGTACAAATTCATATTGGAACTTTCGATTGTAATGAACCAATTCCTGAAGGTGACTCACTTAAATAATATCCCCTATTGTGCTTTCTCTTTCAATTATTAAAACTTGCGATTAACTGCGCAGCCAATAAAGCCGTGAAAACATTTTTCTTTGGACACGGCTTTCTGTGGCAAGCAGACACGTGCGAAGTGGATACCGTTTTTGTTGTTGTATCGCACCAGTGTCCAACCGATTGTATAGAGTTCGGCTTGCGCACTCTCCTCGACGATATCGAGACCGCGTGCCTAAGATAAGGCCCTGCTATCTTTTGGAGAGACGCATGGTTTCTCTTTTAAGCGAATATTTATCTACTTAGGCCAAGTTGTGACCCCGGATCCCAACCATGAGGCAGAGATAATTAGGATAAGAATGGGGTGGAGTGCATACGGCAGACGTTCTCAAATAATGAATGGCAGTCTACCGTTGTCCCTGAAGAAGAAAGTGTACGACAGCTGCATCTTACCGGTACTCACCTACGGGGCAGAAACTTGGAGGCTCACTAAGAGGGTTCAACTTAAATTAACGACTCAGCGAGCAATGGAACGGAAGGTGATAGGTGTAACATTAAGGGACAAGAAGAGAGCGGAGTGGGTCAGGGAACAAACGCGTGTTAAGGGCATATCAGTAGAAATTAAGAAGAAGAAATGGACGTGGGCAGGGCATGTTATGCGAAGGCAAGGTAACCGTTGGTCATTAAGGGTAACAGAGTGGATCCCTAGAAAAGGCAAGCGTTGCAGGGGGGCGGCAGAAAGTTAGGTGGGCGGGTGAGGTCAAGAAGTTTTCGGGGATAAATTGGTCGCAGTTAGCCCAGGACCGGGGTAATTGGAGGTTAATGGGAGAGGCCTTTGCCAGGCAGTGGGCGTAGATAGGCTGGTGATGATGATGATGATGATGATGATGATGATGATTCTTTCCCTTTGTGCGTTGACATCACCATAGTTTTTCCTGAACCTGTGTTCTCTACTGAGGGCCGTATTTGTGTTCTGACTGCCCGATTTCAATTGCTGACCTTCGTGTTCCGTCTGCTACAGAGTGATGGTCTTCAAATGATCAACACAGAAAAGAAGCAGCAGTGACACAGAACGCAGCAGCAGAAATAGGGGTTCTTACGTGATTATCGTGAATACCGGTAACTTACTACTGCTCTACATTGCCTTTCTGATATGTTAACCTTCCTCACGCGATTGAAGTAATTCGATCGTGCCATCCTCAGGGTTTCATCAACCATCGCAAACAAATTTTTTGTCTAAAAATTGCGCCACAATCCACCCTGTGAAGGTGGTTGCAAAGCGAAGCTGTAAACGACCCCACAACGATTAACCAGGATGCGACGTCACTCGAATTCACACACGTGGCTCTACAAGGAGTGAAACCGGATACAAGTGAAATGCAGATAACCACACCCTTTATTACTACAAATATGTTCTTTGCTAAGGTTTAACCAATGCATGATTCATGAGTGCTGGTTGATTGAGTTGTATTGGGGAAGCACATTACTGGAAACTGGTTTATCATAAAATTAAAGAAGCTGAGCCCGCTGTAAGGTGATCCCACTTCTCCGTTTCTGCCGCTGCCGACGGAGGCGACGAGATCGATGGCAGAGACGAAGTGCGGTGGCATGCGTTGGTGTGAGCTTCCTTTACTTTTTAGAACTCCTAGCGCGCACGCAATCCACGCATATGGCCACTACACGTACCGCGAGCGGAGCGCACAGCGGCGCGGGAGGTCACGTGACGCTATCACGTGGCATTCAGCGAGAACGCAGGGGGTCAACCCGCAGACGTTCTCGGTGAGTGCGCCGTCGGTTTCCCTGAGTCCACGAGAGCTCGTAGCTCAACCAGTAAGACAATGCGCTCTCGCTCCGTATCTCTATTCGTTCCAGGTTCAATTCATGGCGGTGCCAGTAACTTCTTTTATTTGTTCGCGGGAGTTTACCGTTGACACCAACGGTCGCGACAGAACCCTTGGGGGGTAGAGGTAAAAGGCTTCGGTTTAAAAAAGCGCGAGCATCCTCTGACCGCACTCACAACTGCTCGCTCCCTGTCCTCTCGCAGCAGCAGCCATGAGGGTCCTGGGCGTGGAGTTCGCACCCCTGAACGTGCCACTCCAGCGGCGGCTGCAGACGTCCGCCGTGCTGTTCCTCACGCTGTGCGTCTTGTTCGGTGGCTTCCTGTGGACCTGGTTCTGCGCCTACCTGCTGCTCTGCACAAACTTCTACTGGCTGACCCTGCTGTACATGGCGTGGTGCGTAGATTTTAAATGCAGAGCATTTTAGTAACTCACGATGTCACCCGCGTTGGCGTCCGTAGTCCGCACCCTACACTATATAAAGAAATAACTTCCGGCGCCAGGTTTCGATCCCACGACTCTGCGGGCGGAACGCAAGGTACGCGGCACTTTACCGACTGCTCCACGGAGCCGACACAGAATGGAAGGTTACGCACGCGCTTTGACTCATTCAACCGTCGGCCACAGGTGCGCCCTCTCCCCCGAGTCCTCCTCGCCTTCTCTCCGCTCGCAACACCCTCTCTCGCCGCGTTCGGTTCGCGTTCATGTGGTGGCGCGATTTCGGCGCTATAACACTCTCTCGCGAAGGGCATTGGATTGGATTCGATTGGATTGGATTGGATTGGCTTGGCTTGGCTTGGCTTGGCTTGGCTTGGATTGGATTTGGATTGGGTTGGATTAAAGTGGATTGTGTTGGATTGTGTTGCGTCATAGCCGCGCCACGTTGCGTCGTAGCCTCTCCACGTTGCGTAATAGCCGCGGCAGGGGGTTCACGGCACGTTTCACGTTTCACCATCAACTTCATCGACAATGTCTACGCTGGAAGACAACAATTACAACAACAACAACCAATACGTAATCCATAAGACTTGCAGGCACGCCCCCCGCGGAAATGCTCTGCATTTGATCGTGCCCCTCGCGAGGGGGATGTTTTGATTTCCGCTCACCTCTCATGCTGTTTATTTTCCGCTGGCTAAAGCAGTGAGCGCTGGGATTACGGAGTGAATGGCAAGCGGCAACGAACGTTCCCTCCTCTGGGGCTTTGAGAAAGGCTGATGGAAGCGGTACGGTGGATTCATAAAAAGTCGTGAGCCATTTCACTCACTCAAGGCGGATGACGAGTGAAGCCAGTTAGCACATGGCATGGCAGTGACCCAGAATTCGTGTGAAGGGTATCAGTAAATTTTATTTCTTTTGAATGTTCACGGTGGTCGTCCTTAATTAAGAAAACATACACGTATCCACCACAGTAATCTTTATCTTTATCTTAAGCCCGGTTGTGTCCACTGCAGGACGAAGGCCTCTCCCATAGGTCTCCAGCTTTGGGGAAGGAGAAAGCGCGGGGGGAAGCGTTGCCGCTCTCCTTGGGCGCTCTATGCACCTTCCATGCTACGCCTCCAGGGCGTTGCACCAGGTTCGAAATGCTGCCTGCCCCGGTGTATAACACCGCCGGATACCACGGGAGGCTGTGCTAGATAGGTTGAACAATGCTAGGTGAGGCCTCCAGGGACACAAACAGCATTTCCTCACCAGACAAGGATTTAGCAACCCTGGTTGACTTCATTTGCTAAAAACGTCCCAATGATTATACAAGCACACTATCGTCCTTCAGGCACTCGATAGGCGTGGCTGCAGATCTTTGAAAGAGGCCATCGTGCTGCAGTGGACATAACCAGGCTTAAGGTAAAGATACATACACCCACTTTTGCTTTGGATGTAATCATTTTGCAAAAGGGGCCCGTTATAACTATTATACTCAAAACGCATATTCCAGTGATTAGACGTGTACGTGACGCTTGAACCTTGTAAATGGTGCCTACCGGTAACTAATCTACTCAAAATACGTATCCAACTGATGAGACGTGTGAGGTTGTTATTCAAATCATGTTTTGAACGGCGTGCGTCTTTGTGGTGACCGCGCCCACACACAAAGCACGAGCAGACGA
Source organism: Haemaphysalis longicornis (assembly GCF_048455015.1). Lineage (NCBI taxonomy): Eukaryota > Metazoa > Arthropoda > Arachnida > Ixodida > Ixodidae > Haemaphysalis > Haemaphysalis longicornis. The sequence goes on from NW_027526346.1 coordinate 3,148,391, forward strand.
ACGCACTGCGCATAGAAGAATAATCGCCCAGGCTCTCGCTTCCTTTCAGAGGCGAAGCCCCTTAGGGGCTGGGGCTGTTGCCGTCCCCTGTCGTCGTCGTAATCGTCGTCTCATGTAGTCATGGCACCAAAACGCCGGGAAACTCGCTCACGCCTCGCGCTGGAACTTAACGCGTACTAAAAAAACCCCGGGACACTCGTTTACGCCTCGCGCTATAGAGCTTCGTGCTTCAAAGCTAGGGACTTTGGCAGGAAAGCTGTATACCTCTACCCCCAAGAGTTTCATCTCCGTTGCAAAAACGCAGCAAATCCGAAATCGGTAGAAAATGCTTAGTATCACCGCAGTTATTCAGTCTACGCTTTACAAAGCCACGCCGAAGGCGATCGCCAGCGCAATCTTTCACTATGCTATCACCCCCTCTCACGCATTTATAAACTGATTTACAAGTGATAAACTGAGTCACGCATTTATAAACTGACGGTGCCGCCATGTTGGTCAACACGTACGTCCGTGAGACTCACGTGGGCCCTTTGCATTCTGAGCATGCGCACTGGTCATCCGTGAAAGTTCTGCGTTTAAGTGGAGCTTCTAGGTACGCGAAAATAAAATTGCCTAGTATTTGGCATACGTTGTCATGAAGTGGTACTCTAGCGATTGCGCGATTTAAATGGCGACATCCGCAAGTCTATTTAGGGCCCAGTGTAATTGATTGATTGATTGTAGGGTTTAACGCGCCGACGCAACGCAGGCGATGAGGCGCGCCGTAGTGGAGGGCTCCGGATTAATTTTGACCACCTGGGGATCTTTAACGTGCGCCGAAATCTCGTACACGCAGGCGTTTTAAGTGCGAATGCACTTCTTAAGCGAGCCTGAATCGTCCGCCGCCGTCCGCATAGCAACAGCTGCGGGTGCGCGCGCTCTTCGTCTTCCTTGGCAACGGGGGGAGATGGGCGCGCGCTGCCTGGCCGCTGACATGGCACATACCCACGTGGGGGATTGGCCAGGAATCGGGCGTGAGAAGGGCTAATGCACCCGCTTAAAGGAGTACTGACACGAAATTTCAAAGCTGAGATCCGCTCTAGCAATCAAGTACAACGACAACACAAATAGGTGTCTGTGAATAAATGCATCTTTCTTTCTTTGTAGTTGTGTGTGTGTGTGTGATCTCTCTTTCGCGAACATTACCGACCCGCGCAAATTCAACTCGTGCATTCGCACTTACACACTCTCCCCCTCGGGGAAGTGCGAGGGAATTTTTTGCTTTTCGCCTCCATCAGAAAAGCGAGGGCCCAGTGTAGAGTAAGCTACACTGGCCGAGGTTGAGCAGTTTCGCGTGAACCTGGAAGGGCCGTGCTGCGCAAGTGCGAGGAGCATTTTATTAAATTGAATTGGATTGGATTTGGATTCTATTAAATTGAATTGTATTGTATTGGATTGGATCCAATCCAATTGGCGCACGGGTGTGTAGGGAATTGGGTCTGCACATTCGCCGGTCTGCACATTCCAGAGGAGTGACGTCATAGCCGCGGCAGACGCACTGGCGCCGGCGCGTGTCCAGCTGTGAGACTCCGTTGCGCAGTATCCAAGTCTGACGATACGCCGGAGCCACTTGATAGGCGTTTCGCGTGGCTCCTGGAGAGCCGTGCTCCGCATGCGCGAGGAGCAGTGACTGGACTGGATTGGATGGCTGAACCTGAGCTCACGCTACGTATATCCTGGCATAGGCGAGCTGAGCCACTGCTAATTTTTAATAGCGAAGTTGTTCATGGGACGAGGCGTGGCAACGCGGGAGCAGCGATGTGGAGAGGGCACGGCCTGGCGAGGGGAAAGCAAGCGCTAAGTTCACGTGCAGCGTGGGAGAGGAGGGAGAGCAAGCAACAGGGGTGGGCAGAGTCAAGGAAAAAGGGTCAGGAGTCGGCCATTTGGAGAGCGCGCGTCCTACAGATGGCTAGGAGGAGCGCGCATATGTGGACGAGTGTGCTGTGCGGTCGTTTCTGGAGTATGCGGAGAATGGGTGAAGTCTAAGGTCACGCACTCTCCGGAAGAAGTCTCCTGTCGGAAGCGCCAGCCAGAGTTGGCGCGCGAGCGTGCGCGAAGGGGAATAGATGTGTGTGTATTTTAGGGTTTTGGCTTTCTCCGGATCCCCTGGCCTGTATCGGATGTATTCACTGGCGAGGCACACATGCAGGCAACCATGTGAGTGCGCCGTCACTGGTTACGTCGAGATCCGTGGGATGGCGGTACTTGTCCGTGCTACGCACAAGAAATGTGTGTTGGACGTTCCAAACTCTACCCCACCGAACGTAAAGTAATGCTTTGTCTCCAATGTGAGAGCGATTAATAACATCTCTGTTGACACCACCGTTGAGAATCAGGTTGAGACGGAGCAGACGACACGCGCCGGTGTTTTTTTTTTTCTGCGGCGTGCGGGCGCAGCGGCACAAACCATGTCCGTGGCCATTTCCAGTGTTGCCAAGCGAAGAAGTTGACAGCTAAACTTTTCTTTGAATACTATCTATACGCGAGAGATAGGTCAGCGAAAGCTCCGCTTCAAATGGCGTTTAGAAAGAAACACACGGTCATGGGCACGACATTCCGGCCCACATGCAGTACAGTGATGTGCACGCGGTCTAAAACAGTCGTTAGGTGCGTCTGCGGTGCGCCTTATGACAGAGGGTGTGTGTATCTTCGGCAGCACGTTCACCCTCAAATACCACTTGTACCCACTCTTTCCTTCCGCGCGCAAATGCGAGCAGGTACGTGTACGACTTCAAGACGCCCAAACGGGGCGGCCGCCAGAGCCACTGGGTGCGCAGCTGGCGCATCTGGTCCTACGTGCGCGACTACTACCCGGTGAAGCTGGTCAAGACGGCCGAGCTGGACCCGGGCAGGAACTACATCATGGGCTACCACCCGCACGGCATCATGTGCATGGGCGCCTTGTGCAACTTCGTCTCGGAGGCGAACGACTTCGGGGGCCTGTTCCCGGGCATCCGCATGTGCAGTCTCACGCTCAACGTCAACTTCGCCCTCCCCGTCTTTAGAGAGTTCCTGCTCTGGCACGGTACGTGCGGGGACTCACGTACGTCTCTTACACCGTGGGGAGGATGGAGTTTCTTACCATTATACACGTCACTCTATGCTTGAGAGGGTTTTGTTGAGCCGGTGATATTAGAGAGATTTAGCATAGCGGCTAGGGTACACTAATGCTACGGCGGCGGGTGCCGGGACCCGACTGGGCCCGTGCGCATTCGTTCCACCGAGGCGAGACCTCCTCGCCCTCTGCGAGCGCGAATGCACAGTCAGGACCCGGTAGCCCGCCGCCGTAGCATTAGCGTACACTAGCCGCTATGCTAAATCTCTCCATTACATATGTAGTGCGAGCTGGCTACACTAGCGGTGACGGGGCACTGGGAGCCTCCGAGAGGCCGAGCAATTCCTGTGGGGTACAAGTCTTGGAAGAGGAGGACAGATCTTTTCTGCTGTGGTTTTATTCAGCCTTGCGATTCGAAACCCCCAATATCACTAACATTTTGCTATTTTTTGCTGTTTAAAGCGCGAAACAAAGCAGAAAACAATATTGTGGTTGATTCCTCGGGCATAGGAAACGGTAAAATACGAAAGTGCCATGTGCAGCGAAATCTGCAGCCGAGCATGATTTGAGGGTAGGTGGCTGCCTTGTGGGTGTGCTTGGCGAGCGACGTCCTGCTGGCGGATCGCTTCGCAAAGGTGTACTGGCACCATTTCCGGGGCGGATATGACGTCAGTGAAATCCTGGTGTATCCCGGCAGAAAACACTTTTGTGTTAAAACATAGAACCCGACAACGAACAACCCTAAATATAAAGTACTCTTTAGTACTAAAGGTTGCTTACCCGTAAGAAGACCCTGTGTGCAGGGGTGCAGTCTCTACAGACCGCTTGCTTTGTTGTACTGGTGTCACTTCAGTGACGGATGTGACATAGGAGAAGTCCTTGTGTATCCGGGAATAAAACTTTCGTGTTAAAATCACGAGTTCCTGGGAAAAAATTGCTTTACTGTGGCTCTATCACTCCAAAAACCACGATTTCACCCCTCGGCTCGCTTCCGGGCTTTCCCCTCGTTGGCAGACCGATCGATGACCTCCAGCGACGTCATCTCAAGAATATACACCGATGTCTTCGCCCACTATAGACTGCAGCGCCGCATCTACCCTTCCACCACACCCCAAAATGACCAGAGGACGCCACTAACCCTCAGTCACCTGCGAACTAGCACCAGCCCCCACGGAACACTGCTCCATGCCATCCAACCAAGAACATACACGCTGACTTGTCAACACTCCCCCAAACCCAATACACTTTACCATAAGGTGCGGGAGTACCGACAATCGCCATCATTAACACCCCTACCAAAACCTACCCTAGAGCAGTGATATGAACAGCTAACGAGCTCACGCCCTCGAGACCAGCAACGATCGGTCAACAGGGCCCGCCGGGAAGCCAAGGACCAGGGATTCCTGGTCTAAGGCGGCCTCCCACAGAGGAACTCCTACAGTTCAATAAAGTTTATTTCCGTCCACCCTTGGGCTACCGAGACCGAACAGTGCCGCTGTGGGAGCAGCTGCCCTAAAGAATAGGGGAGCTCCAAGCAAGCAGTTGGCGCTGGATGCGCATAGGAACCTCTATACCGCGCCACCAGCCGGCCCGTGTTTGTGTATAGAGATGGTAAGAAGCACGTGAATGTTTGTCCGAACGGGCCCATAGATGGGCGCCACGCGTCATTGGCCCCTACATACGGGATATGCAATGGTAATGCGCGACCCAGCGGCGTGTTTGACAAACCAGGATGCCTAGACGCACCCCTACTGGAGTGATCTACTGGTTCGATTGGAACACTCCTCCTCTTCGCAATGCAGAAGGGCCCGAACTCGTGCAAAAACAAGGCATGGGGACCCAGGAGACTCCCGCATACCTAAACGATACATCTTTCACGGTTAATCTGTTGCATTCAGTAGGTTAAACCATTCCCGTAGGAATTTCCGCTTCTGGCGGACTGTATCCACTCGCATGTAGTCAGAGTAATGACTGGTTTCTTTGTTCTTCTCCGCCACGTACTTTATGAGACAAGTAGAAACTGGGTCGTTTGAAATATATTTGCGTAACAAAATTTTGTTTAATTAAGACATCGTTTCTCACCTCTGTCGTCGCCTGCACAGGTTTGTGCTCGGTCGACAGGGACAGCCTGCAGTGGATCCTGACCAAGCGGGGCACGGGAAACGCTGCCCTCATCGCCGTCGGGGGAGCCCAGGAGTCGCTTGACGCCCACAAGGAGAGCAGCGTGATCACCCTTACCCTCAAGAGCCGCAAGGGGTTCGTTCGACAAGCCCTGATGTGCGGGTGAGGGGTGAACACTGTCATTTGCTGCATCTTGATGTACACTGGTAAAATGGTAGCGATGACATTAGAACAACATGGTAGATAATGAAACCGCACACAGCTAAAGAGGCGTCCTTATTGCTGTGCTTTAGAACGACCCTGTAACACCTATTTTCAACAACGAACGTCCTACCGACATTGCCTCGGTCAAACCACAAACCCTTATTGTGAGAACTGCGGTTTGCCAGAAACTGTTGAACACATCTTATTAGAGTGGCCGGCGTACAACCAAGAAAGGAACCACCTCGCCAAGAAGATCCAGTGCCTCAGTAACGGCCTTTTATCATTGAAAGCTCTTCTTGGACCATGGTCATCTCAATCATCCCAGCGAAAAGTATTAGATGCAGTGTTGGATTACTTACACGACATTGACGTCGCAGAGACAATGCAGAACTATACATCGTCATCCTGTGAGACCACCTGGACTTTTACGTGACCCACGGAACACTCCATGTTACCTTAATTTTTAAGTTTTCTTCTTTTCCTCCTATTTCGCCCTGCTTCCTTTAGCGACTTTATTCCCTTCACCCCATCCCCGCAGAGTAGTATGTAGGCAAATACGTGCCAGCGAACCTACTTGCTTTCTTCTAATGAGAAGCTCTCTCTCTCTCTTTCTCTCTTTCTCTCTCTCTCTCTCTCTCTCTCTCTCTCTATCTCTCTCTCTCTCTCTCATCAACTTTTTTTGAAGCCTCAATTGCTTTCACAACGTAGTTAACCAACACATTCAGTGCTCAGATTAAGGGGGCGCATGGTACCTCAGCCAAAAATTACTGCTGTGTGCCCGAAAACTTCCTCGAAATATTTATTTTCTTCCCTGGTGTCGGCATTCTTGGACCGCTCGAATTACGTCATTATATTGACGTAGAGGCATTGGCCGGCTTTCCTTAAGTTTCAGCGATGAGCGCATTCGATAGCCTCTTTAAAAAGAAAGCCACAAAATCGCAGCAGAAACGGAAGGTGCAGCTCCTGCGACGAGCAAATCACGCAGTGCTGTTCCGCGCTGGGGATAATTATAACTTTCGCAGCGCTTCCAAATGCGGAGGAACCAGAAATTCGGAGGAAATGCGGAGGAGAAATGCGGACCTCAAGCCACACATCAGACAACACCTTCGCAAAACATGGCAAGCCGACTGGATTAAACAGACAGACAAGTTACACGTAGTAAAACCACACTTACGACGATACACTGCTGTCTCACACAACAGATTCATCGAAGTTGCCTTATCTAAATTGAGGATAGGCCACACACACGCGACACACTCCCATCGGCTCACACAATCTCCAAGACCCTTGTGTACCGGTGTGGGGAGGGCCTATCCGCAATTCACATTCTCAATACATGCAAAACACTCCACAGAACAAGACGCAAACATTTCTTACAACTATACAAACAACAAATCACACTACACCCAGCACTGTTTCTAGCGGATGATCCCATGATTCCTCTACAGCGCCCTTTTTAAGTTTCTTAGCGAAATCAAACTTGTACACCTCATTTCCTATCACGCGTAGTTTTTTTTTTCACATAATTTCATGTCATGCACTATCCTACCCTGGCCTTTAACCCCAGCCATCGTCATTGTCTTTTACTAGTTCAATTTTCGCTTTCGTTGAGCAATTTTAGAGTTTACATCTTCATCCGTCATACATAACCATTGTTTTGGCGCTGTTTAGTTGGCCTTCCATAAACATCCAACCATCATCATCGAAATGCGGAGGAAAGAGGGACAGAGTTTATCGAAAGTGTTGCAGGGTTCCCTTAAGACACATACTAAGCTCGAATCAGTATACCCAATAAGGGAATGGCCCCTCTTGAAAGAAGTTCCGCGAACCACCTGCTGCGAAGGGCAAGCAGCCCAATTTGTGAGCGGCACCGGTTCTCCGCCCGGAGTCATCTGCCCTTGATGACTTCTTGTGACCTCTCGTCCTCCTGTCTTCCCTTTCCCCTATTTCGTGTTCGTTACCACCTTCTCTTTTTCTAATTCCGCCGGACATGTGTTAGAACACAACATGGTGTCTGACGTCATAATAAATGCATTCTACCCCTACCACCACTGATCATTTAGAACGTTCACTAGAGGTGCCTGCGATAAATGAGGAATGTGTTAGTATTCTGGTATGCTTATGCTAATGGCTAGTGTCTTCACACGATTGACTGACTATATGCTTCGCATCTCCCAACAAAAACCTTGGGGGCTACCTTCCAATTATTTTCGATCACTTTGCAATACCGATCCAAGTGAATCTACATTGCGGTTGGCTGCCGCCATTTACCTCTGTGAGTATCATCCCGGTCCACGTCGCCACTCTGCCCACACTGCGGTGAGCTGAAAACCTGCTGCATCTGCTCTGTGAATGGGCATGCTCTGTGCACAGACTGTCTTTTGCAGTGTCTTGGGGAGTGCCGCTTTCCGCAGCCATTCAACCGGAGGACGTTTTAGGTCCGTGAGCATGTCCCAAATTACGGGCTACAAAAGCTCTGATCGCAAACCTGCGACACACAGGCCGAGACCAGTGTCTGTTAATATCTGAACGTATCTGTGCGCATCAACTTCAACGTCATCCGCATCCTCTTTCTCACGTTATCATCTGGCGTAGCAAGTTAGGCATTTTAGGCCGGCTAACATCGCCAGACCTTATGATGACGGTGATGATGATTGCTATTGAAGCGGGGTGATAGCATGTCATCTACCAAAAAGGACTAATATACCTATGTTTTACACTCTTGGTTAGTAGCGCTGCTTAGGGCAGGCACAAAAAGCTTATTAGGCACAAAATACTTTTTTTCTGTTACAGTTGGTAACTGTCTTAGGCAATATTCCCCTCTCTGCTTTTCGTAAACCAGCATTCTAATCTTCTTTTCGTCACCTCGACAGCCTTGAAGTTAACTTCCTCTTTGCTACCCTTAAATCTTGGGGCTTCTGGAAGCCGAATATTTTCCTCATGTAGATTTGGATGGATACCCTCGCATTCTAACACTATGTGCCGCATAGTTTCTGTTTCTTTTCCGCAGACCACGCATACCCCATCATATTGTGAATACTTCCCCACGAAGCTCTTAGTTCGCAAGCAACCTGCTTTAGCCTCAAAAAGCAAAGCAATGCCCTTGGAATTATCGTAGAAATTTCCTTTCTGGTGTTCAATTTCTCAGCCCTGTACATCTCTAACGACGTTTCAGCTTCCATCTTTTTCTCTCCATTTATTCGTTTCCATCTGCCTTGCCTCTTTTTTTGGTTACGTTGGCTCTTGTGCATTCTCCACTGTTCTTTCCGTATTTCATCGTTAGCCTTCTAGTCTTCTTAACCACTGCGTGTGCACGCTTTTCAAGTACAGGATGAAGCGGATCAAGTATCAAAGATCGTTATCTCTCTCTCTCTCGCTCTCCTGTGCAGCGCTGACCTGGTTCCGGTATTCTCATTCGGCGAGACCGACCTGTTCCACCAGGTGAAAAACCCTCCAGGATCCACGCTGCGCTCGCTGCAGGAGAAACTCAAGAGTCTTACCGGGGTCGCCCCGCCCATCTTCTACGGTCGAGGAATCCTGCAGTACACCTGGGGTTACATGCCCTTCCGGGAAAGAATTGTCACCATCGGTACGTCCGCACATCCGGTGCACTCGGAAATAAGTTTTCCGTACGTTCCTTGTGTACCCTATGTATCGTATGTACCGGGACCCGACTGGGCACGTGCGCACTCGTTCAGTTATAAGGTGGCTTAGCTCCGCTGACGGGCCGTTCCGATGGGGTGCGGCCTTCCTCGCCGTACCCGCGCGTGCAGGCGCAGCCGAGTCCCTGTATGCACAGTACACACGGAACGTACGTAACAGACGATATGCTAAAACCCTGTAATAGAGAGTTTTAGCAGTCCGCATGTTCCGTGTTGTACGTGGTAACCATGTTGACCGGGACCCATCTGGGCACTTGCGGATTCGTCGCGGTAGGGTGGGGGGGATTATTTCCGCGGACCAGCGCTCGCCATGCCCGTGCATTCGTCACGGTGGGGTGCGCCCCCTCCCCTTTCCCGCGCGCGCAGGCGCAGTCGGGTTCCGGTCGACGTGGTAACTACGTAAACGGCGGAACAGATGGACTGCTTTGTTTCGTTTGACTCCGTGCAAATCGCGCGCAAAAACATTCAATAAAAATTGGCTGGTAGCTTTTGAAAACAACGGTCAAGGAGTCGAGGAAGACTACACTCGAGATGTCGTTCTCCCAGAAAATCATTGTTAAACCAAATGAAACGATGTGTTCCTTTTTATCAGCGAAGCTGTTAAGCAAATTGTTTGTGTATGGTGTCCGTGGTCTTAAAAATACCAATGAAATGCCGAGCGCTCCTGCACGCGTGCCTCGAGCCCACGTTCGTCAAGGCAAGCATAGCCACTTAGGGAGATTGGCCAATATTGGCCGCAAAAAAAAAAAAAAAAACTCCAGTGTTCGCCGTATCGGGGAAACACTTGCTCGGGACAACAAAGACACGCCGTAGCGTACGCCCCTCGTTCGTTCATCCTCGTGTCGCTGTGAGGATGCGCTCTGTACCGTAGAACGCTTGAATGTCGAAGCCGCCGCAGGTGGTCATTGACTGCACATGGCCCGGCCGCGGATAGTTCGCACCGCCGAGGGGGAAGATGCCGCCTCTCTGCTTCGAGAGGCCCGGCGTGCAGAGCATCCGCTAGGGAGGATAAATCACACTTGCAGGGTGGCGTACGAAAACGAGCTCACTCTGGCCTTTCTCAACACATAAGCTCATTGAAATCCCAGGCCGCCGACGTGAAGTACGACACCACAACAACACTAAAAGTAAACTTTGTATCCGTCAGTGATCACCTACAAGAGCTTCGCCATTCAAGTCTTGCGCGTGAGCCCGAGCTTCCCAGAATTTTGATTGCAAAGTATGCGCAATCGACCGAAGAGAACACACGATACTCCCAACATCCCAGTTCGCTGTTTTTCTGTCTACCTTTGCAGTGGGCAAGCCCATTGGTGTGGAGAAGATGGAGAACCCTACCCAGGAGGACGTCGATGTGCTGCACGAGAAATATGTCGCTTCGTTGATGCAGTTATTTGAAGACTACAAGTCGCAATATGACTCCAAAGACCGAACGCTCAGGATAGTCTGAAGGGAACACTGATTGCATTCCACTACTGTATAGCCCAATGTCATTTGTCACCATAACGGTGGAGCTAAGACGTCATCGCCCACCGCGGTCACAGTCCACAGTAACCGCGGCTGTTGATCAGTCTCATGCCGCCATGACGAACTCCGTCGCTGCCCCTCGCGCGAATAAACTGCACTGCTCATTTTCATTTGGATAAAGCCATAACTCTCTCTGCCTGCATAGTCTTGAGATCTGTTAATAATTTTACGAGTTTTCTCTTTTCGGGAAATAGACGGGCATTTCATTCTTCCAGTCTCGTAACTTTGCAACGGATAAATTACTGTCCACCAAAACGCCAGCATGCATACGGTTACAGTTGAACCTGGATGTAACGAGGCTCTATGTAACAAATTCCTCGATTTAACGAAGTTTTTCAATTTCCCATTGCCAGCCCCATTGAAACCCATGAGCTTGCGACCTGTATGTAACGAAGGCGTTGCGCTGTGAGTAACCTTGATGTAACGCATTCGATACGCTGATGAGCCTATGTTTTTCGCATTTTTTTTCTGAAAAGCGACCGGAGAAATGCACTAATTTAGCGAACTTCGCCCGCATCGCAAGCTATATACCGTGGTTTTCCAGTGTGAATGCGGTTAGTTCCTAGGCCTACCTGTCGGCGTGTAGCCGCGCGTCTCCACTGGTATCTGTGGTGACGGTTCGTCGGGGATGAGTTCTGCGGCCAGAAAAGAAGTTTTTCGTTTCTCGCAAGTTTAAATGATGCTGTTTCTGCGGGCCGAAAAAAGAATGTCGCCCGGTAGAATGTTCCATCCAGCTAGCACGCCCTCAAAAATGTTGAGTGCGGCAAAGAGCATCAATTCGCTGATGAAAAGGCGCCCTTTCAACGGAAGCTTGGGCCCTTAAATGGGTTAAGGCATTGAAAAGTGTCGAAAGGCAAAAGTGATAGGTACACCCTACGTTGGTGAATACATGTAAGTGACACTGCGTCTTTTCGGTGCTTTGTAATGACTAAGTTCGTCGGAAAGCAGCATTTGCAACTCACACTGTTTTCACTGCGAAATAAACCCTTGAAGGGCGAGTTCAGGAGCACTTATGCCTAGCATATTGGTTTCGTTTCTGCTTAATTCACGCGGCCTAAACTCGAAACCTGCATGTAACAAAACATTGCGAATTCTCGTCAACTTCTTAATATCCAGGTTTAACTGTACAACCAAAAGCTAAACGGCTTTCCTAAATATATTTGCTGAACGTGAAAAGAAAAAAAAGCGGCTCCACTGAACGTGAAATGTGTCAAGCGCGTTTCAATGCCAGTTTCAATGCCAGCCCATAGCGTTGATACTGCAAGTAGTCACGAGAGTGTCGCAGCCCCTGAACAAGCCGATACGGGCGGACTGCAGAGATGCGAGGAGCGCAGCGGCGGCACCGGCGACTAAAGCGGATAAGTGTTTAAATTTTGTTTTCCGTTTTAGGGGCGAAGCACCTTAGGACCTCGCTTTGTCAGGGGCTTGGGGTCCATGTACACAGTGTTGCGCGTGCGTGAGGAGCATGGATTAGATTGGATAAATTGAATTGTATCGGATTGGATTAGAATTGTATATACTGTACACAAGCATTGCCACTCATTTACATGCGCGAGTGGGCAATGCCACAGGTGGTTTACGGTAAGAACGATTCCCAGTGCTTTGCCCAGTCATCATGCTTCACGTCGCGGAGATGCGTGAATTTTTTTATTACGAGAGCTTGCCCTACTGCATAACAAAGTTTTAAAGGGACACTGAAGTGATATGTAAACATTGCGGGATTACTAGCGCAAATTGTAGTCCGGAGTCCCCAGGCCATGTTTCGACCACTCTAGGCGCGTTTACGCGATTTTATTTAGTAGAAAAACTAATTCGAAAACGCTGTCCTCCTCTCTTTACGCTCGCCCATTTTCTGTGGCGTTTTCGTGTGACGTCAGGAGGGGATGAGCTGGCAATTGGCTGCGCCACGGCTGCGCTACTGCACGGCTCCCCGGCCGACAGTCAGTCGGCCCAGCGTTTCGTCCGCCGGCCGCCGGCGGGTCGTCGCAATCAAGGAGGTTAAAAAAAAATTGCTTGGTCGCAATTCGTTCGCTTAGTTGAAACGAAGCCAGGACACGTTTGTGAATGGAAGAATGTGCCTTTCTTTACTTGGTTTGTTTGTACACTGTATCTAGCTCCAAGTCAAGGTCGCTTCACACAAGCGCTGCACATGCGACGCTTCGCTGACTGGTACGCCAGTAGGAAAATATAAGGCCTCTTGAAGGCGGGAGAAGAGTCAGCGAAGTCAATATAGGTACTAAGGAAATAAAATCAACTGATATTTTTACCGTACAGCGTAAAACTAGGGCGCGGGAAGCACTTTTTTGCGCTGGGCGAACAAGCACAGCGGTGAGCAGCACGAATACGCATCTGCGAACGCTTTTCCGTCTACGAAATGCAATTGCTAGACGTGAGCTACTGCGGAAACTCGGGCGACGCTTACTGCACGATCGCAGTACAACAAATAGTCACCTAAGCGGCTTGAAATGCCAAAACTAAATAAAAGTGTAAACCGATTGTACAATATATACCCTATATTAGCATGACCTTCGCGTCCCGCTCCGTAGCCTGGCAGTCTGAGGCGCTAGGAATTCATTGCAAATGTTTTTCGAGTCATGAGTTCGAATCCCCGCGGGTACGTGCTTTTTTTTTGTAAGTTTAACTTTTTTGTTTTCCGCCGATGTTTTCTATATTGAGTTCACCTTTTTTGGGGCCGCAACGTTCATGGCTACACGAACTAGTTCACAAAACGCGCGCAGGCTGGCACTGGCGCGCTAGCGAGTTCTCGTTGGCGCGCTGTTGCCATAAGCACCGACTGCTTGCAGGCAGTGGGCACAGGCCAGAATGAACAGACCCTTGGCCTGGTGCGAACACGCTTTTTACGATACAGGCATGAGGGAGGCAAGCTCCAAATTTGGGGGAAAAGCGCATGACATTTGGGCGTCTGCGGGTACGCGGAGGGCGTTCATGCACTGCGTAGGTCTCGGCTAGTGAATGCTACGACTACAAGCCGTCCTGGGAGGCTTATCTTGTGCATTTTACAGCCGACAACATGGCAGAAGCGCGGTACGATGATTACTGAGATATTGAGAATGCCCATCCAACAAAGCCATTGGTTATGTTTTACAGAACCGAAACCGAAACTTGTGTGATTGCTAACCTTGGGCATCGTCCAATCACGGCGCCCCTCCTCTCAACGTCACAGCCTTAGTTGGTGCGGCCGCCGCAAACCGCGCATGGTAGTTTTTCTTCTTTCGCGCTTTGTAAATTAATTACCGATTTGTCAACCGGATAAACGATGAAAAGTGTGCTAATTTGAGCCAGTCTACGCAGTGCAAGCAAAAACGGGAGCTTGACAAATTCACTTCAGTGTCCCTTTAAAGGTGCAACACTGCACCCGTTTCCCGCAAAAATCCAAGAAGAGACCGGTACTGGGGTCCCCATATCCAACGCTTAATATCTGGGGTTCTCCCAGGATGGAGTCCTGTGCCTCGAAGGTGTTGAATTGGGGCGTTTCTGAGACCTGAGCAAGTCCACGACAGGTGTTTGTTTTGACTTGTCTGAGTAGTGTTTGTTCTCTATCTAACGAGGGATGCCGGAGTGGTACTCCGTGCAGTCGTTCTGGTACAGTCTCAGCTTGGCGATGCGAGCGTGCGCATGGCACAAATCATAGTAACCGAGAAAAGAAGAAATGTAATTATACAAAAACTGAGATCAAGTTCCGGCGGTAGTTGGATACTAATGCGTTCGGGCCGGCAGCCTTAAAGGATATGTCATCGTAATTATTTAACACCAAGATCGAACACGGAACGTTTATTGTGGAGCCGGCACAGACGAAGTAACCCGTGTTTGACAAGTCCCGAGACAGCGGCACCTTTAATTCCTACGTATACGTCCGTACTAGCTGAAGAGAGAGACTGCGCCTTTTCGAGTCCCACACGCACTACATACTTCGCATTCTGCCATGATTTATTCGATTTTGATCAAATTTCAATGTTTAAGTACGCTGTTAGCCCGAAACTGACAATCAGGCGGACCCACTGGTTGAAAGATTCGATAGCCTCGTAACTTTTGCCACGGATAAAAATAAGTTTTTTATTGGAAACCAGTCAGGGAAGAGTGTCCTGATGCTGGCTAATTGAGTCGATGTTGGGGTTGACGTCGCGGTTGACACCGCCGTTTCCTCGGCAGGAACAATGGGGGCCGCCCCGCCATCCGCCGCGCCCTGTTTCCGACAGTAGCACCACCAACAAGCCCATCCTGCTAAAGGAACCAAACGCCTAGAAGGAATGGGAACACAAGGACCATCCAGGAGGTAGAGGCCGCGGTGGAGCCGTCGCCGTGACCTTTACCACCGCCATCGCCCTGGCCCCTATCGCCACCTGCACCGCTTTTCGTCCCGTCGCTGCAGAGGCCAGTGGCGTGGTTGCAGATGGTTCCAGCTGGACACGCGGTGCATGTGCGGCCCTCCTGGTACACCGGCTTCCCTCGGTAGTTTCCGGATGGACCATAGTTGCATGTGTAAAGCTGCTTGTAGGGATACCCTACACCCCCCGTATAGTGGTAGTTGCTGAATCCGCAGCCCACGTAGCGACTCTTGGCCCAAATGACCTGCGTGAAGTGGCCAACCATCCCCCCTCTCAATCCTCCACTCTGGAACGCCTTCACCCGACTTGATGGGTATTCCCAGGATTCGTTGAACCAATCGAAGATCTGTGGCGGCCAGACCGGCGCCCCCAAGGGGGCCGTGCTGGTCGAAATGGCGATGTTCTGGCCCGCAACGTCAAAGCGCCTAGTGCAGCGGTTATTGGTGTCGTCGTGCGCGAACTGGCACAGTTCTGCATGGGCCTGTTGCGGGAAAGAGGAAACGTGAGAAACATGTCAGGCGTGCCTATGATGGTCGTTACTGTAACGCTTGCCACACGTGGACAGCACAGCGTGTTTCAGAGGACGTCCACTGTGGATCTAATACATTTGCACGCACAGAACTTGAGCTAAAGACAGGGCACCTGCTGCCGCAGTAAAAAAAAACAAAGCCCCGAGAAAGATGGTTAAAACACAAATCTTTCTCCCGTGAAGCCTGAGTCGAAGTCAAAGTCCAAAATCCAAATTCCTTCGGCAATTTCGCAAGGGCGCAATCGGATAGAGGTCGGCTTCGTGACACGAGGGACCCATGGTTCGCTTCCGTCCACCACGGCAGGCGTTTCTTTCTTGAGGCGCTTGACGTGCCTACGCTTATCAGCATCGCTTTGTGAAACTCATTGCGTAAAGTTGGCTTTCCTGCAGTGCCTTTTACTCGTACGAACGACGCCATCAGTACAACATAAAAAGCTTCGCTTTAAAAACACCGAATCCGCCGCGGGCCCAGTGAGTGAGGCATTATGTTGCTGAGACCAATGACGCAAGTTCGATACCTGCCGCGGCGGCCGTTTTATGCCCAGGTGGTGGAAATCGATCAGGACCCTTCGACTATGGCGCGACGTAGCCTACCACTAGAATTTGAACTTGAACACATCGTACACGCGGAGCCGGTTCTATTTTTTGCGGGGTGAGTGGCCCACTTGGGTGGTACGCAACCACCACAAGATATCGGAGTCGTTCACACACCTGCCCACACCATAACGATACCTCATGACGGGTACAGAATAGATAATAGACTCGGCCGGCCATGTGCTCTAAGTATGCAAATATTGAGAGGAAACCCAACCCCGCATCACTCACTGAGACAAGTTATACGTCTTTATAAAGCCTTAAACTAAGTTCTCGCGACATAGATATGTACATGTGCGTTACCTCACCTCGCCAGGTATCGCCGGTAGAGGCGAATAGCGCCACACTTATGCCTGCATTGCGCCCAGATAGGCGACCGCACAAAGCTAACTTTAGTAAATACTGGTGTTTGTGGAAGCTGCCTAGAAAATGTTCATATGTAATTGCTACGGCCGCCCTCAAATGAGACAGCACCAAAAGCCATGTGCACTCCCCGATGTGCTCATCACGGTCAAACCTAGCGTCACTAAATAAAGGCTTTTAGAGAATCGGCACTATTTTCTGTCATTGTTATGTGCCCCCAGCTAGATTTTCATTAGTCGGTCGGCACCACGTGATATTTGTTTACGTATGGGCGCAGCCATTGTGTTTTTGGGCGCCTCTTCTCTCTCTCTCTCTATCTCTCTGCTGCGCGGACGCTAGAGAGCGCCCGGTCACACTCTGCCCGTCACAACCGGCGGTGGTTTCGTTGGCAGAGATGGCAACTCTGCAAGCCAGGAACACAATGGCGCCGAGACGCGTCTGGGTGCCCAAGCGGCGGTATTCTTAATAAGCGTAGCTTATTTTGTGATGCTAGTCAAGCCCGTGTAACAAAGCTGCAGGGGACGGTGGTATACCTGCGCCCCTTTGGTGAGACCGTCGTCCCAGAGGAGCTCCTGCATGTCGGCGGCCGCCGGGAACCCTGGCAGATTTCCTAGGGCCACCTGGCTGCGGAGGTCGTTGTGCGCCTTGAGGATCGCAGAGCGTGAGGACGCGTCCACGCCTCTGCTTTGAGGACGGCACCAGGCGGGAGCTCGTGCGCAGGTCGTGTGATCCCGATTCTTTTGGCAGTTCAGTTCGCACACTGTCTGGCCTGGGGACCCCAGAGACAAGGCGATCACCCAGAGCAAGACTCGCCGTAGAGGGGTCATCATTCTTGTTCTTCTTGTTCTTCTTCTTAATGTAGTGGCTCGTGCCCACCGAGGGGCATTGCTGTGGTTATTTCCCGGTTATTGGCGCATAGCCAATCAGGGAATCGGCTGAACATCTGCCGTTACAGAAAAGAAAAGGATTCTTATATAATTAGGGTACTCGAGAAAAATTATTTACAGGGATTTGGAGGTTCTTTTTCTTCTCCAGGTGACGAAGCGAATAGAAAATAATAATAATAATAATCATAATAATAATAATCAATCAATCAATCATTTATTTAACGTGCCCAGGAACAACGGAGGGCCTTTGTGCTGGAGCACGAAGAAAAAAGAAAGAAAAAGCAGGCAATGTCTGCGGACGTTTCGGTCACTCCTGCCACCTTACTTCACTGAAATTCACCTTCTTTAGGTTCGTGGTCATGCAAGAATCACATTCAACGAGACTGCCGACTCTCTAGCAAGGGTAGCACTTTCTGGGCCTGTAGTAGACGTCGTAGAGCCGACACCTTTAATAACAGCAGCTAGGTACCGTAGGATGCTGAAACTCCAAGTACAGCAAGAATCGGTTTTATTATCATTAAGAGATTTTAATCATCTTAAATTCTCAGGGAAACCTGAATGGTGCCCTTCACGCAACTTAGAGGTGGTTATTACAGCTTTACGTTGTCGAGTACCCAAGTTAAATACGTATTTGCATGGGTCTCGTCTGGCGCCAACAGCTCTCTGCAGCTATTGCAACGAAGACGAGTCTGTCGATCACTACCTTTTGACATGCCGACGTTTTTCCCGACTGAGACGTCAGTCCCTGGAGGTGCCGCTTTACAGTTTGGGGATATCCCTAACAGTGCCGGCTATTCTATCGTTCGGGGCATCCGAAACGGGGTTATGCCGCCGGGATGTATGCTCTGCCCTCCTGCGCTACATTGAAAATACAAAACGATTCTCTTTATGATTGCGATTGGTCACCCTCGCTTTGATTTTTCTTGATTTTTTTTTTTACTTTTTTCTCAAAAATTTTTCCAACCGGTCTAAATTATCTTTCCTAAACGTCTCGTGATTAGATAAGAATTCCATTCATTTTAACCATTCTCTGTTGATTGGCTGATCCCCTGATTGGGTATGTGCCATACCTAAAGGCGCAACAACAAGATGCCCACACCTCACAGCTAATGCAATTAAAGGGCAGCGATACTGACACGCACACAAACATTACACACTGTCGTAACCCGCCACGGTGGCTCAGTGGCTAAGGCGTTGCGCTGCTGAGACGAGGTCGCGGGTTCGATTCCCGGCTGCGGTGGC
Source organism: Haemaphysalis longicornis (assembly GCF_048455015.1). Classification (NCBI taxonomy): domain Eukaryota; kingdom Metazoa; phylum Arthropoda; class Arachnida; order Ixodida; family Ixodidae; genus Haemaphysalis; species Haemaphysalis longicornis. The sequence goes on from NW_027526346.1 coordinate 3,166,957, forward strand.
CGCTTTTCTGATGGAGGCGAAAAGCAAAAACGCCCGTGTGTACGAGATTTCGGCGCACGATAAAGATCCCCAGGTGGTCAAAATTAATCCGGAGCCCTCCACTACGGCGCGCCTCATCGCCTGCGTTGCGTCGGCGCGTTAAACTCTACAATCAATCAATACACACTGTCGTACACCAGAATATACATGCACCCACAGAAAACACAAACACACACATGATGATGTTAGTGCTTAATGGCGCAAGCAAACACACACATACACACAAAAACAAGTACAGTGCCTTGCAGTAAGGCATGTGACATCACGCCAGTGGTCGTCATACACAGATAATTTCAAAAATATACATAAATGTTAAAGTTTAGTTGCACGGAAACTGAGTGAATCAAGATAGCTTATATGCAAGAAAAGGAGCATAGAAGGAATGTGCTTGTAAAGAAAACCAGACATGGAATAAGACGAATATATAAAAAAGAAAGTCTTGTGTTGTCATCACTTCATGCTCAAGTGACCGCGTGTGAACAGAGGATAAAAAAGGTCACTTACATGACAAGCTCACATACATGATTCCGGAACTGTGTCTAGGAATTACTAAATATGTCTAAATATTCGTTGTACTGATTGTACATACACTGGAGGCGAAACAAGGGACACAAGCCACGCAGGAAGCTCGGATTAAAAAATGTGTCGTGTCTTCTGGTGGATTTTTGCGGCACATGGAGTGCAACATGTTGCAGCATTTTACCACAAGACACTGTGCCGTGAATGATTTTGAACAAGATAAGAAGATCACCCTTGATACGTCTGGAGTTTAAGCACTCTAGTATCGGTACAGAGAATGACCCAAAATTGTTATGGCTAGCAAAGCGATGATTGAAAATAGAGATAAATTTTTTCTGGACACTTTCAATATGCTTAAAGAGTGTTTTGCATGCGCTATTCCATACCACAAAAGCATACTCGAGCTGCGGACGACAAACAGTCGTTTACAGCTTGAGAAAAGAGCCCGGCTTCTTGAACTCCTTTGATAGGCGACATAAAACGCCAAGAGATCGGAGGGCCTGCCGAGTGACCTCCCGGATGGGCGGAGAGAAGCTCAATTTACTGTCGGAATTAACACCAAGATCCTTAACCTCCCCAACACGTGGGAGTGCTTCACCGCCAATGTTATAGGAGAACAATATACTGTCAGTTTTTCTAGTGTAGGTCAATACCTCAGTTTTTGATGTATTTATAAGGAGTTCGTTGCGTGAGCCCCAATCTGAAAAAAGACGTGATCGCTCGCTGGAGAGCGGAACAGCTTGCGGTGTTTGAAACAGCCTTAAATATTTTGACATCATCAGCATATAAGAGAAAGTGACAATCATGAATTACTGAGGAAACATCATTTATAAAAATTGAAAAAAGAAGTGGCCCCAGAAGATCCCTGAGGGACACCACTTGTGGCCTCGTAGGAGAGGGAAGTCTGCCCGTTTGCATGCACGAAGCATGACCTATCCGACAAATAATTGCATAAAAGGGATGCGATGGATGGTTGTAAATAGAGTTGACACAGCTTTCTAAATAATATGTCATGGCAGACGACATCAAATGCCTTGCTCAAATCGAAGTAGACGACATCGAGTTGTCCTCTTCCCTGCACAGCTTCCGAATCATGCAGCATAAATTTACAAGATTAGTGGTGGTCGATCTGCCAGCGAGAAAGCCGTGTTGCTGAGGTAATAATATAGTTTTTACGCTGAAAGAGAGTAGCGTATGTAGTACAGTCTCAAAGAGTTTTGAAGCAGCGCAGAGAATAGAAATCGGGTGGTAGTTTGTGGCGTCAAACTTTGACCCTGACTTAAATATAGGAACAACCCGCGCAATCTTTCAACGAGTGGGGAACTTACCGGTATTGAGTGACATTCGAAATATTCGCGCCAAGACAGGAACAAGAAGATCCCCAAACGCCTTTAGTACTGCCGAAGGAATGCCATCAGGGCCGCACGAAAATGACGGCTTAACTCGCTTTAGAGCCCTTTATAGGCAGCTAGGCTACCGGATACCGGACGCCAGCCACCCTCGTCCGGAAACTGTTCCTCAGGACATCCGCACGCTCATCAGGGTTGCTGCGCTCCCGTGAAACATGCATCCTGAGCATCACGTACAGCGCAGACAAGCACGGGTACAATTCCTGCAATGGAAGTACTCTGACCACCCGCATGTCCGCTTCACGGACGCGGCCCACTACGCGTCCCATCCAGCCACAGCAGTTAGTGTCATTGACGGCTCGGGCGATGTCCTTCGCACTGCGACCGTAAAAACCAAAAACATCGTTGAAGCCGAAGAAACGGCCATCGCATTGGCGATGACGTCTCCAACTTTGAATAGCCCACTTCATATATTTACAGACTGCCAGCAGGCATGCAGAAGCTACGGCAACGGTCGGATCTCAATATGCGCTATCCGACTACTAAAAAAGCACAGGGACACCCTAAACCCAACTGTACTAATATGGACGCCAGGTCACGCAGGGCTTGACGGAAATGAGCGAGCACACGCGATAGCCCGAGCGTGCACCCACCGGGAACCGCACCCAGTGGCGTAATTAGGGGGTGGGTGAGAGGCAGGAGGGTACAAGTGCCCCGGGTGCCACTTGGGAGGGGGCGCCGAGCCGACTCTGCCCAACTTTTTTCCTATGGGGAAAAATGGCAGCGGGGCTATCTTTCAGTAGCAGGGCGGCGCAGCTCCACAAGTTACTGTTGCAGAAAGTTCTAGTTTGGGTTTATTGGCACGGCATTGTAACACAAGGATAGCTCTGCGGAAGACGAGGACAAAGAGAGGGAACACACACGAGGCGCCGGCGCCCCCCGCATCCCCCGGCAAAGCGCCCCGAGAGTGTCCCCCTCTCTTCGTCCTCGCCTTCCGCAGAGCTATCTGTATTATCTGGGGGTTTTCGGTTTCGGCTTCGGTTTTGATGCCAAGTGATTCTACCACCAGGGGGCTAACCTGTGACGGCAGCCAGTGTGTGTATTACGTGTTGTGAGTGAATAAATTATTCTCTTTCTGGCTTGACTCTTCGACTCGATCGTTTGTTTCCTGCTTCGCCCTTCGGGGCCGTCGCCGACGCGACACAACAATGGCGCAGCCGGCAGAAAGTGAAAGTTGGTGTTTCCTTTCTCTCTTCCTTTCTCTGGACACGTGTCCTTTGTGTTAAACATTATTTTCCTGTGAACTCTTAGGGGAACAACATATTGAACTTTCGCATACATGTGCCGACCATAGACAGCACAACACTATCCTTGTGTTACAATGCCGCTGTTGAAGCAGTTAAACTGTTCTCCTTGTCGGGAAGCGCCCCACACATGCATGAATACTTAGGTACACCCAGATGAAGGAGTTCGGGGTGCAACAAGGGATGATATCCAGTGTGCTTGCGTGCGTGCTGCATGCATGTGTTTTCATGTGTTCTCGTTTGTATTCCAGCCGCGGCGAAAGGGAAGGGGGGGGGGGGGGCGTGGTTAAAAGCGCCCTTATATTTCGATTAGCCCTTTGCAGGTATTCTTACAAGGCGAGGTCAACAACGTGCCGGTAATTGTAGAGATCCTGGCATTTAAAAGTCGCGGTACCTATTGTTGTCAAGTATGAGTCGGAGACGGAGTGCAAGGAGTGTCAAAGCGGTAAAGCCAGTCAGTAGGTACCTTGAAGACATACTTGAAGTTTTACAAGTTATGGCAAATAACGACAAAGAAACGAGTGAAACAAGAAATGCTAGCTATTGCACCACCGGATTTTAAGATATTATTTTTCATTTTGCTCGGCTTTTGGAACAGGATACTGGTTCGAGTAGATCGTGTTTAAAAGCTGCAAGATTCAAGAATGAACTTTTACGAGGCTGCTTTAGACATTCACGCTTTTTGAGAACAGGCTCATGACGAATGGGAAACGCAGGTGAGTGAGTCACTCGATGAAGGTCTTGGTTTCTGTGAGCCGTGGGATGTCAGTGTTGAAAGGCGTTCGAGAAGAAAAAAAAAACAGATGTCTGGTGAAAAGTCGATAGCAGAAGCGTGAGCGGCGAATCAGAAAATACAGAGGGTCATGAAGTCCACACTCGACCGTCTTCATTCTTAAATCGACGAGAGGTTTACCCGCCTACAGGATACCGATGCCAAGTTTGGCTTTCTCCTGGACATAAACAAGTTCTGCTACAGTGACGACGAGAACGAACTATAACAAATTGTTACACCTTTGGCGAGTTTTATCGTTCCGACGGTAGCACGCAGGACCTCTGTGAAGAAACTTTAGATTGTCCACTGCTGTTTTCACGGCGTGTTGACCGGAGATTATCAAAACCTGCAGAACTTCTGAAATTTATTATACAGTATGAGGATGAAAACGAATTTTCCATCTTTTGCGTCGCGATTAAGATAAAGTTAGCCATGTCCGTTTCCATATTGCTGGCTGTGAAAAGTCCTTTAACAAGCTAAAATTATTACTTTCCTATTTGCGGGCCACAAGGACCCACGACAGACTTTCTATGTTGCTCTGCTGAGTGTGGAAAAAAGGAGAAACTGTAAAAACAAACTTTGATGACAGCATGGAACAGTTTTCTTTATCGAAAGCAAGAAAAGGGCAGCTCTAGTTTTTACGGAGTGCCGTAGTGTGTTTTTCATATTTCTGTTATTAATAACCAACTGATCCTGGGGCGTAGCTAGGGGGAGGGGCACACCGGGCCCGTGCCCCCCCAAAATGGTTCGTGCCAGGCTGGGGTGCGGGGTAAGTAGCCTGAAGAACAGCCTGATGAGGCGCGGAACCAGCAGTTTTAAGGACATCTTGTCCATATAAAGCTGGAAACGAGATCAACGTCAACGTCTGATCCCTTTGCCCGCTCCAGATTCTGTACATGTCGACATATAGAGCCCGGCTGCATTTTGCGCCGGATACACCGAGCTGAACCGGGAACCTGCCGCGAGCCCATCGAGGCAGCAGGGTTTGTAGTTGGGCAAGTTGGTACATAACTTTAACAAAACAGCGCGAAGCACGGGACAAAGGGAAGATGAAGCTCCATTTATTACTACTTTTTTCTACGTAGTGTCTAGAATTACCTCCGAGGTATCCCGAAATTGAAAACGAAAGTTTCTTTTTTTTTCTACGGAACTTTAGCCAGTGTCTACAGTTACGTCCGACGGAACCCAAAATTTCCAATTGAAGCCACATTCGACGTAACTTCAACCGAACGATTTGAGTTACGTCCGGCCTAGCCAGGCATTTTACAGTAAAAATTGGAGTGCGAAGTACAAATAAAACGAGCACATCGGCCGTACGGAAAACTTCGTAGGCGATCCGGAATATCACAAAGGAGCAGAGGACGCCGCACCTCACATATTGGGCGCCCGATAAAAAGGGAGGGGCGGCAGTGTCGTGCCGTCACCGCCCAGACAGTGATGGTCGTAAATCAAATTTAACGTTAATGTAGCGACAAGTTTCAGTGTTGGAAATGTAACTGGAACGCGTTCCTTTCGCAATGAACTTGCAACGGGAACTCGTTTCAAACTTTGTAAGGAACGAGGAACGAGCTTTCGTTCCTGTTTGAGAGGAAGGTGTAAGGCGTACCTTCCTCTTCCGTTCCGTACAACAGTGAGGGGTGCCAGCGCTGCCAACTTTTCTTCATCACCCGTCGCAGCGTGTTAGCACCAGCCGTGGCCGACAGCCTTGTAGCAGCTTCCTCAAAAAATGCGCATCAGGTTTGCCGACGAGTAGAGAAACAAATCAAACGATCACCACATAACTCCGCACTTTAATCTGAAGTTTATTTCGTGCTTTACCATCTACCGCGTGCCCACCTATGTATTTTCCGTTGAGCGTATACGCAAACATATAGTTTCGTACTCATATGCGTATTTTAGTATGGAACTCTATGAACGCAAAGAATAAAGCATGGGATGTTCTTAATTCCCGGATAAAAAATGCGTGCCAACCATTTCCTTCAAGACAACATTTCAGCTTTATACTTCAATGGTTATCATTTTACAGACATCTGCGTATAAAGTGACTGTATGCGCCGCAATTAAAAATGGTGTAACAACCACCACGTCTGCCCATAATAGTTGCCGCTTTCATAAAATATAATTTTCTTTTGTCAGTCAGCTATAATAATTAAATTACTTGAGATTTCTTCTTTCCTGGAAAGAATTAGAGAGTACCAAGGTGTCGCCTTCTCTAACCCTCATCAATTATTAATTGTATTTGTAAAAATCTTTTGGCCATTGTAAACTTTGTCCTCGGCAAGAGCTGCAGACGATATGAACTGGAACTCAGCCGCCCTCGAAGTGAGGTTCTCTTTAGTAATTCCCGACTTCTCCTGTCCTTTCGTATGTTGTATATGAGGAGGAGGAGTATGTTGTATATGAAAAGAAGTGTACGTGCATTCGTATAAAAAAATATTTTAAGAGAGAACTCCAATGACCCAGGTGGAATTCTAACGCACATCGACTCACTGTGCGGCTGCAAGTAACACGCTCCAAACCGCTCGAACAAATGAGATTTTTTTCTCATTATTACATGAAAAACTAGTCCTAAAATCTCACCCTATATATCTACGATGACAGGACGAATGGACGTGAGCGTTTCAACTATTATTTACCAATTCCGCACCGGTTCGGCCGCATATCAGCAACATTCATGTTGTTTGCCAATCTGACGTCACGTATCGTACAACGGACCCTTGCAATAATGTTGCGTAGATTTCATCGAACCTGACGGTATTTAGTACCGACAGCTGTAAGCGTTTTTCAGTGCTTACCTTACGCCGAACGTCGGTTTAATTTACATTTCGGACTAAAATTTTTACTGTGGCATACGTCGCCCATAACTTCAATTTCATTTACAGGCTGTTACGCCGGAGGCAACTCAAAACACTGGCATAAAGTTCTGCTGCACATAATTTTAATTTTCAATTTTGGGTTCCCTAGGACATAACTCAACACATTGGCTGAAAGTTTTGTCGGCCGTAAATTTAATTTTAAATTTTTGGGTTCATCGGACGATACTCTAAATAAAATATACCCTAAAGTTCCGTTGGACATAAATTTAGATTTCAATTTTAGTTTCCTCCAGGCGTAACTCTAGACACAGCGGTTTTTCTAACCTTGCGGACATCTGGTGTGTGGTACAATTCTTGGATGCGCTCTAGTGAACAATCAATCAAGTAATCACTCATTCGCTTGCCCAAAACATCCAAATGGCTGTTTTCGCTTACATATGATGATGATGATGATGATGATGATGATGGTGATATTTGTCGCAATCATTATATCATATGGGGCGCGAAAATATATTTGCCATGGGCGCCGTCCTATCTAGTTACGCCACTGACCGCACCAGTCGCTCCGTGACCCAGAGCCTATTCAGCAGCAGTACCGTGCACTTCTGCAACACCACCGCCTTGTCAGATGTGCCTACCCACCACCACACCAGAAGCTCACCCGAGAGGAGGCTGTACCCTGGCGGCAACTACTAAACACATACCCCCGCCTTAGCTTCCTGCACATCGTACACCCCACAATGTATCCACCAACATGCCCACACTGCAGCGAACATCCAACACTGTACCAGACCACGTGGGCTTGCCAAAACACACCAGCAGCCACCATTATTCGCACCCCCACCCTCGATCAGTGGGAGGCTGCGCTGTGCAGTTCGGATCCTGAGGACCAGCGACAGTTGGTGGACCGGGCACGCAGAACCGCAGCCGCCGCAGGGGCCCTGGACTGAGGGCTTCTCCCGCTCTCAAGCGCGAACCTCTTTCGCTTCAATAAATATTTCTCCACCCCCACCACCACAAGACTTTCCGAAATAAAACACTCTGAGCTTTTATCATACCCCGGAAACACTTGAGAGGGGCAGGCTGCACTTTTCTTGCCGAATACTGATCTGAATTGTCGAGCAAAAGCATTAGGAACGTCAGGAATGCTGTCACCCCTCTTGTCAATGAGGTTAATATCTCCTGGGGTGTTTTTGGAAGTTTGTACACAGACATGACCCCAGAAAGCTTTAGCATTGCGTGGCGCATCAGCTTCAACCGCGGCAATAATAATCAATCAATCAATCAATCAATCAATCAATCAATCAATCAATCAATCAATCAATCAATCAATCAATCAATCAATCCACCTTTATTTTCGGTGCCCAGGAACAACCCAAGGGGCTTGGTGCTGGTACACCATACAAAACAAAAAAAAACACACACTAAAATTAAGACAAGACAACACACAAAAACAACCTGTATGACATAAACAACAAAGTAAAAATAGTTACCGAAATCTTAGAAAGCAAAAAAGGAAAAAAAGAGAAAAAAAGAACAGAAACTCGAAAAAGAAAAGACAGACTTGGCGTTGCAAGCCATGACACTCGGCCAGCGAAACGTTCAATAGGAGGAGGAGGCAAAACGTTTATTGAGAAAAAAAAAAAAAAAAAAAAAGAACGGTGGGTGGCGTCCTCAGTTCAGGAGGCCGCGCGCCGCCGCTGCTCGCGTGGCCCGCTGGATCAGGCTGAGCTGCTCCTGCAGGTCCGAGCTGGTCAACGCGCATTCCCACTGCTCGGGGGTAGGGGAAGGGAGAGGAACAGGGTGTTGAGGGCACAGGAAGACGAGGTGGGCAGTGGTGGCTGGAACTTGACAGTCCGGGCAGTTGTACTCGAAGCGTGAGGGGGAGATGTGGGAGAGGATGGTGGAGTTATAGTATGTGCCAGTTTGTAGTCTGCGCCAGATTCGTGATTCTTCGACGGACAGGGTAGGGTGGGGCGGAGGATATTTTCGGCGAGTGTGGCGGTAGTGGGATAAGATGTCGGTGAAGCAGGGTGGAAGAGGATGGATAGTGGCCGTCGTAGAGTCCGAGCCGCCTGGCCCTGTAGGGAACGCCCGGAAGTGAAGCTCGCGGGCTGCAGCATGTGCTGCTTCATTCCCAGGGAGTGAGGCGTGTCCCGGGGTCCACACGATTGTTATTGTAGGTAGGTCGCGAATGGCTTTCAGGAGCTTGAGCGCCGCCGGGGGTACTCTTCCCTGGAGGTAATATCGGCAGGCTTGTTGAGAGTCCGTGATTATGGTTAGGTGGGTGGTGGGTGTGTGGGTGGCCGCCGCGAGGGCAATGGCGGTGGCTTCAGCAGCGTTCGAAGAAAGATGAAAGAAGGTAGCGGCGTTGAGAACGGTGCCCTCGTTGTCCGTGACTGCTAGGGTCGAGCGGGGGTGTGATGGGGTTTGGGCGATGTCGCTATAGCGAGCATCCGGGGCTGAGGAGTACTTTCGTTCAAGGTGCTGCACTCTGGCTTTGCGTCGGCCTGTGTTGTATATGGGATGCATGTGACGTGGAATTGGTGCCACCTTGATATTGGTCCGGATATGGGGAGGGAGGGGGTGAAGCTCGTTATGAGGGTTCGGCGTGGGGCGGCCTAGTGCCCTGAGGACAGTTCGGCCGGTAGGAGTGAGGGACAGGCGTGCCAATTGACTTGTCTGTTGGGCTTCGAGGAGTTCAGAGAGGGTGTTATGCAGCCCCAGTTGAAGCAATTTCTGTGTGGCGGCGAAAGCTGGGAGGCCTAGAGCGATCTTGTAAGCCCGGCGAATGAGTGCATCCAGCTTGCTCTGTTCTTGAGGTTTGAGGCAGACGTAGTAAGACTTGAAAAATAGGAACTATACAAGCAAATATTGAATGAACATGACATTGAGTAAACGTATAAATCCAAGGTTTTCTAACAACATGTTAGGAAATTCCACAAAAAAAAGAGAAAAAGCTTCAGTGTTACCAAAACTATTACCAATAATACTAATCAATCCATCAATCAATCATGTTTATTTACGTGCCCAGGAACAGCCAGAGGCCTGAGTGCTGGCGCACGGGCAGTTACATGAAAACAAAATACAAGAAACATATAGCAAGAAACAAACAAACGACAAGACACACACAAATTGAAGTAGTGAAAATGACAGAAATAAAGCACAGGCGGAGCCTGGGTACAGGTTAAAAAGTAAAAAAAAGAAGATGCCTATGTTGCTCTGCCTGTCGTAAAGGCCACACGACAGGCAGAGCAACAAAGTTTGACAGTAATACAACAAAAACAACGGCAAGAGTGTAGAGACAAATGATAAGAAGAACAAATGACAGTAAACAGTTTCAAAAATAGGCAACTATCAGTCTGATAGACACAACCGCAGAGAAACCAAATTCCAGAAAAAAAAAGAACGACAGACATATCATAGGTGTTTAACATACTGTATTCAACATCGCTGTACGGTAAGTTGTAAAGGATTTCTGAAAGATGTCAAGGCGTTCAAAGAAGCGGTTGTAACAATTCTGTATTCTGCGCACAGGAGAATGATTGGAGTTGCGGGCAGCGGTCAAGAACGGGCGATGCGACCTGGTGGGCCTTTGTGGTACACTAAACTCTAAACAGTTAAGCAGGTCTGCGCAAGAAAGGTCACCATAAATAATAATCAATCAATAAATCAATCAATCAATCATGTTTATTTACGTGCCCAGGCACAGCCAGAGGCCTGAGTGCTGGCGCACGGATAGTTATATGAAAACAAAATACAAGAAACATATTGCAAGAAACAAACAAGCGACAAGACACACACATATTGAAGTAGCGAAAATTACAAAAATAAAGCACAGGCGGAGCCTGGGTACAGGTAAAAAAGAAAAAAGAAGATGCCTTAGTGGCTCAGCTTATTGTAATGAATACACAACAAGCAGAGAACAAAGTTTGACAGTAAGACAACAAAAACAATGACAAGAGTATAGAGACAAATGATAAGACAAGCATGATAAGTAAACAGTTTCAAAAACAGGCAACTATATTGGTTAAACAGAACCGCAGAGAAACCAAATTTCAGCAATAAAAAAAAAAACGAAAAACGAACGACAGAGATATCATAGATGTTTAACATACTGTGTTCAACAGCGCAGTACGGTAAATTGTAAAGGAGCTTTGAAAGATGTCAAGGCGTTCAGAGAAGCGGTTGTAGCAATTCTGTATTCTGCGCACTGGAGAATGATTGGAGTTGCGCGCAGCGGTCAAGAAAGGGCGATGCGACCTGGTGGGCCTCTGTGGAACACTAAACTCTAAACAGTTAAGCAGGTCCGCGCAAGAAAGGTCACCATGAACAACTTTGTGAAGAAATGTAAGGTCTGCACGCATACGTCTGCAGGTCAACGAAGGAATGGAAGGAACTATGGGTAAGTCAGATAATAATAATAATAATAACAATAATATTCAATCAATCAATCAATCAATCTCTTTATTATAGTGCCCAGGTACAGCCGTAGCCTTTGTTTTGGCGTGCTTAAGAAAAAGACAGACGACGACACAAATGCATCCACGCTTGAGAAGAACAACAAAATACAAGCGAAGAAAAAAACTAGAATGAAGAATAAAGGCCACGAACGTTTTGATAGAGAAGGTTCAGGCGCATCCGGGTGGATTATTATTAGATGTTTCAGATGTGTGTAACATGGATTCATGAAGAGGACCTAGAAACCGTTTAAAGAGGCACCCGTTCGGCCACAACGATGGGTCTTGCAAGCGTTCGAAGTACTCATCGGAGAACACGACATGAAACGACGCATAGTTGGCGAACCTTGTTTTTAGTCGTTTGCAGGTTACAGGAGGGGCGTTCACGGGGGGGGGAGGGGGGGGGGGGGGCGTTATAATAATCAATCAATCAATCAATCAATCAATCAATCAATCAATCAATCAATCAATCAATCAATCAATCAATCAATCAATCAATCAATCAACCTTTATTTTCGGTGCCCAGGAATAACCCTAGGGTCTTGGTGCTGGTACACCATACAAAACGAAAAAAAACACACTAAAATTAAGACGAGACAACACACAAAAACAACCTGTATGACATAAACAATAAAGTAAAAATAGTTACAGAAATCCTAGAAAGCAAAAAAAAGGGAACAAAAAGAGAAAAAAAGAACAGAAAGTCAAAAAGGAAAAGACAGGCTTGGCGTTGCAAGCCATGGCAATCGGCCAGCGAAGCGTTCAATAGACTTGAAAAATAGGAACTATACAAGCAAATATTGCATGAACATGACATAGAGTATACGTATAAATCCAAGGTTTTCTAAACAACGTGTTAGGAAGTTCCACAAAAAAAAAGAGAGAAAAAGCTTCAGCGTTACCAACACTGACACTAAAACGTACGGATATTCAAGCAACACAAAACAAGGAAAACTGAAAAACAAGCAAGAATACAGTTTGCATATAACAAATACGGTACATAAATTTGCTGTGACATAAAGCACTTAAGCTACAACAGTTTTCAACTCATTAGAGAACAAAGTAAAAAAGCTCTGGAATATATCAAGACGAACGGAATTTGGTATGACATAAAGGACTTAAGCTACAACAGTTTTCAACTCATTAGAGAACAAAGTAAAACAGCTCTGGAATATATCAAGACGAACGGAATATTCATTATATGAATATTCCGTTCATTATATGAATATGAACGCTCAGGGTAACCTGAAGGGAACACGGATTGCATTCCACTACGGTATAGCCCAATGTCATTTGTCACCATAACGGTGGAGCTAAGACGTCATCGCCCACCGCGGGCACCGTAACTGCGGCTGTTGATCAGTCTCATGCCGCCATGACGAACTCCGTCGCTGCCCCCCGCTCGAAGAATCTTCACTGCTCATTTTCATTAGGGTGAAGCCACAATTCTCTCGGTCTGCATAGTCTTGGGATCTATTGATAATTTTACAAGTTTTCTCTTTTCAGGAAATAGACGGGCATTTCATTCTTCCATTCTCGTAACTTTGCAAACGATAAGTTACTGTCCCCCAAAACGCCAGCATGCATACGGTTACAGTTAAGCGTGGATGTAACGAAGCTCCATGTAACAAATTCCTCGATTTAACGAAGCTTTTCAATTCCCCATTGCCAGCCCCATTGAAACCCATGTTCTTGCGACCTGTGTGTAACGAAGGCGTTGCGCTGAGTAAGCTTCATGTAACGCATTCGCTACACTGATGAGCCAATGTTTCTCGCATTTTTTCTGAAAAGCGACCGGAGAAAGGCACTAATTTAGCGAACTTCGCCCGCATCGCAAGCTATATATCGTGGTTTTCCAGTGTGAATGCAGTTAGTTCCTAGGCCTGCCTGCCGGCGTGTACTCGCGAGTTTCCACTGGTATCTGTGGTGACGGTTCGTCGGGGATGAGTTCGGCTGCCAGAAAACGAAAAGTTTTTCGTTTCTCGCAACTTTAAATGCTGTTTCTGCGGGCAAGAAAAAAGAATGTCGCCCTGTAGAATGTTCCACGGCACCACCTCATGTAGTGTATCACTCCGCCAAAGCGCCGGACCCGTGACGTCAGTGCGCGCGCGTTTTGAAAGGGGTTTGCTATGAATGCGTGATATCGTCTGCCTTGTCTCACGCAGTTTGTTTGTCGTCACTGGAGTCGTTTATAAGCACATTAAGTCCAGAAAATCACGGGAACGGCTCACGCCATGTTCAAAATATTCCCAGTAACGCCCTACTTGCGCCGCGCGGAGAAACATCCGGCTACGGTGATAAGGCTCAGCGGCAACGTCCGGTGCCGTTCTTAAGTTGTCACCGAGTATAGCAGTGATTCGCTAGTCGCCGGAGGGGCTGTGGCGGCCTCTCTTTACTAGTTTCAATGTCAGCCTGGAGTTGATGCTGCAAGTAGTCACAAGAGGGTGTCGCAGACCCTAAACAAGCCGATACGGGCGGACTGTACGGATGCGCGGAGCGCTGCAGCGGCACCGGCGACTAAAGCGGATAAGTTTTGAATTTTGTTTTCCGTTTTAGGGGCGAGGCACCTCAGGACCTCGCTTTGTCCGGGACTTCTCGTCCGTGTACACAGTGTTGCGCATGCGCGAGGAGCATGGATTTGAATGGATTGGATTGGATCCGAATTGTAGTACTGTACACACGCGTTGCCATTCATTTACATGCGCGAGTGGGCAATGCCACGGGTGATTTACGGTAAGAACGATCCCCAGTGATTCGCCCACTCGTCATTATTCACTGCGTGGAGATACGTGTTTTTTTTTATTGGTAATGCGTTAGAGAAAACAGTTGTAATTTTAGTCGCTAAGGTTAGGTGGGAAGGAGCAGGAGTGTTTAGCGGAAGCGCTCGAATCAAATGTGACACGTGATTGTTACACGTGAATGTTGAAACGCGTGGTAGTGAGTAAGACTGATTAGTAGTTTTAGTTGGTGAACTCTGCAGCGGCTTTTCAAGATCAAAGGGATTTTGTGTTCATCCGCAACCAATGGCATCTCGCCGTTTGTGTGACGCCCGCGACGTACGTTTGAAAGGAGAACTGCTTCCAATATGGCCGCGCTCGCTTCCCCACCACTGCCGCGCTGTCGAGCGACAACGAGGTTACCGAGAACCAACAGCTCTGTAGGCGATTTGTGTTACGAATGTGCCGTGCATCAAGAAGCCGCTTATCGTCACCTGTCCCGTGTGTGTCTTGCCGCGTCGTGGTTTGTACGTACGTGAGGAAATCGTGGCGGCACTGGTGGGCTGTTTTATGCACTCGGAACGTCGTCAACGAACTCGCTCTGAGAACGGCAAAGCGTCGAAGCTCGATCTGTTGCTGGTGTGATTGTGGAAATTGTGTCGGTGTAACGCAACCTTTGTGAAGAAATAATGCGATTTGCTTTCGTCTACGGCAGTAGCGGTGACAAGTTGCAAGCGTTTTCGTTTGTTGCTGTGAGCGTAGCCTGCGCCCGATGTTGAGCGCAGGCCTACGTGGTGTCCGTCCGGCCCGACGCGGATCGTGCAAACGTGTGCGGCGTGTTTTTTGGCCGGATACGGCCGCTCGTACAGCCGAACACGTTATTAAGACGATTGCCAAATCTTACAATGTAAGGTATCTTTCCTTGCCGATTCGCGCATTGCTTTAGCCTGCCGGGGTACGAACGGAGGAGTGGTGTGGCGTTTTTTTTTCCCCTGGCGTAAACAGGTATGATTAAATCATATTGCAGAGACTCGTGAAGAAGTAAACGTTCGTGCACAATTATCCGAGACTGGGTTGGGTAGCTTTAAGAAAATTGGTATGAACCTGCCTTCCTGCGAGAGACGGGTGCCTATGGCGTTCTGTTTGTGCCAATGGGCACATTATCGAACATACAAAAGTATGAACGAGTGCGAGTATTGTTGAGGTAATCAAATGTGGTTGCGTTTCGTTTCTTGACTGTCATTGGTTGGTCGTAATCATCAGTAGCATTTTTTAAACGTATAAGAGGGCTAAATAAACATCGAAACTGCATGATTTGTGGATTTTGAACCACGCCGTTGAAGGAAGCCGGAAATGTGTGGCCCCGCAACATGACCACGTAGTTTTCCATACATTGCCAGAAATACACACGCGCGCAGCTTTTTATTATGCCTGATAAGATTATGGTGCGTATGTTCCCATCATTAGTGTAGCGGCGCTACACTAAGTGGCATCAGAGAAACTGACTATGCATGTACTGAGGCTGCGTATTTCGTGTGCAGTGTGGAATTTCTCTAAGTGTCGTGAGCTGTTAAAGTTGTTTTGAAATAGCTGAATGCGTTTAGTAGGAATGAACCAATAGTTTATCTTCCCTTTATTTTCATGCAGTTTGTGTGATGGGCTTTATGAGTTATAAAAATTTGTCTATTGCAGCTGTGTTTCATAGTGATGGCTGTAGTTTAACGATTGCATTTTGGTGCTTTTGCAGTTTGAGTTTCAACAAAGGGGTTACTGTGTATTGGCAGACATTCAGATTTCCAGTGTCTCTGTCATGATAGACTGTATTATACAGAGTGGAGGACATGCTTGAGCGTCTTATCATGGAGCATACTTTATTTAGATTCAACACCGCTTCCCACTTTTAGATGTTTTTATTGTTCCAGCAACTGTGGAGAGCCTTCAAACAGTGACTGAAGGTGGTTCAGGTTGAAGAGCTGCAGTAATAATTGCTAACACTTGTGTATCAGGTGGAAATGAGGTATGTCACCCCTTCAGAATGCTATGTTCATACTTTTCAAGCATGCACTGTTGATTCTGGTTACACAGCTGCAAGAATAATAGAAATCAGTTATGCGGCATATCAAAATGGTTCAACTTCAGGCCTCCAAAGTGTCATGTCGCTGCTTTCTGTGCGCACTGTTGCTTCCGGCTGGTTCAGACGCAGTAAAAATTGGAAAAACTTACTCAGCAGGTCGCAACGATTTTACGTCACTTCTTCAAGATGCTATGTAACTCCTTTGCAGGGTTGAACTGTTCCTTCTGACTAGAAAGATATATGGTAAGAAGCGAAAGCTCTAATAAAATACGTTGGAATGTGTTTACGCTAGGCCTTCGAGCTGTGATGTCGCTGCTTTGTATGTACACATTGTAGCTTCTAGCCATGAAGTTGTGGTGAGGGTTGAAGACACTAACATAATACGTTAAAATAAATTCATGCCACATTTTCAGGCTATGAAATCGCTCCTTCTCTCGCACACGCATTGTAGTTTCTGGCCATGAAGTTGTGGTAAGAGTTGAAGGTGCTTATGTAGTAGGTTAGAATGAATTCATGCCACACCTTCACGCTGTGAAGTCACTGCTTTTCACGTACACACTGTTGCGTTTGGCTTTAAAGCTGCATTAGGCATTGAAATAACTGGTGCACCAATTCAAAATGGATCCAATGTCAGGCTTTCAGGGTGCCACTTTGCTGCTGCCGGCTGGAAAGTGCGGTAAGAATAGAAAATGCTTGTGCAGTAGCCTATGACACCTTGACAAGGGGCAGTGAGAATTAAATATTTGTTCTCCCTGTTCCAGTTTGGTGCTCTGATTGGTTGCAGAAGTGGATAAAATGGAAATGCTTGCATGGAGATGTCGGCACATTTTTAAATAATTCACTTAGATCTCATGTTCATACTCATATTATTGGGCCTGTTGAGTGTGGTTGTCTAAATAGGTGCAGTAAGAATTGAGTGCACTTGTATAGCTGTTCATTCAAGTTTTATGGGGCAGTCAGTGTTCGAAGTCACTGTTTGGTGTACACAGGGGAAGATTATTGGCTTCGGGAAAATTATCAGAAATTAAAATGCTTCCAGAAAAGCTTGACATGACATGGCTGCAAAGCAACTACATGTTGAACCGAATATTTTCTTTATGTATGCTATTTCAAAAACCTCATCAACAATAAAAATATCTTCACGGTAGGCTGCTGCACATCAGTGTAAACAATGTAGCAACACTTGGAAACGAACTTCGGACGGATGCATTTGTAAGTCACTATTCGCTTTTTTTCCATAAAAGCTCGAAACAGTATTTTTTTAGGCGGCTTCTGGTGCCATGGCCTCCTTTATAAAGGAGGCCATTCTAGTGCTTAAGGGTGTTTTTCTATCAATTTTCACCGTCAGTTGGGGTTCTCTGCGTTATCATTCCACTGTAAACTGCGCGGTGGTGATATGACACTAAAGAAACACCGCCAGCTCTTTTATTACATCGCCGGGAAACACCCCGGAAATGGTCGCCTGGAGTGAAAGCATGACACTGTATACTGTCAATCTAACCAACTGACGTAGAGCGTCTTGCCACTCGCGTGTCTCGTGAAGTAGAAATGATTAGACTTCTAACGTTTCACATCCCTCAGTTCTCTGCTCGCGCCATACGGTGTTGTCGTCCCGTTTAAGCGGAATAAAATAACGCTTGTTTCTTCGCACCTACAAGACAGGACACCTTATGCGGCATCGCGACCTCCACGGTTGCGTGCGTCGCCGCGATAGGTGTTTGCAGTGCGTCACTACGTTCGAAACAGTCGCATAGAACAATGCGTGGCCCGTTGATATCGCGGCCGAATTCTGAAAGACACCGATGAATTTTCGCCGCTGGTTTCCTTTTCACCCTTGGCTTACACAGTCCGTGCACTGCATCCAGCCGTTGCGGCGACGAACCGCCCCTTTCTTCCACCCTGCGTTTACGACGCTTGATTTAGCGGTGATGATGGCTATGGAAGATATTGTACAGACTACATTTCTTGACAATGATTACACACGCGAAGTGAAGAAATAGTCGATCTGCGACGAGCCCGACAAAATATAACGACGACCATTATGTTGAGAGAGAGAGAAAAGACTTTATTTACAGGATCCTGCGTGGGGTAGGTGCCGGCCTCGCAGGGCGCGGTCTACCCTTCTAATGTTCTAGTCTATGCAGTCCTAGAAACACTGGGCCTAGAACTCGAGGGTTGAACCTGACCCGACAGAGAATACTTGGGTTCCCGCGCCCCGCGCTTGCGGGTCACGAGTTCCCGTTCTCCTCTGCCTGGCCAGGGCCCCCTCGAGCCGCTGGATCGCCCATTTCTGAGATTGGCAGTCCACCGAGCGGATCCACCGCTCCATCTGCGCTGGCAGTTCTTGGCGGGCGGTGCTGTCGTGGGCACCAGTTTCTCCGCCATGAGATTCCCCAGCCCTGCCACACACATCACCGTCGGCACCGTCGCACGAACCGCCGCCCGGTATCGCTGCACTGTCACACCTCACTATGTGTTCTAGTGTCGCCAGTTCTTGTTCACATACACTGCACACCGGGCTTGCGAACATCTCGGGACATATGTGGCGCGCCATCGCCGGGGTTAACGCGCACTTCACTTGTAGGTGACGAAGCAACACCGACTCCGCTCGGGAAAGTTCTCGATGCGGGGCCGGATATTCTCTTCTTCCTTCCCTGTGCCTCCTGAGTATCGCGCCGTAGTCGACTAGGTGTTCAGGGTCTTGTTCGTCGCCGACACCCGCGGGGATGCTCTCGCTGTCGTCCCGGCACCTGATGAGTTCTCGGGCCGCTGCGTCTGCATCCTCGTTGCGGTTGTCCACGTTCGGTAGGTCCCCCATGTGGGCTGGGAACCACTTTATGGTGATGGTTGGCCCGGTCGGGTGACGTTCCGAGGTTCGCGAGGCTCTGGCGAGCCCCACGATCCGCTCCGCCTCCCTCCAGACCGTGCTTCTGGCGTAGTTCCTGACCGCTGTTTTGGAGTCGCTGAGGATCGTCCGAATGTCCGGTACTCCCATCGCCAGGCCGATTGCTGCCTCCTCTGCCTGGCATGGGGTCTTCGCTTTAATCGTACCCGCGTTGATCAGCTCACCCGTTGACGCCCGGATGACTGCCATCGCGTACACGCATCTTCTCGTTGGATGTCTAGCCACGTCGACGAACGCGGCGTTCTCGTCGCTCTTGTACTGCTTGGCCAGGGCCGCTGCTCTCGCCTTGCGTCTTTCCCAGTCCTTCTCCGGGTTCACGTTCTTTGGCAACGGGAACACTATGATGCCCCTTGCCGCTTCGTCCCTCAGGGGGACGTGGCTCTCCAGTTCGTCGTCTTCCGCACCTCCATGAGTGGGCGGGTTGATTCCCACTCTCTCCAGGATGCTTCTGCCCGTCTTCGTGCTGTTCAGTCGAGCTAGCTGTGCCGTTCGTTGGGCCTCGCCGATCTCGGAGAGTGTGTTGTGCACCCCCAGAGCCAGCAAGGCCGACGTTCTCGTGCCTGGCAGTAGACCCAGGGCGCTCCTGTAGGCCTTCCTGATGGCGGCGTCGATCTTCTCCTCCTCCGCTCTGGTCCAGCGGTGGAAGGCTCCCGCGTATGCTGCCTGGCTGACGACGAAGGCCTGCAACAGCCGCAGGAGCCCCCTCTCGTTCATGCCTTGGTACCTCGTCGACACCCGCTTCACGAGGCGGGTGGCGATCCCGATCTTCGTTACGATGTTCTTCATCGCCGTGGTGTTCGTCTGGACGCCGTCCACGAACATCCCCAGGATTCTCAGCCCGGAGACGTGCGGGATAGGCGCCCCGTCGCCCGTCCGGACCACGATGTTCTCTGCCGCGGCCTGGTTGGCCGCTTTCCGGAACCGCCCCGGTGGTGGCAGGATCAGGAGCTGAGACTTTTGCGGCGAGCACCGCAGGCCCGTGCCCGAGAGCGCGGCCTCGACGGCGCACACCGCATTCTGGAGGTTCGACTCGATCTCCCCGTCGCTGCCGCCGGTGACCCAAATGGTGACGTCGTCAGCGTATAGGCAGTGCCGGACCCCCGGGCTCAGTGCTTCGAGGCGTTTGGCTACCTCGATCATTACTATGTTAAAGAGGAACGGCGAGATCACCGAGCCCTGCGGGGTCCCGACGCTACCCAGCCGCCTCTCCTCCAGCTTCTGGTCGCCCAGCTCCAGCCGGGCTATACGGTCAGACAGGAACGCTCGAACGTAGTTGTAAGACCTCTCGCCCAGGCTCAGGCGAGAGATCTGCTCCAGGATTGCAGAGTGTTTCACTTTGTCGAAGGCCCCCTGGAGGTCCAGGCCCAGAATGGCTCGGTTGTCTCTCCCAGGCAGCCCTCCCGGGGGGTCCAGGATCTCTCGTTGGATCAGCAACATGGCGTCCTGGGTACCCAGGCGTGCCCGGAATCCGAGCATCGAGTCCGGGTAGATGCCGTGTCGCTCCATGTAGTCGTTCCACCGGGCGTTGAGGACGTGCTCCAGCACCTTGCCCACGCACGACGTGAGCGAGATGGGACGCAGGCCCTCTATGCCCGGTGGCTTGTTGGGTTTGGGCAGGAGAATCGTCTTGGATGTTCTCCACGCTTTCGGTAGGGTGCCGCTTCTCCAGCACTCGTTGAAGTATCTCGTTAGCGCCGCAATTGATGAATCGCTTAGGTTGCGGAGCGTCTTGTTAGAGATCTTGTCCGGCCCGGCGACAGATCGGCCGTTGAGGTTCCGCGTTGCCAGGCGGACTACCATTATGTTGACTATGTTTTTCCAAGCAGACGACGGCTAAGCGACGTGCAGCGGTCGAAATTCAAACTATTCAGACCCAGAAAATCATGTGCGCGTTGTTTATATGTTTATTTCTGTTGTCTAACAGTAAAACAATCCCAGATATCTTTGATTTAAGTATAAAATACACCGGGAATAGTTTCTATCAAGAATAACCTTTGTTTTAGTGAGTAATTTTTTTCTCCTGAGCCAGTTTTCAATGAGGACGACTTTTTCTTTTTCCTGTGAAAATCATTCATTCCTCAGAATGAAACATATATAAACGACATCATAATCAGATGGTTATACTGGCAGCCGCTCATATTAGTAATCATGGGTATAAACAGCTGCAATATAACGAACTATTTTTTCTAACCGTGGAGAGTCAGCTAGCGGCTAAACAACGCTTGAGGGCGGAGCCAGCGGAGCTGCACTTTTACCCTGTCATCAACTATAGTTAGGAATTGATGCTGTAGGAAAGCATCGCACGGTATCTTCTGCTTCTTGACTAACGTGGACGGCGCCGGAGAACGCAGCAGTGAATAGGTTAGAGTTGGGCACGTCCGGGCCGGGCCATGCCACCAAAGAAGAAGCCGGGTGTGGTGTGCATGGGCTGCGACCGCGAATACCCGCTCGAAGAGACGATATTCGAGGCGGTCGAGGAAACGCAAGGGCATGATTTTATGTGCAGATTGTGTGTATGCTAGCGTCGCGACTCGACCGGCTCGAAGAAGAAAAGCAGCAGCTCCGCCTGCAAGTTGGAGAGTAACAGGATGAGCGGAAAGGCGACCGGAAGCAGCGGGATGCACTCGAAGAGAAGGTGGCGCAGATGGAGGGCAAGCCGGGGGGCAATGCGGGCAAGAATGTCGTACGCAGCGATTCAGGCACGCGGAGGAAAACGATGGCGGACAGGGCAGCGCTGATCACCAGTGCGGTCGTTGCAGAGGAGTGTAGCGAAGCCGGAGAACCGGTCACGAAGGATCGGAGCTATAAGGAAGTCAGGCTGACTCAGGAGCAGCGGGAGCAGGTAGCCGCGCCGGAGGGCAGGCAAAAGAAAGGAGCATGTTGATCGTGGCAGGGGACGCGTACCAATCTCGAACATGCGCTACTCCGAAGGGGAGATAAGAGGACGGGTGAGGGGGAAGAGATTGCGCAGGTTGGCGTGTTCCCTGGGCAAACGATTAGGGTAGTTTTGAAAAAGGTGAAGGGCAAGATGAGGCCGGGCAGAACCTCGTGCTTATAGCCGGAAGAACCAATGACGCTCTGCAGGGAAGGGGCGCTGGAGTGCGAAAGCAACTCTAAAACGGCGTGAAGGAGCTTCGGGCGTGTGCCCAAATGTGCAGGTCGTCGTGAGCACGGTATCGGAGATTATTGGGCGAGGGTGCATATGGAGAGTGCATATGGCAGTGAACGGAGAGATACGAGAGCCGGACATGACGACGAATTTCGCAGTCGTCGAAATCAATAGTGATGTCCAACGGGTGGACAGAAAAGGGCGTTCCAGCGGGACGGAGTCCACTTCAGCGGACAAGTGGGAGAAGCCGTCTGGCGACGACACGTGACGCCAGCAGTGGCTTTTTTAGGGGTGCCGCAGGTTTTTGCGTGGTTGGAGTAAGGGGGGAGCAAAGGGGGGTAGCTAGGTCGGGACAGGTGGGTGCAGGCATAGGTCGGCAGGCTCACTCGTAAGTGCACTCACACTCCCCCCCCCCCCCCCCCCCCTTCCCACATATCCACTGACGAGTGCGAGTTCCACTCGCCGGGGGCCCCGTTCAGCACTCGCGCTATTTGCGCGGCTTACCGCGGTAAGCGCCACTATTGCGCTTGCACTCGCTGTAGGCTATTCGTCGCAGGAGCCGCCTGCTGTGATGGTTTTTAATGGCAGGATTGCTTTCAACTCCGGAAATATGCCGTCACTGAGCTCCTGCTAGGGAACTTCAGTGCTTCAGGCAACTACCGTTTACACAGATGCCGCTTGGAATGAGGACACACGGGAGGCCACCCTTGCAATGGTCACCCCTTTGGGTCATGCAGAAAGTCACAGGCCTACAAATATCACGAGCCTACGAGCCCACAACTAGAGCTCCATGCCTTCTGGACGGCGATACTTGTTGTACGCACCGACGCGGCGCGCTCACTGTGGACGGCACGACAAAAAATCACCATAATGTGCGACAGCACAGAAGCCATCAAACGGCTTCAAGGACCAAGCATCGGTGCTTCAGTGTGCCACTTCATTAAGGAGTGCTGAGCACTAAGAAACAACCACAACGTCCAGGTATGCATCGACTGGGTGCCGGGACACGCGGATAGCCTCGGGAACGAGGTTACTCAGGCGATGGCGAGCGCGCGAAACTCTACGCTCCACTTGATTCCCGAACACCCGGTGCCACCACTGATTTACGTCTACCAGGCCAGCCCCGTAGAACAAGAGAAAAAACGAAGGAAGACAAACCTGAGAGACATATGATTACCCAAAATGAGCACCCTCTTCCAAAGGGCTTACCCCGAGGGCTCAAGTTCTGACCTAGAAGGCTCGAACAGGGGCCGCCATTACCGAGGATGTGCTGCACAAGTGGCGCTCCTACTTTAAAGTGGCGGCACGTAGCAACCCTGAAAGACGCAACGGCTCCGCCGCTCTCATCGACCCACCGCCCTGCCCGTACTGCAAGGACTCCACAGTCAAGCAGGACATTTGACACCTCCTGTGGGACTGTGAGGGCCTCCGTGAACTACGAGCCCGACACGCATCATACGAAGAGTGGACGACGCCCACGAATTCTAGTCATGACATGGAGAGATTGCTCCCCCTGTGGGAGTTCACCAAAGAGTCGGGCGTAGCCCGAAGAATTTAGGGCCTCGAGAAGCCCTGCATCCCCTTTCAAACACCCCCCCCCCCTTCTTTTCTTAGGCCACTGGCCACCCTTTTTCTTAATAAAGATTTTACATGCATACATTTCCCGCATTTTCTCCTAGGGGCGGAGGAGCGAACCTTTATTGCTCCCAGAGAATGGGAAGAAAGGGGCAGGAGACGGTTGTCGGTTATCCACTGAGGTTGGCGTCCTTTTTCCGGGACGCGTTTCCATACGCTTCGCTGCACAGCGCCCCTCATGACATGTGCGATGTGTGCATATTCGAGCTCGACGATGTCCTGGATGTGAGGTTGCGGATACATTGATTGAAATGGTAGGAACTGTTTTGCGAGGGAGTGGATACCAAGGGGGGTATGCTGCTGTAATGTCGGGTAAGGAAGATACCTCGTAATGAAGTGAGAATAGGAGAAGACGCCCATGCCAAGTAAGCTGGAGACGAGTGTGTACATTGTGCCCCCAAATAAAGATCAACTTGATCTGACAATGACGCGAACGGCTGGGCAGCCTCGAACTTAGCGAGGGGGGTATATCTAGGTGACAACAACATGTGCGATGTCACAACGCGTGCTATTCTTTTGAGCTGCTGCTAAAACGACCCCGCCGTTCGGCCTTTGTGGCCTCGAAGTAGAGTTCTGGGTTGTTGCACTGACGGCCTGGGTTCAAGCCTCAGGAGGTCTGCTGTAATCTTTTTATTGCAATTTCTTTTCTAAACTCAATTCTTTATTGCAGTAGAACTCAATTCTCCGCGTTGTTTTGGCTATGAATGGTGATTGGGTATGTTTTAGGTCTCTTTATGTTCGGGGCACAGCCTCTTGTTGTTGATGATGATGATGATGACAAAAAACTATTATAGTCGTCTCTGTTAAGACTGAGTCACTGCTTTGGAGTGGCAGTGTCCTCGTCCCTTCAGACGGTGGTCAGGAACCCATGAGCCCTGGCGGCGTATTCCGCCAGCTGGACGACTGCTGTTCGGACGCCGGGTTGGGAGCTAAGCAGCGCGGCCTCCCATTGCTCGTGCCTTGTAATGCGTACACCTGGGGTCTCCGGTTTACTGGGACACGCCCAAATCATGTGTTGGAGCGTGGCGGCTGTGACGCCGCACCACTTGCACTTATCTGTGTGTTTCTGGAAGGTTGCGGTGGCACATGACAGGGTGTGGGAAGGTGTTCGATTGTATCCTGCGCCATGCAACCGATTGCCTCCTGCTAAGTGTACAATGAGCTGATGGAAGTGTGCGTCGGCCCAATCTGGGTAATTTCTTGATATGCAGCCAGCCTGTCCCTCCCCCCCGTCGATGACGGCACGTTGTCTTCGAAGACGGCCTGGTAGCTGAATCCTCGGGCCGCTTCGTGTGCCATATCGTTTCCCCGGAGAGACGAGTGTGCTAATGTCCATATCAAATGGATATGTCGTGAGGGCAGGATTGATTTGCCTTGAATTATCTTGGCTGCAGCTTTGGATATTCTTCCTCGTGCATAATTTCGTAGCGCGGTCTTGGAGTCGGAGATAAGGGTCGTGGCCGACGTGCCCGCAACGGCCAGAGCGATGGCTACCTCTTCCCCAATTTCGGGATTAGCCTGTGTGACGGAGCATGATGCGACCGTATTTCCCTGCTGGTTTACTACAGCAGCCACTGCCGCTCGTCATCCGCGGTAGTCCGCCGCGTCAACGTAGCAGACCTCTAAGTTGGAGTGGTACTGATTGTGAAGAGCCGTGGCTCGTGCCAGCCGTCTCTCTTGATGATGCTCCGTATGCATATTTTTTGGAAAAGGGGCCACACTGAGGTGCGCGCGTAACTCGTCCCCAGGCAAAATTTTTGTTCCGTGTTGGTCTGCGTAGGAGATGCGGAGAAGATCTAAGATGGCTCTTCCGGTGGCGCTTCCGGCTAGTCTGTTGTACTGTGCTGTGCGCTGGGATTCGACGAGTTCGTCTAGGGTGATGTGTATGCCCATCTCCACCAGTCGTTCGTTAGAGGCTGAGATTGTGATGCTCACTGCCAACTTGATGGCTTTGCGTATAATACGCTCAACTTTTTCTTTCTCTGTTCGAGTGAACATTTAGGTACGGAGTAACGTAGGTAATTCTGATTATAATGAAAGCATGCACGAGACGTAGGATTTTGCCCTCTTTGTGCCCATGGTGTCTGTTAACTATTCTTGCAATTATCCTACTAATTTGAGTAGCCGGGTTTCGCAGGACCTGTATTGTGACCGTATTAGTCCCGTTTCCTGTATACGCCGACCGAGAATGCGTATACACTGTGTTCGAGATATGCATCTTCTCTGTAGTTGGAACTGTATATCCGGATCATTTCTCGGCCTCCGACCGGCTGTGGCGGGTCGGAAGAGGGCGCAGCCTATGACCACGTTTAATTAATGTTTTGTATCGCGCGAAGACACATGTCGCGTGGGGCGCTGTGCAGCGAAGCGTTTGGAAAAACGCTTCAGGGTTGCCATGGTCGGCTGCAGGTCGAATGGCTCGGGTCACCGGGCCACGCTGGTTTACCTGGATATCGCTGGCCTGCGGGGCCTCCCACTGCTCCGGTGTCGGTGGGAGAACCTCTGATAGTTTCCCTTACGCTCTCGACACTCCCACAGCATGTGACACAGGGAGTTGGGAAATAAATTAATCTGTTTAGGTCCCATCGGGGTGGTAGTAGTAGTAGTAGTAGTAAACTTTATTCACAACAAAGGTAGAAGGGGAGGGAGTGGAGTTAAGGGTGGAATCCTATTTCCAGGACTCCAGCGGCGAAAGCCCCTAGCTTGGCTCTTTCCAGCAGTCCTCGCTGACTGGAGAGGTCCGAGCTGGACAGTGCCGCTTCCCAGGACTCTATTGATGTGTTGTAGTTATTCTGTTGCCATATGGTCGGGCAGCTCCATACAGTGTGAAAGATGTCTGCCTTCTGATGGCTTTTATGCCATTCTTCGCTGCACTTATCCGGAAACATAAGTGCTAATCTGGACTTATGTGGGCATGTATTGGTCTGGATTTTTCTAAGATTTCTGGCCTCCTCCGCGTCTAGTAGAACGTGAGGTGTCGGCATTGTTTTTCTGGTTGGTCGGCATGACCGCAGTCGGTCGGTGGCCGTACTGTATGGAGGAAAAACATATCAATGCTCCGGCTCCGCCCGGTCCATGATTTGCATCGCGAGGGAGTCCGCTTTTTCGTTTCCTTCCAGTCCCTGATGGGCCGGGGTCCATATTATTTTGTGTTAGCCCATGGTGTCAGAGGCAATTAATATACTCTTTGCTCATTTAGGAATAATTCCACAAATTAGGTTTCTAATTGCTCTCGTGGACTCAGTAATTATATATGGTGAGATTTTTCTTTTTGTGCTCGTCCCACGTTATGGCCATTAGGACGGCGGTGGTTTCGTGCAGTCAACGATTAAGCCCTGGCCATTTCCCCGGCGGGTAAGAGCCAAAACCATCGAGGGCATCATCATCATCATCAGGGGATGCAATGTGGCCTCTGGGTTATAAACGCGTGTGAAAGGCATGTGCTCAGTCTTATATGAGTATTTTAAGCATGCGAGTTCCAGGAGTAGCTATTAAGAGAGTAGAAAGGCACATCCCCGCTAGAGAGAGAGAGAGCAAAAAATTGTGGTTGATTCCTCTCTCATAGGAATCGGTAAAACATGAAAGTAAAATGTGCAGCGAAATCTGCAGATGAGCATGTTTTGTGGCTGGGCGGCTGTCTTGTGGGTGTGCTTGGCGAGCAACGTCCTGCTGGCGGGTCGCTTCGGCAAAGGTGTACTGGCGTCATTTCCGTGATGGATATGACGTCAGTGAAATCTTGGTGTATGTATCCCGGGATAAAACACTTTCGTGTTGAAATATAAAACCCGAAAACGAACAATTCTATACTTAAAGGGAAGCTGAAGCGCCTT
The DNA here is from genome assembly GCF_048455015.1 of Haemaphysalis longicornis. Classification (NCBI taxonomy): domain Eukaryota; kingdom Metazoa; phylum Arthropoda; class Arachnida; order Ixodida; family Ixodidae; genus Haemaphysalis; species Haemaphysalis longicornis. Next base: position 3,194,486 of record NW_027526346.1, read on the forward strand.
CCAAAAAAATTGAGTTAGAGGCACGTTTATATAGTTTCTTGAGCGCTGACTCTGAATATCACACTGAATTTCATCGTATATGAGTCCAACCGGCATTTATCTTGCAAAATGCGCGGTCCCGTTTGAAAGACGCGCGCTTTTCGTCTTTTGACGCCACTGATTGGTTGCGCCCGTCATGACGTCAAAGGAGGACACCCTTAGGCCGCGCGGGCTGTCCGAAGCATTGGAAACGATAGCACGGCAGCGGCGCTTGCCTTTTCGGCAATTTAGCTTGCAGTTTAATGTTCGCACGAAACTGCAAGTTTATTTTGTAACTTTCCGTGCTGTTGGTTCAATTATCTTGGAGCTTATATTTCCTTTACACGACCGAGAACCCCAAACAGTGAATGTGGCGTCGGCTATATGGTTCCGTAAAAATATTCATGAATTAGACAACCAGCATAGCGGTTTTCTACTCGCTATGTTGATATTAGGTACTGCCTGAACTGTTTGTTACTATATAAGAAGCCATTTATGCCGAATATTAAGCGGCGTTTTATAAACAATCTACCAGCGCAAAGCACGTACTTACGTGCACTGCGCCAAAAAATAGCGTTCATGCGCTGTAAACGTATATGCGAGACATATGTTGCTGGAACACGCATAAAGCAACAAGCGGACTTTGCTTTCAAATTTTCTTTGTTCGATGTCGCCCACCCACCCCCCTTATTCATCCGCATACACACACGTACCCACACTGAAAACACTGTAGAATACTGATGCCTCCGCAGCATTATCGCCTCTAGTAGGGCTTGATTTTCGCTTGTGCGTTGCGCATTCTGCTGCAATATTACGGCCACCTCGTTATAATTAACAGACCAGTGGGACAAGGCAGTTACGCTGTAGTTACGTTACTTTAGGTAACAATCACCAAACGTTTGTGATAATGAATCGTTGGCCTGTTTCAGCATTTCTAGATTTAAGCATTTACCGCGCTAGTCGGACAAAGGCCGTATATGTACTCTTCGCTCCTAATTTTTTTAGTATCATCGTTATATATATCAACGACTATCCCTGGAGCACAGTTGAGGTTCAGTGGCAACAAGTGCTTGCCAGGTTGTACTATGCAGGCACACGGAATCTTGGGCAAAGAATTACGCCCCCGCAGTCAACACCAATAATGGCACGGTGGTGGTTCGGAGTATGTTTTTTTTTTCATTATAGACAAATATTACCTTATCGTGGCATGTACACTTGCAAAACAAGTAATGTGGTGGTCTTGGTTCTATTACCTTGTAGGAATATATTTTACCGCTTAGCCGGGAGAGAACTTCTATCAGGATTGGCCTCTTGTTTTAGTTTCGTCAAAAATTGGGTTTTTGAACACTGTTCTAAGCCCATAGGGAAAGAAAACCGACGCGTTTAACGAAACAGGAATTTCCTGAACAAATGTGACTTTGTTTCGGGAACGGAACGAAACACCCCCGGCCAAAGTACAGCAGTATTCCCCATCCTTCCTAAATCTAGCATCTAATGTGTAAATTCACGTCTGTCGCATCAAAAAAAGAAAGAAAGAAAGAAAGAAAGAAAGGGGAAAAAAATACGAAAAACGCATTGGAGCGTTTTACAAAGTATCTAACGTAGTGTAGTATATTCTCTGTTATCAAGCACAGCCATCTCGGTTGTCGCTTCCGTATGTTATCAAACATCCCGGCGTGGCATTATCCTGCTTAGGAATGGCATCATCCTGCTTAGGAATACGGCATGTTACCGTATGCCTCATTTGGCGTTCGTGCATACTTTTTGAACATAAATATTGTACAAATAAGTGCTATCAACCGCAACAACAATTATCCTTCACAAGGAAACAAGGCGAACAGAGCATGGCAGAGGCGGCCGATCCGGCCAGAAGACGAGGTATGACGTTTTTCAGCCAGTTTTCGCCCGCGCTCTTTGGTCTTCCGGCATCGCGCCGCGAGATGGGGGCGGGGCATCGGGCCACTTTTGTTCGCGCATTGCGCCGCTTCTATTGCATGTATTGCGAAAATATTTGGTACACGGGAACTATTCAATGTGTACTTGCTGCTAGCCAACTTTTCTTTTAATTCTAAAACCGCTTCACCTTCCCTTTAACGTAATCTTTAGTTATAAAGGTTGCTTACCCGCAAGAAGACCCCATGTGCAGGGGTGCACCCTTTACAGGCCGCTTGCTTCGTTGTACTGGCGTCACTTCCGTGACGGATATGACGTCACTCAAATGTTTGTGTACCCCGGAATAAAACACTTTCGTGTTAAAATTCCCCGGCCATCTCCAATAACGTGAAACTTGGGGAGGGGCGAAGCAACCAGTTTATAGGTGTATTCAAAAATTGCAAGTCTCTAGCCACACGGCGCGCGCTGATTGAGCGCCGGACAGGCGCTGGTGGGGGGAGAAATCACGTGCTTCATAAGGCGGTGGCACCCTCTCTTGCGTTAAAGCGGATTTAAGCAATTAAATGAGACAGACTGACCGTAATTTTGTCCACGGAGATGAAACTGTTGGGGCGTAGAGGTATGCAGTTTTGCTGTAAAAGTCTTGTGTCTTTGAAACACGAAGCGTTCTAGTGCGAGGCATTGGAAAACGAGTGCCCCAGTGCGTTCTTTTAGAATGCGTTACATTATAGCGCGAGGCGTTGGAAAACGAGTATCCCGGTGTTTTAGTCCGGTGACTACAGGAGACATCGACAGCCTGAGCCCCTAAGGGGCTTTGCCCTTAAAAACTATATTTTTTTTTCTATGATCGCGGAGGTGAGGGTGGTATCAGTCATTCGTCTCCAAGCAGGCACTCGATGAAGGTCACCAGGCCTCTTTGATCAGGGTGGTTGCAGGCAGTAGCCAACCACTGTTTAGTGCGAAGTGTTCTGACTGCTGAGGTGTTTTTTTCGTTTGTTGTTATTACTGCGGAAGTTTTCTAATAAGCATAAAAACTATATATATACATATATATATAGACTCCGGATTCCCGAAGAAACAGGAGAAGTGGGCCGTGATGTGGACCCTCTGTCCGTGAGGCGAAGTCCGGGGGACTACGCCTCGTGAGGTGCTTGTGCATTCCCGAAGGATATGTTCTTGTGTAAGTGTGGCGTTGCAGTAGCTGCCTGGGGGAGGGCTGGCGGCCCCATGTCTTAGGCGGTGTAACTATGCCGGTGTTCGTAGTGTTTTAGGGGGGAAGCACCTTAAGACCTCGCTTTGTCCGGGGCTTGGCGTCCGTATACACAGTGTTGCGCATGCGCGAGGAGCATTGGATTGGATTGGATTCGGATTGGATTGGATTGGAATTGTATATACTGTACACATGCGTTGTTGCTCATTTACGTGCGCGAGTGGGCAATGCCACGGGTAATTTACGGTAAGAACGATCCCCAGTGCTTTGCCCAGTCGTCATGCTTCACGTCGCGGAGATGCGTGAATTTTTTTATTACGAGAGCTTTCCCCACGGCATAACAGAAAGTTTTAAAGGTGCAACATTGCACCCGTTTCCAACAAAAATCCAGGAAGAGACTGGTACTTGGGTCCCCATATCCAACGCTTAAAATCTGGGGGTCCCCCACGAAGGAGTCCTATGCCTCGAAGGTGTCGAATTCGGGCGTTTCTGAGACCTGAGCAAGTTAATGGCAGGTGTTTGTTTTGACTTGTCTGAGTAGTGTTTGTTCTCTATCTAACGAGGGATGTCGGAGTGGTAGTCCGCGCAGTCGTTCAGGTACAGTCTCAGCTTGGCGATGCGAGCATGGGCATGATGGCCCAAATCATAGTAACCGAGATAAGAAGAAACGTAATTATACAAAAACTGAGATCACGTTCCGGCGATCGTTGGATACTAATGCGTTCGGGCTCGCAGCCATAAAGGATATGTGATCGTAATTATTTAACACCAAGATCGAAGACCGCACGTTTATTGTGGAGCCGGCACAGACGAAGTAACCTGTGTTTGACAAGTCCCGAGACAGCGGCACCTTTAATTCCTACGTATACGTCCATACTAGCTGAAGAGAGAGACTGCGCCTTTTCGAGTCCCACATGCACTACAGACTTCGCATTCTGCCGTGATTTATTCGATTTTGAAAATTTCAATGTTATAAGTACGCCGTTAGCCCGAAACTGACAATCTGGCGAACCCTCTGGTTGAAACATTCGATACCCTCGTAACTTTTGCCGCTGATAAAAATAGTTTTTTATTGGAAACCAGTCAGGGAAGAGTGTCCTGATGCTGGCTTATTGAGTCGATGTCGGGGTTGACGTCGCGGTTGATGCCGCCGTTTCCTCGGCAGGAACGATGGGAGCCGCCCCGCCATCCGCCGCGCCCTGTTTCCGAGAGTAGCACCACCAAGAAGCCCATCCTGATAAAGGAACCATAACGCCTAGAAGGAATGGGAACACAAAGACCATCCAGGAGTTAGAGGCCGCGGTGGAGCCGTCGTCATGACCTTTACCACCGCCATCGTCGGGGCCCCTACCGCCGCCGTCGCCCTGGCCCCTACCGCCGCCGCCGTCGCCCTGGCCCCTACCGCCGCCGCCGCCGCCCTGGCCCCTACCGCCGCCGTCGCCCTGGCCCCTACCACCACCGCCGCCGCCCTGGCCCCTACCGTCGCCGTCGCCCTGGCCCCTATCGCCACCTGCACCGCTATTCGTCCCGTCGCTGCAGAGGCCAGTGGCGTGGTTGCAGATGGTTCCAGCTGGACACGCAGTGCATGTGCGGCCCTCCTGGTACACCGGCTTCCCTCGGTAGTTTCCGGATGGACCATAGTTGCATGTGTAAAGCTGCTTGTAGGGATACCCTACACCCCCCGTATAGTGGTAGTACGTGTAGCCGCAGCCCACGTAGCGACTCTTGGCCCAAATGACCTGCGTGAAGTGGCCAACCATCCCCCCTCTCAATCCTCCACTCTGGAAAGCCTTCACCCGACTTGATGGGTATTCCCAGGATTCGTTGAACCAATCGAAGATCGGTGGCGGCCAGACCGGTGCCCCCAATGGTGCCGTGCTGGTAGAAATGGCGATGTTCTGGCCCGCAACGTCAAAGCGCCTAGTGCAGCGGTTATTGGTGTCGTCGTGCGCGAACTGGCACAGTTCTGCATGGGCCTGTTGTGGGAAAGAGGAAACGTGAGAAACATGTCAGGCGTGCCTATGATGGTCGTTACTGTAACGCTTGCCACACGTGGACAGCACAGCGTGTTTCAGAGGACGTCTAGGCTGTGGATCTAATACATTTGCACGCACAGAACTTGCGCTGAAGACAGGGCACCTGCTGCCGCAGTATAAAAAACAAAGCCCCTTTCGTAAGAGAAAGATGGTTAAAACACGAATATTTCTTCCATGAAGCCTGAATCTAACAAAGCCCCTTTTGTAAGAGAAAGATGGTTAAAACACGAATCTTTCTCCCGTGAAGCCTGAGTCGAAGTCAAAGTCCAAAATCCAAATTTTTTCAGCCGTTTCGGAGGGGCGCATTCGGATAGACGTCGGCTTCATGATGCGAGAGACCCATCGTTCGCTTCCGACCGCCACGGGAGGCGTTTCTTTCTTGAGGCGCTTGATGTGCCTTCGCTTATCATCATCGTCTTGTAAAACCCATTGCGTAAAGTTGACTTTCATGCAGTGCCTTTTACGCGTAAGAATGATGCCATCAGTAAGGCATAGAAAGCATCTCTTTAAAAACACCGAACCCGCCGCGGGCCCAGTGGATAAGGTGTTGTGTTGCTGAGCCTCATGACGCGAGTTCAATATCGGCCGCGGCGGCCCTTTTATGCCCAGGCGGTTGAAATCGATCAGGACCCCTCGACTACGGCACGACGCAGCCCCCCACTAGAATTTGAATTTGAACACATCGTACACGCCGACCCGGTTCTATTTTTTGCGGGGTGAGCGGCCCACTTGGGAGGTACGCAACCACCACATGATATCGGAGTCGTACACACACCTGCACACCCCATAACAATACCTCATGAAAGGTACACAATAGATAATAGACTGGCCATGTGTTCTAAGTATGCAAATTATGAGAGGAAACCCAAGCCCGCATCGCTCACTGAGACACGTTATACGTCTTCATAAAGCCTTAAAATAAGTTCTCACGACATAGATATGTACATGTGCGTTACGTCACCTCGCCAGACTTCGCCGGTAGAGGCGCATAGCACCACACTTAGTCCTGCATTGCGTCCAGATAGGCGACCGCACAAAGCTATCTTTAGTAAAGACCGGCGTTTGTGGAAGCTGCCTAGAAAATGTTCAAATGTAATTGGTACGGCCGCCCTCAAATGAGACAGCACCAAAAGCCATGTGCACTCCCCGAGGTGCTCATCACGGTCAAACCTAGCGTCACTAAATGAAGGCTTTTAGAATATCGGCACTCTTTTCTGTCATTGTTAAGTGCCGCCGGCTAAATTTTCATTAGACGGTCGCCACCACGTGATATTTCTTTACGTATGGGCGCAGCCATTTTGTTTCTGGGCGCCTCTCCTCTCTCTCTCTCTCTCTCTCTCTCTCTCTCTCTCTCTCTCTCTCTCTCTCTATCTGTGCTGCGCGGACGCTAGAGAGCGGCCGGTCACACTGTGCCCGTCACAACCGGCGGCGGTTTCGTTGGCAGAGATGGCAACACTGCAAGCCAGAAACAAAATGGCGCCCAGACGCTTCTGGGTGCCCGAAGTGGCGGTAGCTTATTTTGTGATGCTAGCCAAGCCCGTGTAACAAAGCTGCAGGGGACGGTGGTATACCTGCGCCCCTTTGGCGAGACCGTCGTCCCAGAGGAGCTCCTGCATGTCGGCGGCCGGCGGGAACCCTGCCAGATTCCCCAGGGCCACCTGGCTGCGGTGGTCGTTGTGCGCCTTGAGGATCGCAGAGCGTGAGGCCGCGTCCACGCCTCTGCTTTGAGGACGGCACCAGGCGGGAGCTCGTGCGCAGGTCGTGTGATCCCGATTCTTTTGGCAGTTCAGTTCGCACACTGTCTGGCCTGGGGACCCCAGAGACAAGGCGATCACCCAGAGCAAGACTCGCCGTAGAGGGGTCATCCTTCTTGTTCTTCTTGTTCTTCTTCTTAATGTAGTGGCTCGTGCCCACAGAGGGGCATTGCTGTGGTTATTTCCCTGTTATTGGCGCATAGCCAATCAGGGAATTGGCTGAACATCTGCCGTTACAGAAAAGAAAAGGATTCTTATATAATTAGGGTACTCGAGCAAAATTATTTAGAGGGATTTGAAGGTTGTTTTCCTTCTCCAGGTGAGGAAGCGAATAGAAAATAATAATAATAACAATGATAATAATAATAATAATAATGATAATAATAATAACAATTTATCGCCCTTAGTTCTGACAATACAGAGTAGCAGGCCTGTCGAAGCCGATTTGACTAGCCGCACCCCGGCAAGTCGACGAAGCGAAATAAATGAAAGGCAAAGAGGTACATGTATTCGCCGAAAACTCGGAAGGAACGCATCAAATAAAGATAAGCATGTATACAAGAAAAAAAATTACGCCCAACTCCCCTCGCGGGAACCCTGGTGTGATGCGACGCTGAGGGGGGTTCAAGCGCAAAGGGAGAGCAACCGTCGGCCGAAAGGCTGCCGGAGAGCGGCACACCGGTTATATGCGCAGCGCGCCCGAAGGAGAGGAGACCGCGGAGAGAGAGAGTGCCGCGGCTATGACGCAACACAATCCAACACAATCCACTTTAATCCAATCCAGATCAAATCCAATGCTCCTCGCGAGAGAGTGTTCGCTATCGGAGAGGAGAGGGAGAGAGTGGCTGCGGACAACAACGGACGCACGCAGGAAGGACAGGGCCGCCGACAAAAGATGCTCTGAGTGTCGCATCTAAAACACTTGTTATGTTAAATACTTACACTGAATTAATAAGTAGATTGTACAGCATACACATTCAACGCTTTCTCAAAGGAGCCATGAAGACAGAATACAAGTTTGTTTTATTGGAAAGATTTCGCGTTTTATAGTGCCCCCAGCGCTTGTCCGGCAGCAAAAGACGCCGTATTCACTGAGAAATTGATCATTTTAGGTTAAAATTTTGATTGTACCGCCAAATCGTGGGTTTTTGTTATGTCAGCAATGACGTCAGAAGTGCGTGTAATCAAGCGAACTTCCACTGCGGTGGTGGTGGTAACACGCATTTATTTTATGTACAAGGGATACAAAGACGCCATGTTACGCTTTAGCGAATTTTGGTGTCTAGGGGAGAGGGATTAGGTAATGGGAGTTGGGGAAAAAGTAGGATACATCCAATGGTACATCCAATTGGGTGTGGAATTAAAGGAAATGGTGAAGACCAGAGTCCTCGACGAAGTTTCGTAGAGCGACGAGCAGGCGCCGTTCTTCGCTCTGATTGGAACTGCCTGGATAAAGCCAATCATTAAGGCTCGGTGGGATTGCCAATCCTACAGTTTTGAAGGCTTGTTCGCGACAGTCGGCAAAACGAGGACAGTCCCACAGGATGTGTGCAATGTCATTATTGGCTGAGCATCGCGAACGCTCGGGTTCATCTACTTCCACTGCGTCATTCGGGTTTGCGGCCTTGCTGTCCGTCAGCCCTCCCAGATGGCGCTGCTATGGTCATCCAAAGTCGGAGTTGAGTCGAGGTTGCGAGCTGTCGAGGTGTGCGGACGTACAGAGAGCGGCGGAGGCATCGACGACGAAAACGGATAAGTGTTTGAAATTTATTATTCCTTTTTTAGAGCCACCATGTTTTAGAGAGAGATGTAGGTTAGTTGAAAGGGGCGGTAGTTGTTAGCGTAGGGAAGTGACCGAATCAGATGTGTCGCGCGGTTGTTGCACGTGGCGGTTTGAAAGCGTGATAGTTGGTAATTCGTGAAAGAATTGATGCTGTAGAAAAGAATCGCACGTTGCGGCTTACTTTTAAATTGGAGGGGAGCGCGCGAGAACGCGGCAGTGAAGTAAGCCAGAGTTGGGCACGCCTTGGACGGGCAGTACCATGCCTCAGAGGAAGAAGCCGGGTGTGGTGCACGGGGTGCGAGCACGAATACCCGCTCGAGGAGACGAGATTCGAGTCGATCGAGGACGCGGAAGGGCAGGACTTCAGGTGCAGAGTGTGTGTGCTAGCGTCGCGCCTCGACCGGCTCGAAGAAGAAAAGGAGCAGCTCAGAGTTCAGGTAGGCAAGCTACACGAGGAGTTGAAGGATGAACAAGAGCAGATAAGGGCACTCGAAGCGAGGTTGGCGCAAATGGAGGTCAAACTGGCGGCGAAGGGTGACATCCCGACAAACAATGAAGCAGGTCACGAGGCAGATGTGTCGGCAGTGCTTGACCCCGAGAAGTGAAAGGAGGAGGACAAAGATGCCACGCCGGAAGACGATCCCGGAGTGGCGCTGACTCAGCCGGTGCGGGAGCAGGTGGCCGCGCCGCGGGGCATCCAGGAAAGGAAGAAAGGCGCATGGTGATCATGGCGGGGGACTCCAACATGCGGTACTCAGAAATGGAGATTAGAGGCCGGGTGCGAGAGGACGAGAGAGTGCAGGTTGGCGTGTTCCTGGGGCAGACGGTTAGGGTAATGTTAGAAAAGGCAAAGGATAAAATGTGGGAAAATATGCAGGGGCAGAGCCTAGTGATTATCGCAGGAGGAACCAATGACGTTCTGCAAGGAAAGGGCGCAGAAGTGCGCAAGCAGCTAGAAAAGGGGGTGAAGGAACTTCGGGCGCTGTGCCCACAAGTGCAGGTCGTCGTGAGCACAGTACCAGAGATAATTGGGAGAGGGGTACATGTGGAAAGGGAAGTTGTAGCGGTAAACCGAGACACACGGGAGCTGGGCCAGGAGCTGAGTTTCGCTGTCGTAGACATCAACAGGGATATCCGATGGGTGGGCCGGAAAAGGGCGTTCCAGCGTGACGGAGTGCATTTCAACGGGCCGGTGGGAGCAGCCATCGGTAGACGACACGCGGCGCGAACTGTGGCTTTTTTGGGGGGGCCCACAGGCCTTTGCGAAGATGGCGTAGAGAAATGCAAGGAGCAAAGGGAGCTAGCGGGGTCGGTGCAGATCTTTGCAGGCAAACGAAAGGGACGACGACGGCGTGTAAAGAAGAGAGGGGGGAAACTGAAGATCGCGTACATAAACATGCAGGGTGGCAGGAAAAGAGAGAAGTGGATGGAGATTACTAAGCAGCTAGAAGAGGACGATATCCACGTATACGCTGTGACCGAGACGCACGTACGGGACTTGGAGGAACCTCCGGTAATCGGAGAGTATGTATGGGAAGGTTGTAACAGGACGGCTGGGTTGAGAAAAGCCGGAGGAGTAGGTATGCTTGTACGGGAGGGGGATAATTGGAAGAGAGTGAAAGAAGACTGTAAAGAACATGTGTGGATGAAAGGGATAGTGGAGGGTAGGGAGATGATGGCTTTAGGGGTGTCTTACCTGTGGACGGGTAAGGATAGCAAAGAACAAAACGAAAAACTGGTGGCGTGTCTAAAAAAGGACATCGAAGATTTGAAACGTTCCGGGGAGGTACTATTGGTAGGGGACATGAACGCCCACATTGAAAATCTAGACGGGTACACAGACTTCAACGGAAATCTAATGCTAGATATGTGTGAGTACCAGAAGCTGATCATAGTAAATAGGAAACAAAAATGCGAGGGTCGAATAACGTGGGAGTGTGGTAGGAGGCAGTCGAGTATTGACTACTGCCTTATTTCAAAGGGACTTTATGATTTGTTGGATGGAATGACCATAGATGAGGAAGGGGGCCACAGTCTGGGCAGTGACCAGAAGCGCATAAACCTGAGTTTTGGGAAACTGGGGGGCGAAAAAGCGGGTCGACCGGGGCAGCGCACAAAGTTAAACAGCAAACAAATTGCGGTTATAGCCAAAAGCATAGAGGCTAACATAGAAATAAATCCTGGAAAAGAGTGGGAATATGACAGGCTCATCAAGACTATGCAGGAAAGAATAGTCAAGGCAGAGGGGGCCAATCGATGGAGAGGAAAAAAAACACCCAAAAGCTGGTGGAACAAAGAAATCAAGGCGGCGATAGAGAGGCGTAAACAGGCATCTAGAGAGCACAGACAGGCCAAGAGGATGGGGAGACATCAGGAGGAGGTGGACCTAAAATGGGAGCAGTATAAGCAAATGAAACAGGAAGTGCAGATTAGTGCAGGCGAAAATAAAGGGGGACAGCGAGCGATGGGTAGCGCAAATACGAGGAAGGGGTAGAGACGCGCTGAAAAGGTTTTGGAACCATGTGCAGGCATTAGGGAAACGTACGAGTCCCACAGAAGGCGGTACTATAGAAAACGAGCAGGGGCAGATGCTCAAGGGAGAGGAAGCATTGGCATACCTACACAAAATCATCACGGAGAAGTTCGGTAAGGTGGATGAAGAGGCCCCGCAGCGACACAGAGATGTCGCGGCGGGTAGGCCAGAATGTCTGAAGATAGATGGGGACAAGCTGAAATGGAAAAGAGCAGAGGAAAAGGTCCCCAAAAATACCGCGGCAGGCACGGATGGGATACCGATGGAGTTTATTAACCAGTTAGGACCAAAGAGCAAAGAAAGCTACTGCAAGCCATCAGAACAAGGATAGAAGAAAAGGGAATACCGGTCGCGTGGCAAATGAGCAGGATGAACTTAGTGTACAAGGGCAAAGGAGTCAGGACAAACCCGAGCTCGTATAGGCCAGTAACCATCACGTCAGTGCTGTACAGGTTAGCAATGCAGGCAGTGAAGTTCGAACTAGAGCAGTGGGTGGAAGAGAATAGGATATTAGGGGAGCTTCAAAATGGGTTTCGAAAGGACAGAAGACTAGACGACAACTTATTCGTGGTAAGCCAATGCATAGAGGTGGCGAAGATGCAAAACCGACCTTTGTGGTTAGCCTTTCTGGACATTAAAGCGGCTTATGATAATGTAGACAGGGAGCGGCTTTGGAGTATCCTGGAGGACGAGGGAGTTGGGGCAGAATTCCTTAGCTTACTCAGGGAGCTATACCGGGAGAACCAAGTGCAAATAGTGTGGGAGGGGGTAACATACAATAGGCCTGTATACACCTACAAGGGTCTGAAACAAGGATGTCCTCTCTCTCCGCTGCTGTTCATGATCTACATGACGGGGTTAGAAAGGAAGCTAGAAGTCAGCACGATGGGGTTCGACTTATCCTACATGAAAAACGGGCAGGTGGTGGAACAACGGGTTCCGGGACTAATGTATGCAGACGACATATTGTTGATGGCGGACAACCGGATAAGTATGCAGGGCTTGATGGATATATGCGGTGAAGAAGCGACGCACCTAGGGCTATCCTTTAGCAGAGAAAAATCGGGGATCATGGTCTTTAATGACTGCGAGGAGCACAAAACAGTATCAGTGCAGCAAGTAGAAATACCATTGGTGAAAGAGTATAAATATTTAGGAGTATGGCTGAACAACAGCGAAGATTACACGCTTGAGCATGAGGTTCACCTTAAGACGAAAGGAAGACGGAACGCTGCTATAATGAAGCATAGAGCCCTCTGGGGATACAGCGAATACGAGGTGGTAAGGGGAGTCTGGAAAGGGGTCATGGTACCAGGATTAACTTTCGCTAATTCGGTTCTGTGCATGAAGCCAGAGACCCAAGCGGGCCTGGAAGTAAATCAGAGGGCGGTAGGCAGATTGGCCCTAGGGGCCCGCAGCAAAACTACAAATGAAGCGGTACAAGGAGATATGGGCTGGTCGTCTTTCGAGGCGAGGGAGGCGCAGAGCAAGATAAAGTTTGAGGAGCGACTTCGTGACATGGAGGACGGAAAATGGGCCGCGAGGGTGTTTAAGTACCTGTAATGAGGAGCGTGGACACGCGGTGGAGACGGAGGAACAGACAGCTGACCAAGCTGTACGGAAAGTCGGTAGGGGAAAGCGGGGTTTACACAACAGTTAAAAAGCAGGTAAAGGCAGCAGAGACGACGAAGTGGGCACAGAGAATGGAAGCGAAAAAAACCCTGGATACTTATAGGGCAGAGAAACGGGAAATTAAGGAGGGATTCTATGGCAATACGAGAGGCAGTGCGTTGCTCTTCGAGGCACGGGCAGGGTGCCTGAGAACCCGGGAATACACGGGTAGCTACAGGCAGCAGGATGAAACGTGTGCATGCTGCGGCAGTGATCGGGAAACTATAGACCATATTTCCAGGAGCTGCACAGATATACGGCCACCGCAGGGTGATGGGGAAACGACGCTGGCGGAGGCTTTGGGATTTGGGGCTAGGGGGAACCTCAACTTCAAGGCCATAGAGGTGACGAAGAGGAGACTGGAGTGGTGGTGGAGGAAAAGTAAGGAAGGAATGGGTACGCAGGCGGAGTAATCATACGGATGAGAATTTAGAACAGCGAGGGGAGAAAAAAGGGGGGTGGGGGCGATGAGTTTAAAATAGAACAGGAGGCAGGAAGCAAATCTATAGGTTAGCTGGGAGTAGGGCAAGTAAACGTAATAAAACAGGCAAGTCGGTTGCCGACAACCGACGCCCCGATTTAAAGGGAAAGCCACTAATCATTATCATCATCATCACGAACCGTTGTCCGCCGTTGCTTTGTTTTTGAGCGTATTTGCCCCTGGCTTGTTTTTGTTACTGTAAAGAGAGTGAATTGCTGGGCTAGTTGGTTCATAATGTTCAGTAAAGGGGAAACCAGCGAGCAGAACGCAGGACAAGAGGAGGATGCACACACACAACACCGCTGTGTGTTGTGTGTGTGCCTCCTCCTATTGTCGTGCGTTCTGCTCGCTGGTTTCCCCTTTTTTGTTAATGTAAAAAGCGATCATCTCGTGAAACCTGAGGTATCCTCGACAAACAGGGTCACGTAAGACAACGCCGCTTACGCCATTCGGCCAGTGTCCTGTAAAACAACTTCAAAGCGGCGGAGTGCTGTGCAGCTAAAACAAGCATAGTGCGCCCAGTACCAACAGCAGTGCGCATCGGTACTTCTATGCGTACGTGCGTTTTCGTAACTTTCATTGTTTACCGCACCATTCTTACTGACCTCCTCGAGGAATCGGGGAGGCCGCACAATCCCTGCCCAGGGAGCGTGCAAAACGGCCGCCACTGGGGAGGTTCCTGGTACAACTGGAATCAGGTCCTACGCGGAGGTCGGGCGGTCGGGTGTCAACCCGGCACTTAGCAATGCGATTGAAGCAGGAAAGCGTGTCGAGATCGATCAACTATGACTTTCTTTGGCTGGGGGAAGTAACGCACCCCTGTAATCCAGCGTGGGAGGAGGCCGGCGAGTCAAGTTGCGAAAGTAGCAAGTGCAGCAAGCGTACAGTCGTTGTATTGGGAATACCGATTAAATTCGGGAAACCGTTACGGGCCGGGGGACTGGCGACCCTTGTAACCGCAAGCTTTGGCGGGGCCAGCGACCTGATCGCTATAAGTCGGGGGGAGTGACATACCCCTGTAACCAAATGTCATGGGGGCTAGATGTTGTACAGTCCGTATGAGGCCGGGGGGGGGGGGGGGGGTCGCGCCTCCATGTAACCTTGCTGCGAGGGGCCTATAGACTGATCTTCTCTGGCTGCCACGGGACGTGCTACCACGAGCTACTTCGTGTTCCGCGCGGGGAAAACGAGGAAAGGTGAGGTTAGTACACCGACCGGGGAAACTCTCCTGGCTTAGTAACGGCTAGTAGGCCCGGACCGATCTCCTCCGCCGAGCCGCCCAGCCCAGCGGCAATGCCACAAGACTCTTGTTCCATTGAGCGAAAGAGTAGGCACAGAGGAGGACATAAGAAAAGGGCTCGCAGAACAGCCCTGTGGGACCCTTGCGAACGTGGTTGGCTTGCCAACATGGATTTCAGTTAACGTTCTCATACAAACTTCCGGTGTCCGGAGACCGTGAAAAGCAGGTGTTGCAAGTACCCGTGTATAGTGGAAAGCTTCACTGGTGATTCATGAGTACCTTGTGCGGGACAGTTGATCGAGGACGTTAGTACGCATCGGCCGCAGAGCTTCGGGTCGGGGGGAAGGGGGGGGGGGCCACCGTCGCCACTAAATAGGGTACTTCCTGTCTCCGACAGTTGGGGCCCCGTTATCGGACCCTATGGGTGAGCGGTAACCCGTGGGAGGGGCCGCATATTTGGCAATTGGTACTGTCTGATGCCCTCGCTGAGCAATCAGTCTTGGAAGAGAGTCAGACAAAAGGATTGGAGCAAAATTGCTTCCCTCATTCCCACCCTTTTTCGCATAACCCATCCCGATGTCCAAGTTCCCGTTCCCAGCCACCCACCCTATCCGGCTTTTTCCTAGGGGGGACAAGAGGGGTCCCCCCGGGCTCGTCCCCCTGGCGGTGGGTCGCAAGAAAGTCTTTCCCGTTAATTTCTCTCCACCTTCGTGTGGACAAAATTCTCTTTGCCGGTTGGCCTGTTTTTGTACTGTTGCAATTGGGTATAACCGGTTGTACTTCGTGTGGTACCGGGGAGCTATTGAAAGCTCCATTTACTCGATGTTGTAAAATGAATATGCGTTACACTTAAGCGCAAATAGTTCGTTCGGAAAGCCTTTAAGCCGTGCCTAAGTTGCGTTTGCTTTTTCCGTCCTAAGCCAATCGCACAGCTAAGCTCATATGATATCATAGGTTCTGTTGCGGGAAATGAGCTAGTGGGTCGCATGGCCGTTTCGTTTTTTCCTAGTTATGTAGCTCATTTGAGCGAAGTGTGCGTTAACAGTGGTATCAGTATGATCCGGTTCTCCCAGGATGGAGCCCTGTGCCTCGAAGGTGTTGAATTTGGGCGTTTCTGAGACCTGAGCAAGTCCACGACAGGTGTTTGTTTTGACTTGTCTGAGCAATGTTTGTTCTCTATCTAACGAGGGATGTCGGAGTGGTACTCCGTGCAGTCGTTCAGGTACAGTCTCAGCTTGGCGATGCGAGCAAGGGCATGGCCCAAATCATAGTAACCGAAATCAGGAACCAAAAAATGATTAGTAACGACCGTCCGAATAAAGAGAGCATCAAATGAGGGCAAACACAAATTTTTGAAAATGTCGGTGGAGTTATACATGGGAGAACCGTAGGCTATATATTTTAGTATGTTTTTCAGTACAGCATCAACTCGCGTTTTCCACTGTGAGGAACAGCTAGCAAAAACGGTGATCCCATACCTTAACACACTCTGTTCGAGTACATGAGCAACACTTTTCTTTATATGCGTGGGAACAAATGTTTTCATATTAAACAGCACACAAGCCACTTTACGACGTTTGTCACAAACAAACGCTAAATGATATTGCCATGATAATGCACAGTCAAACAGAATTCCTAGGTACTTGACATATCCAACGTATTCAACGGGGTTACAATTGCAAGGGTGAGTATGACAATGCAAGTACAGAGGAATATTAATCAATGTAGTTTTTAAGGGGTTCCGAAAGCAGATCAATTTAGTTTTATTGGCATATATAGCAATTCTATTTTGCGAAAATCAACCTGCCGCATTACTTATATCGCTTTGTAGAAGTCTTATCACTGTTTCATAATTAAGATGCTCAGCGAGTAGTACGGTGTCATCGGCGTACTGGAGCACTTTGATTTATGAATTACGGACGGAAAATCTTTCATGTAAACATTGAAAAGCACAGAAGATAACATTGATCCCTAGCTGTGGCGCATCAGTTAATAAAGGAAGAGGGCTGCTAAATTCTAGGTTGTTATCTGTAGCTACAACCTCATCCGACCCCTAAGATATTGATACAAAAGATCATAAACTGGCCCCCGGAAACCTAATAGTTGTAGTTTTTGTAACAATATTTTGTGGCAAACAGAGTCAAACGCTTTAGCTACATCTAAAAATAAAACACAGGCAAAAAGATTACAATCAAAGGCGGAGTATAATTCGTCTGCAAATTCTTCCAGCAGTGTCATGGTTCCTCGACCAGCTACAAAACAAAACTGCCTATGCGAAACAACCGAAAATTTTTAGAGAAAGGAAGACATCATCATCAATAGGTATTTTTTAATATTTGGGAAAGGATTGGAAGGATGGATATGGGCCTATATGAATTAACATTATTTTTTGGCCCGGCTTTGTAAAGAGGCCGGACAATGGCGGTTTTTAAAGGTGAAGGAATGTCTGAACCATCCATAAAACCGTTTCGTATGAAAAGAACAACCCCCTATAGAGCCTCAAAATTCCTACGAAGCGTATCAATCAACATTCCGTCGCAACCGGCAGGTTTATTCGAGCGGAAGGTGAACACGATATATTTAAAGGAGCCATGAAGAGAAAACACAAGTTTGGTTCATTCGAAAGATTGCCTCGTTAGAACCATAACGACACCACTTATAACGCAAACTTCGCTCAAATAAGCTACATAATTAGGAAAAACGGGAATGGTCATGCGACCCACCAGCTCATTTCCCGCAACAGAACCTATGCCGTCACATGGGCTAAGCTCTGCGATTGGCGGAGGCCGGCAAAAGCAAACGCATGTTAGGCAGGGCTTACAGCTTGCATAGCGAGCTAAATGCCCGTGAAACATACTGCACATTCTTTTTATGACAAAGAACGGTGGAGTAAACGGTTGAAGGTCCGAACGAACTCGCAAACGTGTGCGCCAATGCGTACGAAACTAGCGCGCCGGCCGAGCTCGACATCTCGCCGTCGCGCAGACGAATTTTCGGGTTCGAGGCTCTTCGGGGCCAACGAACCGTTCCAGCACGCACAGCCGCGACCTTGCTTCATATCGTAATCCCTTCACAGGAGGTTGGCCGTCATATCGCCAACCAGCAAAGGTAAAAATAGAAACGAGGGGAGTAAGGAACAGCAAGAAGCGACGAGATAGTGCCAGTCGTCGCGTAAGTTTCGAATGGTGTTGGTTTGCTGCTGTCGTTACGAGCTCGTTTCCAGTTTACAACCACTGAAAACTTCAGTTTGTTCAGTTACGGCAGGGACCCTTACGTTAGCTCACTCCTGGAACATGCTGGCGCTCGTTGCCGACTTCGTCAAATCGCTCTGACCTTGGGGAAAAAAATGCCGTAAACACCGCGCATTGACGCTCGTATCTTTCTGGTCGAAGCAGAGAGCTCGCGCGAACGGCTTTCCATACACGACACCGGCCAACTGGCATAAGTGATACTGCTACTGAAATTGAACTATTATTAACCGTAATCAAAATACGGCACATACGTACCAGTCTATATTCGTCCGTCGCGACGGGGCTGACGAGGCCGCGGTGCCGACGGCTGGGCGTTCGTCTGTTGTGGCTATCGCGGAATGGTCGCTTTCCTGTCCACCGCGTATCCCACAACTCTTGCCGCTCGTGCACTTAGAAGCATTGAGCGTTTTTGTGGTGTGAGGTTGTTAAATGCAAGCCCGAGCTCCTCGGCGAGAGTTTTGTTCTCCGGATCAGGCGATTCCATGACTAGGGCTGCGGGTGCACTAGGTTTTACTAGTATTTTTAAAATGGCCGCCGTCTCGATCGACTCCCGCGTGTGGGTGCTATATGGAGTCGACATACTAAGTATCTGTTTCATGGACCGGCTCTATGACGCCATTGTACACGTCACGGAATGTTCAATTTTAGCGGGAGATTTAAAATTTTGGCTTAAATTGCCTTATTTATCAGTGAATAAAGCATCATTTGCTTCCGGGAAAGCGCTTGGGGTACTATGAAACACCTAATCTTTCGAATAAAACAAACTTTTGTTTTCTCTTCATGGCTCCTTTAAGATCAGACTTTGATAACCGCAGCAACAATGCTGACGAAGACAAAGAGTCCTTAAGCGTGCAGGGCCCGTCAACAAGATTAGAACATCGAGGAACATTTATAAAAGCACGATTAAACGCCTCTGCGACTTCTATCGGATCTTCACGGAAGGATTGAAAAACTGAACAGTTAATACGTTCCTTGCCGCGTAAACTGTTCACAAAAGACCATGTCTTTGTGGGATTGCTTGAGTGTTGATTGAATTGATTGAAAAAATATCGGCGCTTGGCTGCCCGTAAAAGGGCGACGACTCTGTTTCGCGCAGTTTTACGGTGTAAACGTAAGGCATGGTCTTCAGGTGAACGTTTCACACGCTTCCATAACCAATCTCCGTACGAGATAGCCTGAATTATCTCGACCGGAATCTAACAGCAATCCTTACGGCGTTTTTTTTTTTTTTGACACGATAAATGTGCTGGAGTGCTCAAATTCCTTCAACGTTTGACATAAATGTTCGTATGCGGTACCTGGAGAGCCGTTCAACATTAAGGTTGACCAATCGAAACCAGACACCAGGCCATCAAACTGTTTTTTGTTGAAAAAAGAAAAACGAATGTTAGAATCAGCAATACCTTTCTCTTTATGTCCCCTAGTTAAACTCTGGTTCGCTGAAATGCGGCAAGCCACAAAATAATGGTCAGCCAACTACTTAGTGATGACATAGGAGGCAACAGAAAAAACTTTCGCCTCTGATAAAGATATGGTCCTAGCACGATGTTACAAGCTTATCCTATGCCACATCTTCACGTGTGGGAACATTAATAGCGATCTGAAGACCGTGGGAAGACAGCAAAGATAGATAATCAGCAACAATATACTGGGCAGTACGCAGTATATTTATATTTAGGTCACCGACCAAACATAACTGAACCGCGGTGCCGAAACTCTTAAAAGTTCCCTCTAATTCAAGCAAAAACCTTGCCACGCTGTATGAAGGAGGACGGTAAATTGCGAAAAGTACCATAGAAACAACGCCACTTTAATAGTAACGGATCCTGCATGCGTGAAAGCTGCATCAATTTACGATAGCTCAAAATGATCGCGCACAAAAATAGCAATACCGCCGCCACGGCGGCTTGGTCAAGTTGCAACGTGAGATGGGTAATTCGGTAAGGTGAACAAATGAATGCAGTACTCCGGAATGTTTATTTCTGTGATAATGAACACATCGACGTACCCAGTGGCAGCTTCAGCGATACTTTTGAGCGTATCCCAATATTTGCGCAGGCTACGAATATTAATGTTCACGATGGTAAGATCCCATCCCAAGTTGCTGTTACCAAGCTCATCTCTGAAAGAGCCGGAATTCGCAAACTTTTGCGAAACAGTATTCATGCAATTTATTGTATCTCAGCAATATCGAACAGTTGGCTCACTCGGATGAGGGGGGCGTCTCCATTTTTTTTTTCGCGTAGATTTTGCCTCCTTTCGTCCAAACAAAAAGATAGCCTTTGTCTTTTGCTGCCATTCTAGTGCGCCAATACAGATCCCGGTTGAACTCAGTCCAATATTCGTCGAAAAACAGTCTTGGCAACGCCCCCGACATGTGCTACGGTCGACGTTTACCACGTAGAGCAAACAAAGTCTTTGATCGAAACTGACGCGAACTGCACCAGAACTACTGGAGTCGTTTCACGCTTAGCAGAAAGTCTGTGAACTGTCACCACGTCAGTGGTGGAGAAGCTTCTGCTAGTTCTGAAATTTTTTCTTGCAAATTCTCATCTGGTTCGAGCGGCAGTCTATGAATCTCAAGGTTTGTTCTACGGTTGTACTGTTCGCTGTCATTGACCTCTTCTTGCAGTCGCTGAATCTGAATTGCTTGGTCGAACACAGTCCTTTTCAAACCGTTCAGTTCTTCTTACCCTTTAGAAATTTCCAGCTGGTTAGCTTTCGCTCGATCTAGTACATTATCGTACTGCTTCCACGTGAAATCAACCGACTCCTGCAACTCCTGAACGTGCCCAGAAAGCCCTTCGAGTTCCACTTTGAGTGAGAGCAGAGAATCTACTTTCCCATGCACCGCTGGCAGGGGCTGCAGACTCTTGCTAATCTCGCGAAGTTTGGTGAGCAAGTCAGCCTCAGGGATAGGACACTCGCCAACCTGAGAATTGTCAGACTGAGAGGCCGCTCCCTGACGCTTCTTACTGGTGCGGCAAGTCTTGCACACCCACACATTCCTTTTTTGCTTGCCCCATGGTTGTAAAAGTGTTAGCAGCAATGCCGGAGCAAGTTTGGCCGAGATGGTAACAGGCGTCACACTCAGAGCACTTCATAAATCTGCCATCACCCGGCACCGGCTCTTGCCACACAATACAACTCAGATTGTGTCATTGTGAAAGACAACTTCAAAGTTACGCAATACCAGTGCAGTCAGCGGCAAACAACAAGCAGAAAGATGCCAACTTAACAGAGAACAGTGAGTACCTGATGGAGTAGGAGGCGTCAGTATCTGGCAAAACTTTCGCCGCCGACAGCCAATATTCAATCAATCAATCAATCAATCAATCAATCAATCAATCAATCAATCAATCAATCAATCAACCTTTATTTTCGGTTCCCAGGAACAATCCTAGGGTCTTGGTACTGGTACACCATATGCAAAGATTCATAAAAACAAACTAAAATCAAGACAATACAACACAGAAAACCATATGTATGACAGAAACAAAGTAAAAAATTCCCTCGCACTTCCCCGAGGGGGAGAGTGTGTAAGTGCGAATGCACGGTTGTTGATTGCGCGCTTACGGTGGATCGTGATCTTAATGAGTAGTCGAGAGATTACACACACGCACACAACTACAAAGAAAGATATTTCACTCGTTATTGCTGGTACCGTTGCCCGGTCCGCCATCATCGTTATCGAGATGCAGGACCAGCGACCGCTCTCGACGACGGCGCGCGCTCGACTAATACCCTCCCGCGCCACGCGGCCGCTACACGAGCGCCCTCACGCGTCGGAATGCGGAGCGCCCGCTACGCGAGCGAGAGCTCTCCCGCCCGAAGTGGAGAGGAGGCGCCCAACACCCGCAGTCACTGAGCGGAGAGAGGAGGAGGAGAGTAGCGCGCGCCCATCTCCCCCCGTTGCTAGGGAAGACGAGGAGCGCGCGCACCCGCAGCTGTTGCTATGCGGGCGACGGCGGCGGACGATTCAGGCTCGCTTAAGAAGTGCATTCGCACTTAAAATAGTTACAGAGATCCCAGAAAGCAAAACAGCAAAAAAAAAAGGAAGCCTAGTGTTAGAAGCCATGACACTCAGGCAGGAAAACTTTGAAGGCACGTGAAAAATTGAAAATACACAAGCAAATACAAAAAAATCCTCCGTCGCATGCCCCCGCGCGAGGGACACGAGTAAATGCAGAGCATTGGGGTCGTTTACGTGGCGCATTCGGCGTCGGCAGCGCGCCGCCTTGCCGCCTTGTCTTTTGCCGACGTCGACGAAGACGATGGTACGATGTCTTGTACTGGTTCCGCGACGCTGATGTTGGATTGCGTCGCGGTACTAGTTGAAGGTCTTGCTTCCATCGCTTATCAACTGCGACCGCCGACGAACGCAAGAGAAGAGAGCGCAGGAGTTGACTGGAGTGAAGCCCGCGCCAACCCGCTTTATAGGGGGTGGTTGTATTGCGGTAACGTTTAGTGTTTGGGGGGTTGGTGCTATCACGTGTACACCACGCAGCTATCACGCCGCTAGCACGCCGCTGAGTCGCCAACGCACGCCGCTGACGACGTAGTTTGAATGAGTCAAGGATATAAGGCGCGTTCGTAGCCTTTGATTCTGTGTCGTTTTGTGGCGGAGTGGGTAGAGCACCATGTACCTTGCGCTCCGCCCGCAGGGTCGTGGGATCGAAACCAGGCGCCGGTAACTGTTATTTCTTTTTTCTTTTATAGTGTAGGGGGAGGCTGGCTGCTGCGGACGCCGACGCACGGGTGACATCGTGAGTTATACAAATGCTCTGCATTTAAAACTGGGGTGCGCCGTCGCGGGGCAAGTTTTCGTTGCCCCGTCGCGCACCGTGAGAGTTACGGTGCGACGGAGTGCAATCCCGGGATGCATCGCGGACGACGCCGGCGAAGCGGCTTCCTCCACCGTCTGCTGCAGCGACGGCGCATCGGTACAGTGAATTGTAGCGTCGGTGCAATCGTGTGAAGGCGGAACGGTCTGTATATTGTTGCTGACAAGCATGAATTGCTTGCGAATTACTCAGACAGCGATGCGAGAGATTGAAAATGAGGACGCGAACTTCGTGTACTGCAAAGAAGGCTGAATGCATGGCCAGCCAGTTGGAGCTTTGCATTCGTTTCGTTCGATTGAATTACACAAACAGTTACTGGAGTACGTAGACCACAAAAACCTACATGCTTTGCTTTGGCGGAAGCGCGGAATATAACAGGCACTCGCGTTATGGATCTCAGAACGAAGATGAGAAGCAGATTGTAGGCTGTTTAGTAGCTGTAGCTGTTTAGTGGAAGCGGTGAAGTACGTTGTCGCGCATGTGTGACGGATATGGCTTGCATGTACATATAATCATTAGCTTTCAATAAATATCACTTTGTAGTGGCGCGCTGTGTCATATTACGCTGCTTTTTAGCCACTTGTGAACGTTTTGATGAGTTGCTTTCACTGCTTAAAGCGCTGATCACATAGAGCGATTTTGCAAGCGACTATAGGGGAGCGACGCGACTAGCGACGAACTACTTTTCGCCGCGGGCCAAGTCGCTCAACGAATCACTCGGTTCTGGATCGCCAGAAACAGTCGCTTGCCTCCCGGAAGTGGCCTCAGCGACTAGCCAATAGGAGAGCCCCTACTTAACACGCAACCTCCGGTTTTGGAAGAGAACGGGAAGGAGGAGAAGGAGGGGGGGGGGGGGGGGGGGGTTTGGCGCGGGCGCAAAATCCGCGCAGACGGGTTTAATTGCGATGGAGCGGCAGAGAAAGCTTTGCATGGCAAAGCTTGGGTACATGCTGAAGCAGAAGCAAGAAGGCTCCGGCACACACTTGGTGAGACCCTTGTGGCAATAGTGACGTCAAGAAAGCGAATTCTTCACGGCGTTCATGTTGGAGTCGAGAGACGAGGCGCAGAAGGAAAAGCGCGCGTTATGCATACCCAAACCAGTTTGAGAGATGCAATGAAGTGCAAAAAGCAAGGTAGAAAGGCGTAATACTTTTTAATCACGTTTTTTACGACAAATGAACAAAAAAATGTTTGTAAACAACCAGCGTACCAAGCGCGTTACTATGCGCAGTGCGGCAACATTGAAATCGCCGTCCTCAGTCGCTCGAGGCGTCGCTGTCATGTGGTTACCTCTAGAGTTCCTCTACATACATATAGAGGAACTCTAGTTTCCTCGGTGAGCGACTTCGGATCAGCGACTGCGGATCCTGGTCGCGTCGCTCATCGCGTCGCTAGAAAAATCGCTCCATGTGGTTAGCGCTTAAGAGATGGCGCTAGGGTAGAACCGCTCAGTTTGTCCTCGATCAATGCACCGTGCCGGTGCGCACCGTCGTTGGGCACCGTGCACCGAGCCGGTTTTGGGGGCAACCCCGGTGCGTGTTTATCGAGGATGCTATTAGCCGCCCGCTGGGCTGTAAATAAATGTAGTTTTTGTATCGGAAGCTGAGTTTGTCGGTTGAGGATACCCGGGGTCAGATCCTCAGCGCTGATGCGGCTTGGAGGAGAAGCCCCGGGAAAAGAACACCAGGAAGATAACTGCAACTATCAGTAAGTTAAACAGAACCACGGAGAAACCAAATTCCAGAAACGGAGAAAAAAAAAAAACGAACGACAGAGACATCATAGATGTTTAACATACTGTATTCAACAGCACAGTACGGTAAATTTTAAAGGAACTTTGAATGATGTAAAGGCGTTCAAAGAAGTGGTTGTAAGAATTCTGTATTCTGCGCACAGGAGAATGATTCGTGTTGCGCGCAGCGGTCAAGAACGGGCGATGCGACCTGGTGGGCCTTTGTGGAACACTATACTCTAAACAGTTAAGCCGGTCTGCGCAAGAAAGGTCTCCATGAACAATTTTGTGAAGAAATGTAAGTTCTGCACGCATACGTCTGCAGTTTAAGGAAGGGATGGAAGGAACTATGGGTAAGTCAGAATCAGGATGAAAACTGTGATTGTTATGACGGTGCTTAAAAATGTGAATAAGAACTTCTTCTGCCCACGTTCTATTATTAACTACTAGATTTGGAGATGCCGCTCCACGCAACAGAAGCATATTTTAACTGAGCGATACATATTGTACTATATAGCATTAGAAATACATCTGGAGAAGAGAATTCCTTTGTAGTCCTACACACATTACCAAGACTTCGGAGTGCTCGCCGGGTGATGAGCCTAATATGAGGAGAAAAAGAGAGGGTACTGTCGAAAATAACCCCTAGGTCCCTAATCTCCTCAACGCTTTGCAGAAGAGCTCCCTCAGTGCTGTAGGAAAAGAGTGCACGATGGGTTTTCCGGCTGTACGTGATAAGCTTTGTTTTAGCAGGGTTCAAAATCAGACAGTTTTTGCTGCACCGGACCGATAATTCCGACACATCACTCCGCAGGGCACGGCAGTCCTGAACACCGCTAATTGGGCGATAGTTAGTAACGGCTGACTTATCACCAGACTTAAATATTGGAAAAATTCGAGCGATTTTCAAAGCACGAGGAAATTTGTCAAAAAGTAAACAGTTATTGTAAATGCAAGTTAATACAGGCACAAAAATGTTGCCGCAAGCCTTCATGAGGGCTGCTAGAATTCCATCTGCGCCACAGGAAAATGATGGTTTCATCTGTTTAAGGCTATCATTGGCAAGTTTTTCATCGAACAAGTTTTCAATCGAACATAAGTGTATTAAAATTAGACATATTGAACGATAGGCGTTCGTCGTTACCATCTGGCAGTTGAAAGGCAGAATGAATGTACTGAGCAAAGCTGGTGGCAACATCCTCAACCTGTTCAAGTAATAATAATCAATCAATCAATCAATCAATGTTTATTATAGTGCCCAGGAACAGCGGAAGCCTTCGTGCTGGAGCACTCAGAGGGGAAAATGCAGCACTGTAGTACATCAACAATTTGCTAATAAACACTCAGTGAGCAAAAAAAAAAGAGAAAGAAAGAAAGACCTACAAAAACGGCAAAGAAGATTAGAAATAAAATAGTGCAATCCAACCGACTTTACACAATCAAGTCGTGCTGGTGCACAGACAAGGGATAAGACAGCAATGAAATGCATCAACAGCTGACAAAAGAACAGTGAGTGAGCAAAAAATAAGAAGAAACTACAACTTCAAAGAAGAATAAAAATACCATAGTGTAATTTTAGGCAACATTACACAATCAATAGAAACAGTAATGTCTGGTCAGTTGCAAGAAGACATCTTACAATAAGCGTAACTATACGGAAGGGTGAGTGAAAAGAAGAAAGTTTTTACAAGATTCGGGAAGCGTACATTTTCAGTTTCAAATGGACGCATGAAGTGAATATGGCAACTTTTAATGATAAAAACGGCAGAAAAAGAAAAATTCTACGATAATTACAGTCGCAGTATCAGCACAATACACGAATAACCAGGAACAAGAACAAGCTCGGTGAAGTCAATGCACACGTCAGGACGATAAGTGAAGAAAAATAGCACTGCCAAGATGAACCTAGTGTGTCAGAGCTGACAACCCGGCCAAAAACTCCCAAAGAGGACGCTGAAAGATATCGAGCTTCTCGGAGTGAACATTATGCACATGCTGCATCCTTTGAAGAGGAGAACGTGTGCTGAGAGCTCCAGCTGCTTTAAAAGGGTGGGCGAGCCTTGTAGCTTTTTGTGGAACGCGAAAACTGATTGATTCAAGTAGTTCCGGGCATAAAATAATACCATGAAGCAATTTGTACATGAAAAGAAGGTCTGAGTGGGTCCGCCGGGAACTTAGAGAAACAGTTATAGGGATAGGCTCCGAAGGAAAACGATGCCTAAATATTGATGAAAATTTGGTTTGTACACGCTCTATACGTTGACAGTTGGAACTACAGGTTCCATTCCAAACGACAGAAGCATATTCTAGTTGCGGAATACAAAGCGTTCTGAATAGTTTTAGGAATGAAGAAGGAAACCGGAATTCTCGAGAAAACCTGCATACAGCCCCAAGAGAGCGTAGCGCCCGCCTAGTAAGTTGAGTGACATGAGGTGAGAAAGTTAAGGCACTGTCGAAAAGCACGCCGAGGTCTCTGATCTCTTCAACTCTAGACAAGTAACCGCCGTTAATACTGTAGCAAAATAAAGTGCGGTTCGTTTTCCTGCTATAAGACATGACCTTTGTTTTTGTAGAGTTAAGATTTAATCGATTGTCTGAGCACCACTTGGAAAATGAGGATATATCTTGCTCCAGGGCAATGCAGTCATTAATGGACTCAATCCGTCTGAATATTTTAATGTCGTCAGCGTAAAGAAGGAAAGAAGACATCTTAATTGCGGCTGACACATCATTAACAAAAATGGAGAACAAGAGAGGCCCCAACACGGAGCCTTGAGGCACACCGCTTGTTGATCTGTACAGAGCAGACGTCTGCCCGTTAACGCTAACGAAACTGAACCGGTTATCTAGATAACTACCCAACAATGTCACGAGTGGTGTATCAATTCCTACCTGTAAAAGCTTTTTAAGTAACAGCGTGTGGCAGACAACGTCAAATGCTTTGCTCAGATCACAGTAGACAACGTCGAGCTGGCCCCTCTCAGAAATGGCTGCCGAGGCCTGCTCCATAAAGCAGGAGAGATTAGTTGTTGTCGACCTTCCTGATATAAAGCCGTGCTATTTACTTACAAGAAAATTCTGTACAGAACTTGACAGTAATTTGTACAGCGCTGTCTCAAACAGCTTGGAACAAGCACAAAGGAGAGAAACTGCTCTGTAGTTTGTTGCATCCGATTTGGAGCCTGACTTGAAAATAGGACGGACTCGAGAAATTTTCCACGCCAGAGGGAACACGTTTGTTTTTAGACACTGGTTAAATATCACCGTCAAAACAGGTACAAAAATGCTGCCGTATGTTTTGAGAATAGCTGGAGGTATTCCGTCAGCTCCACACGACAATGACGGTTTCATGCGCTTTAGGCTCTCCAAAACCAACTGCTCGTCCAAAAGCACTAAGCTGGAGCCTTGTACGCGATTTAACAATATGTTCATTTCAGAGACGTCACGCTGGCCGCATGTGGCACTGAAGTGCTGAGCAAAGTGGTTGGCGACATTATGAACTTCTTCCCCAGAGGAATCTACAAGATTGATAGGATCATGTGAGTTGTTCTTACGGGATCGGATGTATCTCCAAAATGTTTCAGGCTGAGAATTCGCACTCTCTACAGAATCGAGATAGGAGCGCTGGTCCCGCTCATAAAGGTTTTTACATAATTTACGGTAAGAGCAGAAGTTCTGTTTCCATTCGTCACTCCCGGTTTTCTTATACTTTCTGTGGCAGCGGTTTTTTAATTTAAGAGTCGTACGAAGTTCTTTCGAAAACCAATGTGGGTGCTTGGAGTGGTTTGGTTTATACTTGGGAATAAATTGGTCCATACCGCTTTTGACAATTTCGGTGAACCGTTCGACCTGTGCATTGCAATCAGGAAGTTCTTGAATTTCCGACCAATCAAACGAAGAAAAAAAGCTATACAAGCCAATGTAATCCCCACGTGCATAACAGAAGGGAGAGAGTTCATTATACTTTAGTGAGGTACCACAATGCCGAATCGAAACGGGAGCCGAAACTGAAAATGGAGGATGAAGCTTGTCGGGTTTGACAAGAGATATCCACCATTGATACTCGCGCGTTCTGTATGTTTGAGAAGCAGAGGTCTAAAATATTTTCGGAGCAGTTTTTGATGTTATTCAGTTGTGCCATGGATGTGAAATCTAGGAAGTCTAAAACAATGCGAGATTTTTTCTGTACGTAATAATTGTAATGCTGGTTAGTTAGACTGTCCCATTGTACACCAGGTGCATTGAAATCCCCTAGAATGATAAAATGGTGATTTTGGTGTTAAGCGCAAACTTCTTCTACAGAAGTAAGTAGCTCATTGAACGAAGAAATAGGAACATCGGGGGGAATATAAAACGCCCCTATTAAGAGCCTCTCGCCCCCAGTCAGTCGGATGTCCAGCCAGACACACTCATTGTCGCCCTCAAGGTCTTGACGCCTCTTACACTGAAGACCACAATCGACCGCAACTAATACGCCCCCTCCCTTTTGTTTAGCCCCAGTAAAATTCCTATCTTTGCGGAAAACTTGGTAATTTGGAGGGAAATAATCATTTGAGCTAATGTCGCTACAGAGCCAGGATTCAGAAATTACAATAATTGGAAAATTTGTGGAAAGTACATTAGCAAAAAATTCGGACGCTTTAGTGCGAAGGCCGCGCGCATTTTGATAGTAAATGTCCACCCTATTGTTAGTTTTTTTCATCGTGTGGGACATCAGTGGAACAGAACATTTCGGGATGCAGCTTTCTGCGGAAAGGTTTGAAAAGGCAGCCCTTCGGCCAGAACAAACGATCGCTCAAACGCTCGAAGGAGTCCTCATCGACCGTAACGCAGAAGGAAGAATATGAACTGTACTTGGTCTTCAGCCGCTGACAAGCCAGAGGTATGACATGTACCGTCGAAAGATGCTCCATCAGTTGGGCTGAAGTGGTGCACGGTGACAGTTTAGACACGAAGATGTGTCTCGGACGCTTAGATGGACGAACGACGGAGATGCTACACGCATCTGAAGCACCCACACACACTGCACTCCCTCTGCGTTTGTTTGACTGGGCCGAGTCGTTGGAAGGTGGCTTGCCGGAGGCATCATTTAACAAAAGGCAAGCCTCGGAAGGGGCTGGGGTCAGCTGCTCGTTCGCTGAAAGCGTAGACGCTGCGTTTATCTTCGCCACAACAGTGGCAAAGGATGAAAGGTCCACTCGCTGCGTGGAAGGGGTCGCCATCGTCACGTTGAGCTCAGGTATAATAATAATAATAATAACAAATCAATCATGTTTATTTATTGTGCCCAGGGCCTTGAGGCCTTGATGCTGGGGAACAGAGTGATACAAGTTCGAAAGATTGCACGGCGAACGAAGACAAGCTACGTCAACATAAAGTAAGACGATAAAGAGAGATAACAAGTAAAACAGAACTTTGGCAAGTATATGGACGACATGAGAAAAGAAAAGAAAGAAGCATAGCAACCTGGACACTATATGAACAACGTATCAATAGAAAAATGCTGACATTTTCTGACAAGACCTCTATGCTGACAAGCAATGTTGACATCAATGTGGCGAAATGAGAATCAACAAAACAGACAAACAGCCTACATAATAAAATGGACATCTCTATAACACAGAGAGACATGTAAACTTGTGACATCAATTTTTAACATGAATAAACTAAAATTCCGTGGGCAGCATACTTCGCAGAGAGCGCGACAACGTACGTACAGACAGCCTAACAAGAGTCAAACTAAACCTAAAAAGATGAATTTATTGCTGATGTAGAGAGAAATATACAGTACGTTTTTATGAAGGACAATATATGCGAATGTCTAAGTGAGTGATACTTTGCTAATGTCTGAGTTGAAGGGATGGAGTGAGCTGTTAAAAATATCTATGTTACCAGAATAGAGCTTACATGTGCTGTGCAGCCGGAACACTGGGCCGTGTCTGTTACAGGCGATGAGTATACAAAAAGGATGACATTTTCTCGTCATTTTTAGAGGAACTGTTAGACGTAGCTCAGAATGAAGATCGAAACTGGTAATTTGCCCATGTATTAGCTCAAAAAGGAATAATAGGTCAGCTGCATCGCGCCTAGCCTTTAGTTCAGGCAGCACTCCCAAGTACCGTGATCGTGACTCATTACTCTGATACTCGCCAGGGAAGCGATGTCTAAGTATCGACAGGAACATATTTTTCCCTGTATCAATAGCCTTCTGCGCGTGCCGTTCCCTACAACCGAGGCATATTCAAGCACGGGACGACACACAGTGGAGTACCGTTTCAGGAAGGGTGTTGAACAACGAAACTCTAGACATCCTGCACACTGTGCCCAGGCGGCGGAAAGCACGCTGTTCTGTGGATTTAGCATGCGGTGTAAAGGTCAGCTGTCTGTCAAAGCGCACACCAAAATCATTCGTCATTTAAATGCGAGGTAAAGTAAGATCTTTAACAGACTTTAATGTGAACATCTTCGACAGAACTGTGTCTAGTTGGGTTAAACTTGAGGAAGGGGCAAATACACCAACCAAGGGAGTTTATTGAAAGCGATCCCGACGTTTCGGAGCCTACTCGGCTCCTTCATCAGAAGTGACTGTGCAAGACAAGAAGCAGCAGTTATATAAGGTGCCTTTTTCTTTTACTCGTTTTACTCGCATCTTGCCCTTGCGCGTCGGAGGCCATGGGCGTAGATGGTGGGAAGGGCTCCGAGGGATCTCCCCAGATCTGGCTGCAGCCATGGCAATTCCGCTGTATTGATGCCATCGGTCAACAACCCCTCTCCTGCCTCCGCCGTCTGCCCCCCCACCCTCTCTGCCCGACGAACCACCTGTATTTCCCTCCCCTATGTTAAAGGAACTAGTGGAACCTTATTGCGCATTCTTCGGTAGGCAGACATTTTCGTCTCCCACAAGCCAGTGTCAACGCTTGGACGGCTGATGCCCCGAACGAAAGAGCGACCGCCAAAAGAAAAAGCCCAAGGGGTCGTCTACAAAATTGCTTGCGCACAATATCCCGCTAGTTGTGGAGACCAGGAACCTCCCGGAACGCCTCTGACAACACAAAAACGACGTTCGCAAGTGGGAAATTCAGCGCAGTGCATTGGCCGAACACTGCGATAAATCTGACCACAAGATTGACTTGGACGATGCGCAGGCGATTTGCATCGAAATCAATTACGCAGAAAGAGTACTCCTCGAGTCCTGGTACATTCAAGGGATTAAATACTGGTCAGCCTAAATTTAACTACGCAGACAATGACGAGGGACGAAGCACAAGCGCTGACCTCGTCATTGTCTGCGTCCCCAGTTAAATTAAGGCTGACCAGTATTTAAACAATTATGATCCAACTAGCTCACATTCTACCTATTCTAACAATCAAGGGAACCGGTAAGGCCTGACTAGGTCCCTCGGAGCCCTTCCCACCATCTACGCCCGTAGTCTCCGACGCGCAAGGCCAAGATTCCAGTAAAACAAAAAATAAAAATAAAAAGAGGAAGATACCTTATATAACTGCTGCTTCACCCCTGATGAAGGAGCCGAGTAGGCTATGAAACGTTGGTACCATTTTTAATAAACGCCCTTCGTTGGTGTATTTGCCTCTTCCTCATCATTAACAAAGTACTTAAAAGGCAGGCAATCGTTTTTATGCGCGTAAGACAACACTTTGGTTTTCGCCGCATTCACTATCAGTTTGTTATCTTTGCACCAGTGACCAAATGAATCGACGTCTGTTTGGAAATTCTTGCAGTCGCTGATACATATGACTTCTTTGAAGATCTTGATGTCATCTGCGTAAAGTACAAACGATGAGTGTTTTATAGCGGCCGAAACATTCTTTACAAACACAGAGAACAATAGTGGGTCTAGAACAGACTCCTGCGGCACTCCACTTGAGGCGCAGCATATATCGATAAGACTGATGGCTGTTAATATTTACATAACAGGTTCGCCCACGCAAGTAACTGATTAACAGGGCAAATAATGAGTTATCTATTTTCAGGAGGGACAGTTGAAAAATCAACCTGCGCTAACTGACATCAAACGCCTTGCTTATGTAAAAGTACACGGTATCAAGCTGCATTCTACAATGAACCCCTTCTGACGCTTGCTGCATACAAGAACCAAGCAAGGTTAGTGGTAGTGGAACGATCAGACATAAACCCGTGCTGTTCGGAAAGTAGTTGCCTTTAACACTCGAAGACAAGAAATCGTACAAAACAGTCTCAAAAAGCTTAGACGCCGCATATAGAAGCGATATAGGCCGGTAGTTGCAGTGTTAATAGCTATATCGCCAGTTTTAAAGACAGGGACCATGCGGGCTATCTTCCAGGCTCCTGGAAAAGTAGCAGATTGAATTGTATTAATTAATATGGCCGTTAGTATGGGAGTCAGGAAGCTCCCCAAAAGTTTTTAATATTGCAGGTGGAATGCCGCCAGGGCCGCAGGAAAATGATGGTTCAAAGCGTTCGAGGGCTTTATGTAATCCCTGATTTGTATATTGCAACA
This sequence comes from Haemaphysalis longicornis, assembly GCF_048455015.1. NCBI lineage: Eukaryota > Metazoa > Arthropoda > Arachnida > Ixodida > Ixodidae > Haemaphysalis > Haemaphysalis longicornis. The sequence continues at coordinate 3,227,430 of NW_027526346.1, forward strand.
CCCTGATTTGTATATTGCACATTATTAAAATTAAGCCTAATTTTTGATTTTTTGGAGCACCTCATCTCTTTATGTAAGGGTATAACGAGAACAGCTGTGTGCCCCCCAACGTATATGTTGCCCCGTTTTTGTTTCGTGCGCGTCTCGAAAAGTAACACAGTGTTACATGCTAGTCCATATTTTGTCTGAAGCGTATCGGAACCGTTGCCCATTTTGTGTTCCATGCCACGCGTCCAGTAAATGCTTTGTTTGTTAATTGAACCTGACTTCACCAGAACTTTTCCAACAACTTCGAAGCACGTGCGCACGCACGCACAGACCGATTTGGATTGAAAACGTTTCTTGAGCACAGACATTTCCAATCCAAATCAGTTGAACTAAGCAAATGTAAGTAACAGTTGCCGCTCTGTTCTTTTTTTTTTGTGAGAAATTGCCCTACGGCATGACGTAAGGGGTCGTTGCCGTTGTTAATTGACGGGTGGACCTTGCCTCGCATGGCGTGCTGGCAAATTTCTTTCCCTGAAAAACACCGTTTTAACGCTATTCACGTGAAAAATCACCACGTGTCAATTTAGGCTTGTGTCCTTCAAAAACTGCAGGACCAGGCGCAAAATGTATGTCCTTGTTATCCAATCACCTTTAGGAAATATGACGTCATCCAAAAGACACGCGGGGCTGCTCTCCTTCGAAGTTCTTTAAACAGAGCTCACCGTTCCGCCGCATGCTCTCGGCAGTCTACGAAAATATGTCCAATGCCACATATGTTACACCACACGTTGGACACAGAGGTGAGGACACAAGGTTTCGCTTTCTCAACGGCTTCCTCGCCGATTTTCTCGTTGCATTCGTCCCGATGGCGAACAGTAATGATGCCTCTGTCGTCTTCATGGCTTTGGTAACACAACGTTGGGTGGTCGCCAAAGGCATAGAAAATACTCTTTAAAACGTACGTGCCATGGCCCGGAGCCACTTAAAAAATGCGCGCCTATCCACGCTGGGAACGTGGTTGGAAAGCGAAGCTGGAAGCGACACCCACAACGATTGCCCATGCGACGTCACTTGAATTCACACACGTGGCTCTACAAAGAGTGAAACCAGAGACAAGTGAAATGCACTTAACCACAGCTTTTATTACTTCGAAGAGATATTCTTTGCTAAGGTCAAATCAATGCATGATCCATGAATGGTGGTTGATTGAGTGGTATTGGTAAAGCACATGAGTGGAAACTCTTTTTTTTATAAAATGAAAAGAAGCTCAAACCCGGTGTTAGGCGATCTCACCTCTCCATGCCGCCGCCGACGGAGGGGACGAGATCGGCGGCAGAGATGGAGGAGGAGATGCTATGCATTGGGGTGAGCTTCCTTCAATTTTTATGAACTCCTAGCGCATGCGCCAGGCACGCACACGGCCGCTACAAGTGCCGTGGGCGGAGGGCACAGCGGCGCGAGAGGTCGCGTGACGCTATCACGTGGATAGCGAGAACGCGGGGGGTAAAAAATTTGAAACGGATAGTCTGCGCCCAAACAATATCTTATTGTCGTTTTTTATCTTATTCTTGTTTTTCATTGATATTTATAGATGAAGTGTGTAAATACATAGGTGTGCGCAGAGTTCTCGATTAGGGGGGGCAAAATCTTAGCACTGCGCCCACCCCCCTCCCATCAACTCCCGACTTCTTCCCACTGAAGGCCTAGCGGTCCGAACGCAGTGCGGATGTTCGTAAAATTTTTATTTCAATGCGATGGAATTGCAACACACAAAATATTTCTGAGCAGAAATTTTTACGTTTATGTGTTACATCGGCAAGGTATGGAGCAAATTTGGCGCCCCCCTTCAGATGATTAGCCCCCCCCCCCCTGCCCCCCCTGTGCGCACGCCTACGTGTAAATAGCAGATGGGCGGCCAAATGCTGAAAGAGGGGGGGGGGGGGATTGGAATCCTATAACATATTTCGTGGTGTTCTGACACCTAAACACTCCCCCCATCCCGGCTATGCTCTAGACTCTGGGGCTGTGTCAGTATATATGCAGAATAGGCTTTTTAAAAGATTTTGTGTTCGCTTGGGCAGCTTGAGCGCGACCACGTTTTCAGTCTGTGAAAAGAGAAGCACGAGGATGGAGTTGGCCGCATCCCAAGGAGAGAGAGTGCTACACAGTAGCCTCAATGCCTTGCGGGAAAGAGCTGTCACCGTAGCAGGGGATCCGGTGCGGTTTGCGGCAGTCAGTCGCACCCTCTCAAAAAGTGCGATATATTCAGGGACCAACTAGGCGCCCAAATCTGTAGTAGAGAATGTATCTTTTATGCATTTTAGCGGGGTCTTTAATTGTTTTCGAGGAGGCATAAGTTCATGTATCACTGAAGCAACCGTACCTTTTGGTTTTTGAACTTCGAAAATATTTGATGTTAATTCATTTTGAAGCTGAATATTGATATATCGCGTGATCCGCTTCGACATCCAAAAGGTTTGGATATTAGAAGGCGTACACACGTACGCCTTCTCGTAGCATTAAAGATGCGACAAGGAGGAATAAACATTTATTTGAGCAAACATTTATTGATACGGGGGTGTGGTCAGCCTCGTAAGTCCAAAAGGCTACGAGCTTGCGCCGAATCCATTCGAAGCTCGCGCAACAAGCTGGATTTGAAGCAGCAAGCTTCGAATCCATCTGGATTCGAAGCCCTGATGCAATGAGCTCTGGGGTTCGTTGCGCTGCACCAGGGCTTCTTGAAATTTCTGCGCCGAGCTGGTCAACGCAGACTACACTGCTCAAGTAATGGGTTGTTAATGGGGTACAGATTATGGGGGCAGGAGAATGCGAGTTGATACGTTGTAGGGGGTGAGTCGCAGTGCGGGCATGCAGTCTTGTGAGATCTTCCTAGAGGATTATGCGATTGCAAGGTGTTTGTTTGCAGTCTTCGGGGTATGGATGCTGGATAGTTTGATAGTGAGGGGAGCGGAGCAGGATGTGTTCTCGCGTGTGGGTAGTGTGAGAGTATCAAGTTGTAAGGTTCACCACTATTTTTATCCCTCACACCAGAAATAAACCTTGCTGGCTGCCATTGTGAAGGAAATGCTTAGAATAACGGTGCTATAGTTTACGGAGCGCAACGTAGGCGGTCTTTTAGTGCAGGCTGCAGCCATAATGGGAATCCCGTTAACAATCGCAGTGTGTTAATAAAAGCTGCGTTTATGCGTACTTCTCGAGAGTGAAAATCCCAAATCACCTAAAAGAACCAGATAACACTTCCTCTTTGGCTAGCCTGCCAAGGATACACAGTGGTCTAGTCAGCGAACTTCACGCCGTCACTCCCACGTTCCATCGCCAACCCTGATTTCCCTGACGGCTCTGCGATCATCCCCTTGTCACCGGGACCTGAACAACCTGTGGGTTTTCAAACAAAATGCGAATGCCAACCACAAAACGAGTGGACATCAAACTTTAGAATGCTGGGATAGCAAGAGAACAGATGGCAAAACAGATTGCAGCGGTAGCATGTGAACGACACATGGTGCCTCTCCTGCCACATCATCATCATCATCATCAGCAGCAGCAGCTGTGGGCTTGAAGGGACTAAGAGGGCCGATAAGATACAGGCAGTGGCGTCGGAACTATTTTTTCCCTGGGGGATATGCTACCATAAACATCATCATCATAATCAGTTATATTAATATTACGGTTGTTTTTTTAAATACATCGTAATTTATTTTCTTTGAGTACTTCTGCAAGGTCGATCTCTACCGTACTGCTACGATGACTAGTATGCATAAATAATTGCAATTGACACCCACCAACATCAAACAAAATCAAACCCAGTCAAATATTCACCGAGTATCACAGATGCTGGGCAGCACAGTAAAAAGGCCAGTTATAATGATTCATGACGACTGTGCCCTCCAGAGCCGTACCCAGAAATTTTTTTCGGGGGGGGGTTATGAATTTTGTGAAGGGGGTAGTTTTGCTGAAAGCAACAGTTAGTATTGTTTACGTGCTGCCTGGAAAAAATTTCGGGAGGGGTTTGAACCCCCCAAACCCCCCTCTGGGTACGGCCCTGGTGCCCTCTACATGATGCAACGGTAGCGCCCACGACTCCGTACCTTTCTATTTATAAATGCAAAAGAGCAGTGTACACCTAAAAAAATAAAAGAAATTTAAAATTTGCAAAATAAACACATTAAGCACAATTATATACATGCCTCCAAACCACGAACATACTACGAGACCTGCACATTCATGCTACCAAATGAAGGCTAACACGAAGAATGTTGACAAGTGAGTTAAGTATACAGATCAGTTAAAGGGACACTGAAGTGATATGTAAACATTGCGGGATTACTAGCGCAAATTGTAGTCCGGAGTCCCCAGGCCATGTTTCGACCACTCTAGGCGCGTTTACGCGATTTTATTTAGTAGAAAAACTAATTCGAAAATGCTGTCCTCCTCTCTTTACGCTCGCCCATTTTCTGTGGCGTTTTCGTGTGACGTCAGGAGGGGATGAGCTGGCAATTGGCTGCGCTACTGCACGGCTCCCCGGCCTTCAGACAGAGTCAGTCGGCCCAGCGTTTCGTCCGCCGGCCGCCGGCGGGTCGTCGCAATCAAGGAGGTTAAAAAAATTGCTTGGTCGCAATTCGATCGCTCAGTTGAAACGAAGCCAGGACACGTTTGTGAATGGAAGAATGTGCCTTTCTTTACTTGGTTTGTTTGTACACTGTATCTAGCTCCAAGTCAAGGTCGCTTCACCAAGGGCGTCCGCAGAACTTTTTGCAAGGGGGGGCATCCATCCATTAGCGAGGGGGGGGGGGGGGGTACGGTTGGATAGCACCAAAAAGGCGCTACTTGTGGTTACAAAAAGTACAAACAGCGAATTGGAACCAGACTTGGAGGATATACATTGGATTTTATTACCGAACAAAGAAATAAAGTTAACAAAAAATGCGAAAAGTTACTGTCACTTTGTAAAAAAGAGTGGCCAGTCTCGCTGCGTGAGGGTTCTCGACTCACGCCAACTGATCACCAGCACACAGTACAATACATTCACATACAAAGAACTGCACCCCGTCAATCTTCCTTGAATAGCAGCTGCAGACGCCTCGGGTATTTCTGGGCAAATTGCGAGGTGACATGTGTGAAGTCTGTTGAAATGGCTCAAGAAATAAAGATACTACTCGCCTCCCTGGCTTTCAATGCAGTCCAGGCGGAGAAGCGTTTTGAGGGGCTGATTTATAGGTTTTGTTTCGGGGCTTGGGTGGTGCCGACATTTCGCAATTTCGAAGGAAAGGGGTGTACAAGGTGATGGGACGGCACGGGAGGATGTTACACTCTTCCTACTAGGTGTAGCGGTGAAGATAGCTGAAAGTTTGTCCGAAAACTGAAGTTCTTGCAGTAAGACTGCATAGATCTAGAGTTTAGAAAAACAAAAACCAAAAAAAAAACGTCAAACCTTTCAGAATTGTTCGCTATCTTCAATAGCCAGCAAAGACAGTCTGTTTCACTGCCGTCACATGACCGGAAATGTTATTCAGTGTCTAATGGTGCAATATTGTCCGCAGTCCTGAAGGGCGTTCCATTCAAATACGCAAAACCTGAGTGTGCTAATCATTTGAGTTGAGTGGATTGTTGCGCTAGTTGGTTCACGTACATAATTTAAAAAACTTTGCGCTAAAAGACGGGACAAAGGAGAGAACGTCGGTGTCGTTCCTCTCTTCCGTCCTTCAGGGCAAAGTTATTTAATTATGGGTCAACCAAGTTGTGCAGCTTTTTTGTAGTGCATAAAAATATCCGAATTTCCAAGGGGGGGCAGCTGCCCCCCCTTCCGGACGCCCATGCGCTTCACACAAGCGCTGCACAAGCGCACATGCGACGCTTCGCTGACTGGTACGCCAGTAGGAAAATATAAGGCCTCTTGAAGGCGGGAGAAGAGTCAGCGAAGTCAATATAGGTACTAAGGAAATAAAATCAACTGATATTTTTACCGTACAGCGTAAAACTAGGGCGCGGGAAGCACTTTTTTGCGCTGGGCGAACAAGCAGAGCGGTCAGCAGCACGACTACACATCTGCGAACGCTTTTCCGTCTACGAAATGCAATTGCTAGACGTGAGCTACTGTGGAAACTCGGGCGACGCTTACTGCACGAGCGCAGTACAACAAATAGTCACCTAAGCTGCTTGAAATGCCAAAACTAAATAGAAGTGTAAACCGGTTGTACAATATTATACCCTATATTAGCACGGCCTTCGCATTCCGAACGTGGCTTCTTTCTGCCGCGCGGTGCGGGCTGCTTCCTGCGCGGGAGGTTGGAGACGGCGGAGCACGTGTTCCTAGAATCTGGGACGAGGTTCAGTGTTTTCTGGGCGTCCACTGGGACATTGCATTGCAGGCGTCCACCGGGACATTCCACTGGGACAGGGCAGGTCTCCGTTACCTGGACGTACCGATAGAACACTCGGAGCTGTGCGAATGCGTCATTACACTTGGCCTACACTCACTAGTGGTGTGCGCGAGTGGATGCGGTGGAGTGTACCCCCACCCCGAAGCCAGCGTGGAGGCATTTCGTCCACAAGATGGAGTGGACCGTCATTGCGCTCGGGGCACCCGACTCAGACTCAGAACTAGGACAAGTCCTTGCGCGCTGCTGCCGTGCGACGGTAGCTTTTAAAACAAAGGAGCTGGAACGCTTTAATTAAGTGGATATGAAGCCAGCAACAGGCTAAGCTGAAACGAAACACAACTCCCCCTTTTTCCTTTTTTACCCGTAAATGCGCTCTCTATTGTGTCGGCTCTGTACTCGACCAGAGACAATTGATCACTGCTTTGTAGACTGCAGAGATGCTGTCTTTTTCTGGGACATTCTACAGCGAACGCTCAAAAAAGACATGGATATTACGCCTTTCTCTATCCGATTTTTGCCATTCGACTATCCTGGTGAGCACGTGTTCGTGTTGATTGATTTGTACAGTCTGTGGCGATGCCGCTTATGTGATAGGCATGCTGAGCCACCAAGATCAACTAAGTCTTATTTCAGAGAAACTGTGGCATTTGTACATAGTGTGTATAGTTCGCTTGACCAACCACCTGACTCGTTCCCTCTTTTGAACGCTTGTGTGTGTTTGCCTGAATTTTGATGTATATTTGCTTCTCACAACTTCAGGGTATTCTTTTGTTTGCTTGTATTCCTCGTAGTATGCAACGTCTGAGCGTATTTTTCCATGTAATAAAGAAAAAAAAAGAAAAAAAAATCCGCTCCGTCCGTGGCTCAGTTGTCTGGGGCAAGCTTTTTTTTCCTCCATGTCTGGGGCGCTAGGTATGTCACCTCCAGTGTTTTGCAAGTCACGAGTTCGAATGCCCGCGGGTACGTGCTTTTTTTTTTTATTTTGTAAGTTAACTTTTGTGTTTTCCGCCGATGTTTTCTATATTGAGTTCACCTTTTTTTGGGCCGCAGCGTTCATGGCTACACGAACTAGTTCACAAAACGCGCGCAGGCTGGCACTGGCGCGCTAGCGAGTTCTCGTTGGCGTGCTGTTGCCATAAGCACCGACTGCTTGCAGGCAGTGGGCACAGGCCAGAATGAACAGACCCTTGGCCTGGTACGAACACGCTTTTTACGATACAGGCATGAGGGAGGCAAGCTCCAAATATGGGGGAAAAGCGCATGACATTTGGGCGTCGATCTGCGGGTACGCGGAGGGCGTTCATGCACTGCGTATATGTCTCGGCTAGTGAATGCTACGACTACAAGCCGTCCTGTGAGGCTTATCTTGTGCATTTTACAGCCGACAACATGGCAGAAGCGCGGTACGATGATTACTGAGATATTGAGAATGCCCATCCAACAACGCCATTGGTTATGTTTTACAGAACCGAAACTGAAACCGAAACTTGTTTGATTGCTAACCTTGGGCATCGTCCAATCACGGCGCCCCTCCTCCCAACGTCACAGCCTTAGTTGGTGCGGCCGCCGCAAACCGCGCATGGTAGTTTTTCTTCGTTCGCGCTTTGTAAAATAATTACCGATTTGTCAACCGGATAAACAATGAAAAGTGTGCTAATTTGAGCCAGTCTACGCAGTGCAAGCAAAAACGGGAGCTTGACAAATTCACTTCAGTGTCCCTTTAAGAAAGAAGTTATGCTATGCGTAACGCGTTAACATGTACATGTAGATTGAACCATGTGCGTTTTATTATCAGCGTACATGCGCATGCACAACGAATGATTGGTTTTAATTTTGTTCCGAGTATTTATGATTGTCTGGTGCACTATTATATTAGGAAAATTGCAGTGGTATTGTACGGATGCATTCATATTTCGTAATATATATTCGCACTGCTGATATCTCAGCTGTCAACTTGTTAAAGCGTGAGTAATTATGCGATTGGTGCAAGCCGCTTAGGGAACCGTGGTTTTCTAAGAAAACCGAACTGGTTAGCGTGAAGAGTTATTGGTCATACTGTCCAGTGCAGCTGGCTAGTAGCACGACTGTACCAGCCGGACACAAAAGGCAAAGCCAATATTCCTTTGATTGATACTGCAGTCACCGAATGTTTGAGCGGGGAGAGACTGTCGAATGCTTCATACGAAGACCTTTCAACTATATATCTGCTCAAAACGGGTAACGGCGAAGATTTGAGATTTGATTTGAGGCCATTCACAAGGGCGAAAAATATCGCCTAATTAATGGCCAGAGCCACCGGGATTTCGATGGAATATCGTCTGATCCTTAGCCATTTTTCCTCCTTGAACTAAACCTAACTTTGCTGGAGCCGCCTGGGCCTCAGAAGAAGTCTTCAGGTGCCCCTTGACTGGGGGAGCCGTGCTGCCCCGTTTGTATATTAGGGGGAGCTATCGCTCCCCCTGTTCCGACGCCCCTGGATGCAAGGGGTTTTATAACGGCCGCGAAATGACCCGTCCAAAATGCCCCAGAGAGGTTCGCGGCGTCCACGAGGCAGGCGCTGCGACGGGTGTCTGGAAAAGGAGGCATGTTCCTGGGCGAGGAGGAGCTACGCGGCGGCGGGGCGGTTGGTTCACGCTGGCGCGTCGTCCCGCGAGTCGACGCAAGGCGTGACGTGACGTAGGTCCAGGGCGGACGCGCGCGCCGCGCTCGCGCAGAGACAGCTAACTATGCCCACTGCAGGACGAAGGCTTCTCCCATATTGACCTCCGACCACTCCTGTCCCGCGCTCCTCGAGTTCATTCTTTGCCTCCAAGTATCCTTTACTTTACTTCATTCTTTACTTATTTGATGAAGGATGTGATCTTCACCTGGTGGGTATACTCACATCCCTGTGCAAGATCGAGTTTTCCACAGTGTCCACGAACAAACGGGCCTTTATATTTCTGCACTTTCGGATGCTGCAGGGTTTTCCCAAGTAACTTCTCAGCCTCCTGGTCAAATATTTCTTTGTTATATCCGATATCGCGCGCGGCTCCTGGTTTCAGTGTCGTTATAAAATAATAAGTGCCATTGAAATAAAGTGCGACCAACCAAAGATCGTATTTAGTTTGCTATAGCCGATAATGCGCTTTACCAGTGTTCGTTATAATGAGCTTTTACTGTATTTGCAAGCGTACACAAGGCCACACAACAAATGCAGCACCTTCAAAATACTTGTTACACACATCACAACCTAACTCAAGACTCAGAGAAGAGAAGATTAACAACTTGAAACAGTTTTATTTCTTCAACTACTCCACTACAATTCATTCCAAAACAAGAAACACGTCTCCGAGAAGCATGAAAAGTGTGGACGAAACAAGAACTGTGTGCGCGCGAGACGCATTCAGACAGATGACATTCAGCTGCACAATATACACTGCGTTGTCCACTCTTGAACAAGGCAGCCGCAGACTTGTACTGCATATGTACGCACGAGTGCTGCAAAAAACAGTTACACTCGGGGAAGCGATGTAAAGGGAACACATTCTCAACTGGGAACAAAACAAAACAAAATGTGACGCACAGGACACCAAAGGCAGTAAAGAAAAACATATTACTGCAATTGTTCAATATAAGGTACAGGACAAAGTGAAATCTTTCACAGAAATGCAATCGCTCGCGATTTTCTCTACATCCCAGAGTTAGATATACACCCTCATACAGCGCAATTCATGCATTCCGCTTGAGAAGGCTAGTAAAAAATATTCAACCCCCCAAAAATAAATTGGTCTTTGCTCGCAACTTGAGGAGATTTGCACAGTGAAGCGATAAGACACAGAAAACTGTTTGAGAGATCTATCAAGTTTTGTTACAATGGTGGGTGCCCACACAAGATCAACTTAAATTAAGCGAGGTAGCTTTTGTAAAAGAAACGATTGCCAACAATAAGAACAAGGGTGAAATAGACATTGACAGGTGCTCTACATTGAAAAGTCACAGCTCTGAGGTTAAACATACGAATCAACCACTTCTTAAGGTTGAGGGGTCGTGAACTGTGCCCTCACAAGAGCTTCCAGATACAAGGGTGCGCCGAGAAGAGATCCTACTGCGTGCAACTTTCAAGGCAATCGACGCTATTCAGCCACGCAAGACCAAGGCTGCGCACTGCCGCCGTTCAAAATCTACCCACCTCCAACAAAGCGGGAAATAACCCCGCAAATGCACGTGCCGAAACTAGTGTGGGGCCGCGAGATTCACCGGTGAGAAAGTACTCCTTATCACAAAAGCGGTACGCAGCAGTGGGGGCCAACGTATGGGCTAATACCACCTACGTAAAGCACGGCACGTAAAGCACGGCTCGGGGGGCAACAATACTTTGCTTTGAGAACACTACAAGCACTCGAGTGTGGGTACGTGACTAACAGTAGTGCTATGCGAGATTCTGCTCCACTTCCCCGCTGCACATTGGGTCGCTAGTTATTACGGTGCGGCGGTTATAGTACTCTGCACAGCTAGACGTATTTGCATAGAAGTGTACTGTGATGACACCTGCCAACAGGTGTTTCCAACAACCTGCCTGCCCTGCAAGCAGCGGTGAGAAACAATGAAAACGGTGCACCGACAACGCACGCTTTGTACAACACGGTAGCAAAACTAGGTTGCGGTGTATGTATGCCGTGCTCGCTTGAGAAGAAACGGCCTAGTGGAGAAACACATAGTACGTTCTCGCAAAGTTTAGGATTATCACAATGTTCTGACAGCTATCCGCCGTCTGCACTATGTCAACTACAGCTTACGAGATGCGATAGAAGCCGTGAATGTGCACAGTTCCTGCTACGGGTGCAGCAAAGCCTGCGGTAGTCAAGCGTGCTTTCAAAGCTGCGACTACACGACCGCTTTAAGGTAAGTCTCGTCAACATTCCTATCACATGCATCCCGACTGCCACGCGACACTGCATTCAAGCACTTTGCGTACGCCAGGCAGCACTGCAGCTTAAATATGAAGATAAGAAAACAACAACACCGACAGTTTATCTTTTTTGTCCGTGTCATATGCCATATAACTTCTGGGCAGTGCCACAGATAACAAAATTCAGAGGGCAATGCAAGCAAGATCTCCTCTGCTTATCCTCCGAGAATACTCTATAGCTCGTCGCAAAGGCTAACAAGGGCGAATAAAATAAATAGAAAAATGAAAAAAGAAGTACAAAACCTAAAAAGAAAACGCAGTTGCGCTCAGAAGTACGACAACACGCGTGCACAAAATATTTCACGTGCTGGACTCGGCCGTACAACTACACCCACACCTCCCGTCGTCACCAGATAGCAATGCAGGCTGTGGGTGCAAATTCTTGCCAGCTGTACACACATACAGTACCTCGCTTGTCATCTCAGTCTGGGAAAGGAAGGGACAGGGGTTGGGTAGCGTCGCTCTTTGAGAACTCCGTAAGACGGCGATCTTCACACCGGTATGGGTAGAAAGGCGGGTTCCACATCGCCTCAGCTTTGGCTATTATTGTACAGTTCTCCGTTGCCGGAGGGATGCCAAGGGAGAACACACGAAAGGGAATCTCGAACGCCACCGGGAAAGGGAATCGGCCCAGGGCAGAAGCAATTGCCGTAGAATTGTGCCAGTGGAAGATTCAAGACGGCTTCGGGGTTGTGGGTACGGCAGCGGCTTCCTGGTATGTCGGGAGGTACTGCTGCGTGCGCGAAGACAGAATGCGGGTAAAAAAGATTGCTGACGTTTGTGTTTTCATGAGATGTACCGTATTTTCACGCGTATAACCCGCACCAAAAATGCGAAAATTTCAGGGGTAAAGTAGAGGTGCGGATTATATGGGAGGTATTTTCTTTGTTGCTGCTTCACCGCAATGCGCATGGGATGTGATGCCACTACAGCAGTAATAGCGAATAAGCCACTGTTAACCCATTGACAGTGCTTATTTTGCTCACACAGCTCAACAATAAACTAACTGAAAAAAATGTACGTGGCAAGTAATCTAGTTACGTACTCAGCTAGGTAAGTCTTTTGCATAAACAAATGTGTCATGTTGCTTGAGATAACAGCTCCGGTCCATCCTTTTCATATATAAAATATGCGGGCAATACGTGGGGATATAATTTCTTTTATTCTTCGACGGAAAGTGGGGGTGCGGGATATGAGCAGGGGCGGGTTATATGCGTGAAAATACGGTATGTCTACGCAACGTTAGAGACCGTGTTTCGATAGAGTCCACAGCGAGTTCGCCATGAAAAATCCAACAGTGTTACGGACGAGGCGAGGATGGGGAAGCAAAACAAGTGGCAGACAATATATCGGAAAAATTAGGAAATGCATAAATGGCAGGTTAAAAAAACATAGTTTCAGAGTGGAAAAATGTATCAGCGTCCATCTAGGCATACAATGCAGGAACTATGTGCCTCAATATGGAATAACGATAAGCAGAACATGCAAGAGAAATTAGCGAAGCTCATGTAACAGCAAACAAAAAAAGCAACATATAAAATTCCATTCTGTTGTGCTATCGGCCGAAATGATCGCCAATCTGGGCAGTATGTAGGCAGATGGTGGTAGTGTTGTCGCGACAGTTGTGTTGTAGTTTTAGTTTTCGCAAGTTACGTTTCTATTTCCTTGTTGCCTTGGTATCTGCATTTTTATGCCAGACGTCACAGCAATAAAAGCCTGTTGAAAGTTCAGTGCCTGTGGGTTTTTTGTTGTTTGTGCTGTAAATAAATAAATAAAAAAAAACAAGCACCCCCCAACGTCACTAACACCAATATACTGATGACACTAACAAATTTCTCACAGGATTCGATTATTTTAACTCTGCTGTGCTTTCTAGAATTGGCCGAAACTGCTTTATAAAGTCCTGTGCTACACGAGCGTTTGGAAGGACATTTCAGTTGAAGGACCTTCGAAATTTCAAATGCCATTCGAACTAAAAGGAGTTTCGCCGATCTACACGGCGATTCTCAAAGGCAGCTGAAAGTTTCCGCATTCGCCCGCCATGTTTTGGCGTCGCCACTGCTGCCATGTTTCGTTCATGGCGAAAATGTAATTTTAGGTTAAAATGGGCAAAAAAGCAATTATTAGAGACCAAATTGATGACTATCTACAAGCGCGAACAAAACATACACGAGGCAGCCAGCTTCTTTTAGTCTTTTTTCGCACCACCGGTGTCGAGAGTACCAAGTCACCTCGTAATCGTAGAGCGAGTGGCAAAGAACGAAAACAAGCGAACAAGTGAAAAATTATTAAGATCTTGCACTTCAAACACAAACGTTTTCTCGTAAATAATTGGTTTTGTTATTACGGCTTGCAGAAACTGAGCCCGAGGGTACGACTAGAGTCACTAAATAACCTTATTTAGTGACACTAGGTACGACCGTTCGCGTTTCAAAGGCCTTTGAGTCTCTCAAAGGTCAGCTGTCGTGCTCCTTTGACTCAAATGGCATTTGAACCAAAGGCCTTTGAAAAACGTCGTGTAGCAGCTCAAAGGTGTCATTTGAGTCAAAGGACATTCGACTCAAAGGCCTTCGAAACGCTCGTGTAGCACATCAGTATGGGCACTTCAGTTTTACAAGGGTGCATTGGCATGTCAGTTGTATTTACACTAGGGGTGTGCGAATAGTCGAAACTTCGAATATTCGATTCGAATTTTTTGGTATTCGATTCGATTCGAACGACACTATTATTGTTCGAAATATTCGAACCACCCAAAACTAAAAAAAAAAAAAAATTCAGACCGTGTCTGTATCGGTGTTTATTTACAGTGGACTCTCAATTATACGAATTTCCGAAAAGTCCCGGCGAAATTGCATCGTTTGCAATGGGAAAAATTTCGGCTGTTACGAACGGACCTGCGCGGCCCGGCGGAAGATACGAACGAGCCGGCGAGGCACCCGACTGCCGAACGAGCAAGTGACGGCTCTCGCTCCCCTGTTTGTCACTCTTTCTCCAGAAACGGCCGGGCTGTTGTTTTCTGCTCGCGAAAACGCTCTGCGCACGCCCAACGCGCTGACACCGCCGCGAAACCACCCCCACGCTGCGCGCGGCGCGGCTGGCGGAGTCAACATGTCGTCGGCTCCAGCCGCGAAGTGGCGCGGGTGCTCGAGCGACCGCTTCTAACCGCTCTTTAAAATGCGGCTCAAGAAAGACACGAAGTTGCTTGTGCGGTAAAGGAGCTGATAATGCATGCGAAAACGGTACTATAAAACATCATCCGCGCCGCTAGTGAAAGCGCCCATAAAATATTTGCCGGGGTGCTAAGCCTAACCATCTCCGGCGGAGCCAAGCCGGCTGTTTCGATCTCATCGCAAGTAGTCAGGCTCCTCCATTCTGCCGCGCGCGTCGTGCGTCATTTTCTGACCGAGGTAGGCGCTACCGTGGGCGCGAAATCGTCGATGTGGGCGTGAAAATACAGCGCTCGCAGAGCCGAGGCGAGCGAATCGCGTGCAAAAACGCACCATGCGGTTCACGCTTGGCTGTTGCGGCGTGTAGCGAGCTTGGGCACAGCGAGTGAGGAGACGAGCGCGAAGCTTTACCGCTTTACGTGCCCCAGAAAGGATTGCTTTGCGACACGGGGGTTAAAAAAAAAAACAGAAAAAATCACGAATTTCTTCACGCGAAAGTAGGAAAAGAAATAAACGAAAACTTTTCAGCGCTAAACTTTTTGGTCTGTGTTGGTTCATACGAATTTCGGATGATACGAGTATTTTTCGCAGTCCCGCGAGATTAGTATCATCAAGATTTTGCTGTATCAGCGCGCGGCAATGTGCACGGGCTCGGGCACGCCAGCTACTAGTGTCTCAAGTGAGCGGCTGTTTTCGGTATCTGGTAAAGTGGTGACGAGAAGGAGGTTGTCACTGCTCCCCGAACATGTCGAGCAGTTAACCTTTCTCCATGTTAACATTTAAGTGAGTGCAGACCTTAACCTGTTGAGTGCAATGGTATTGTGCAATTCCTAATTTTACTTTGTGTGATTTGTTGTGCAATAAAGTTGCAGTTTTTGTGTCTCTAGATGGTGAAAACATTATTTTCCAAAAAACAATAAGTATTCGTATTCGAAAAATATTCGAAAAATATTCGATTCGATTCGAACTTTGTTTTTATTATTCGAATTCGCTTCGAAATTAAAAAATTGATATTCTCACACCCCTAATTTACACACAACTATCCAAAAGTAAAAAGTGATTTCAGTAATAACTCTGTTGTGACTGTATTTACTCGAATCTAGCACGCACCTTAATAAGTCCCAAAATAACATGCACATTACAATCGAGTACAACTCAAAACTGCGGCACTGTATCGCCATCGATGTTTCAAGATTGCCGCTTGACTACTGAAAGCGTAGCCAGCGCTTTGTAGTCGGCGTATGTTTGCCTTTCTAGCCTGCGTAGTCTTTTTTTGCGTTCCTCTGTTCTTCCCGGCATGGAATTTCCCACTGCGAAGACACGACGGGTTCACCAAGGTGCTACGTTTAAGAAGAAAATAATTTTGTGCGTGGAAAGCGATGGAAACTGCGTCGCGTCACGTGCGTTCAGTGTTCCGGACACTTGCGTGCGGGACTGGCGCAAACAGAAAGAGAAAATTTTCGCAAGCAAGGCAACACGGAAAGGGTTCAGCGGACCAAAGAGGGGATGATATCCCCAAATAGAAGACCCGCTGGCGGAGTACGTGCAGCAGCAGCGAGCCACTGGACCCGTAACGACAAAGCTGCTGCCGGGGCGGCACTGCCCCGGACCGTCGTCGTGGTGACTGTCTTGACCGCAATAACCGGCACATTTCATTTTGTGCCATCTTTGGAATAAACCTTGCTTGTTCCAGGAGAGAAAAAGTTGTATTTTTGTGTGAAATAATGAAAGTCTAGTGCGCGTTACAATCGAGGGCATGGCGTTTTTTTCTTCTTCGGACCGGGAAATACCATTGTGCGTTACAATCGAGGGCGCGTTAGATTCGAGTAAATACGGCATGCCACGCTGCAGACACCACGAGCTGTCCATAAAACGGAGAAATGGTAAGACAAGCACGTTACTACCGCTGCCCCGTCTTGTCAAATTTCACGCTAGTAACGACTTACCACGTTTAACACCGTCTCCGCATACGAAGGGGGCTTGTCTTGTTGCTGCAAGACAGGGAGAGTTCAGCATTCATTATTGTGCACGCGAGTGTAATCAACAAGTTCAATAAACAATTTTTTACTCTTGCGCAAACCAAGACCAAGAAAGTGAATGGGCAAGACTTCTCAATGCTGCACTTACCGAATATAAGCTCAAGGAGGCCTGGGAATTTGATGTGTGGACACCTGTGGTGAAGAAAATGCATTGACGCAAAAGAGTGTTACAAACGCAACATTTTTAATTTATGAGCTCTTTCCGATTAGTACGCATGTATATGTGCACGTTGGATCATGGCTGTGCTGTCATTTCTGATGTCTCAAGCACAAATCCTTCGAGTGCAAAATTTTATGACTGGTTTTTCACCCAAGTCACTCGGGCTTGGTGACACCACTGGCTGGGCTCATTCGTTCATGATTATAATTTTGCCAGCGATATTGTCACAAGGCCACAATGGAGTCACTGGGTATTGTCACGAGCATCGCAAATAGCATTGCAAAAATAGGGTATCATCGCAAGTACAAAAGGATGGGCACTATTCTCAGGATAAGTATAAGTACAAGGATAAGTGCAAGTACAAGATTACAACTGTCAGATGCTGTCAAAAGTCATAATAATGACGGGAGTATGATACAGGGTTCGTACAGGATTCAAATACAAGAATTCAAGGATATTCAAGGACTTTCAAGGCCCTGTCAAGGCATTTTCAAGGGTGCCAGGGAGAATGTGTATTAAACTGTTCTACACACAAAACATTTGCTTCTCTATGTTTCGAAAAATGACCTTGAGAAAGACTTCTGTGGAGCAACTCCACCTTTTGGAAGTGGTCAAGTTTAGCGCCACTCACACTAATTATGAGAGAGCTTTACAAGATACGTGCTATTTTGAACTTTTTCGAGCTCTGCAAATGTTCTTACTACAGTTTCGGATAGCAAGGAACGTAAATTAATACCTCCTGCCACTGTCGTCCCCTAATGTCTGTTCATGAACAAGGGGGGGTCTACTGACTCTGCCCACCACCACACCTGTCAAAATAAAATACTATTCCAACAAAGCTTCGGAGCTAGGTTCACTGTGTTCTCACATTCCCATTCCAAATCTTACTTATCTGTGCTCATTTTTATGTCATTCTGGGGTGTCAGCACCGTTAGTTTTCGAAACATAGTGGGGCATAGCTATGGTGGGGCACAAGAGAGATGCAAAATGAATAGCAGGACGAGCCAACGCAGAAAGCAGCATCTAACATGGAAGGGGGACCTAGGTTAATTTCCCCTAGTCTGATGCGGGGCTTTCATTCCGTATGAGCCCTTGTATTAAGCAGCCCACATGTACTCCCAAGTTGGCTTGAAATTGAAAAAGTATGTTTTTGATGGGGAGTGTGCAGGGCCACAATGATACGGCATAAAAAGCAGGTAACATATCCAGGGCTCTTCTATATTGCTCGAAGAATTTAAGGGTATTTTATGAGAAGAAAAAAAAAAAATTCAAGGCTTTCAAGGCCCTTTAAAACTGAATTCTTAATTCAAATGGTTTTTAAAATTTCCAAGGACCTGTACAACTCCTGACGATAGCATCTCGTTGCAGTGGCTATCTGCACCAGCAAGGACTCACCGGGAACATTTATCGCAGCGAGGTGGGGCTCCACAGGGGTGCGCACCGCTGCTGTTCGCTGGAGGGCCGTCAGCGCAGCATCCCTCATGCAACACGGGAAGTAGAAGAACATGTTCCTGGAACAAAGAGAACATACGCGGGGAACAACTTAGGTGCCGGCCGCAAAACCAATGGGACAAAAAACTGTGGTTGATTCCTCTGTCATAGGCATTGGTAAAACACGAAAGTGAAATGTGCAGCGAAATCTGCAGCTGAGCATGATTTGCGGGTGGCCGGCTGTCTTGTGGGTGTGCTTGGCGAGCGACGTCCTGCTGGCGGGTCGCTTCGGCAAAGGTGTACTGGCGTCATTTCCGTGACGGATATGACGTCAGTGAAATCTTGGTATACTCCGGCATAAAACACTTTCGTGTTAAAATATAAAACTCGAAAACGAACAACCCTAAGTATAACGTACTCTTGGGTACTAAAGGTTGCTTCCCTGCAAGAAGACCGTGTGTGCAGGGTTGCACCCTTTACAGGCCACTTGCTTCGTTGTACTGGCGTCATTTCCGTGATGGATATGACGTCGCTGAAATCAAAACACTTTCGTGTAAAATGTTTGACTGAAAGGGGCCATGAAGAGAAAATACCACTTTGGTTCGTTAAAAATACTCCTTTTTCTCCCGATAACAATGATACCAAATGATCTTTGTGCGATTGGCAGCCAACAACCAAAGCCCCGCCCCACACACACACACACACAAAACGCTACTGTGAAATTGTACCAGGGGCTCTAATCCAATTTGATCGCATCAATTGGTTGATAATGTGCAGTTAACACGCTGGTAACTATTTACTGGTGGCTTCTCTCAGGTCACTGACAACTCCCGGGGGTGTAAAATTTTGTTTTTCCAATATTTCTTGCATTTTTTATGGTTAAATGAACATCCTTCATGGCTGGAATGGAGTTCAGTGAGCTGCCAATGGCTAATTCTTTCAAACAGTACACGGTTGTATTTTGTCTTCATGGCCCCTTCTTCTACCTTCAAACGCAAAATTGGAACTGAATACAGGGCCAGTTCCCAAAAAGCTGTTCATCAACGAGAGCTCGTTGCAACGTTACTGCAAGTTAACCTGTTAGGAGGTCCGCTTACGAGTTGACAGTAACTATACACAAAAGATCCCAAGAGGGCAGGCAAATAACTAGGGATGCGTGAATGTTTGAGGTGCGTTACCTTGGCACGACTGCATTCAGAATTTTTTGACGAGCATCATTTAAATGATTGCAGTATTGAAGCAAGCGCACACCACACTCACATGACAAGGCAAAGGAGTGATAGTTCCAGGTGGCCAGTTAATTAAAAGCTTTTAAATTAGACGATGATGACACTCGCACTAAAAAACTTAAGGCAGTTCCACTCAATGTGAAAGCTGTCAAAGTGCAGTGCAGCAATTCACCAGAGGGCTGGGCACCCCTCTTGGCTAGTTTCCGTATCAGCCTGGCGTTGATACCGAAAGTGGTCAAGAGAGGGCACCGCACCCCCCTGAAAAGGCCTATAAAGAGACGCTGGATCGAGTTCTCCTTATTTTGGGGTAATTAATACATGAATTCATAATTTCTTTTTCCTTAATTTATATTACTGTGTACTTATTTACAGCCTAGCAACAGCAGCCTCTGTGGAAACGACGCAGCGCAAAGACGGCCCCCCAACACTTTGCATATGAGTATGTGTGGCGCAATGGGACTGACATCGGCTTCGTAACGTGACCTTTTCGAGGCCTGTGTTTGGGTGCATGATACCCTGACCCTGGACAAGCTGCTACAATGACAAGCCAAGCCCCCAAAAGCGCTGCGCACTTAACACCTTAACACTATTGCGCAGTCTATGACTCCCTGCCGTCTTAAGAAAGAGCTTACCGCTGGTTAACGAGGAACAACAGGGCGACAACTAAGATGGCGACGATCATGAGGATGGCAAGGACGTTGAACTTGGACGTAGTGCGGAACCTTTCTCCATCATGCTTCTCGAATACGGCTGCGGTTAAGAGGAGAGGGAGAGAAAACAAGTGCGGGAAACTTAGTACTGTACCAGGCTGGATGGCACACGGGAAATACAGATGAAAAACGGGATGGGACTTGTCATGGGACATCCAAAAACCGGTTTTTAAGTGCTACGGCATCAAAGTGACACCTCCGCACAAGAAGATCCAGTCATGCACACCGTGAATGCCCCTCAGAAGAGCCTTCTATGGGGCCTCATTCAAGCTCTGATTAAGACTCTGCGTGCTAATTGCTATCAACAACACCCCTAACTGTGACCGCGAAAGTGAGTGCGTTGTGAAGGAGGGAGACCCTTTCCTACACGGCAGAGCTCGGCAGCATGTGGTTCTGCATTTGTGAAGGTGCAGACATTGTTTCTTTAAATGCGCAAGCATGTCTATGTGGAATTGATGAGGAAACCTATAAGATGTGGTACCGGGGTTCTTGCATCCGGCTGCGGTTCCCAGAAAGACACTGCACCCCTAAAACCACATCTTTACTGGGAGTCCCGTTCCGCCAAGGTCCACTCCTCAGCTGATCCGGCTGTGCACACCTAGTCCAGCCCAGTCCGCCCCGTTCTAATCTCAGTCACGTTTTGCCACATCTTCCTCTTCACCCGGCACATGTCCATCCCGTGGTATTGTCCGCCGCCACTGTTGCCCAGTTTCAACGTCTAAGAAAACAGCCTCCTTCACTTCATATAAGAAAACACCTATATTCCTCCCCCAATGCCCACCTCCAAAGGTTTTTCCAGCAGTACTTGTACAGGAGTGAAGTCAAATTCATGCCAGCTTGGTGTACAGGCTCCGTGTACCGGTGTTCTGAGCGTGACCACGGCGCCACCAAACAGCGGCACCAGCAATAATCGGATGCTGGTCAGCCGTAGGAGCCGTGGTACGGGGCAAAGAGTCTGCAGTCATTGCAAAATGTCGAGCTATATTCGGTGACAACTTAAGAATGGCACCGGAAGTTGCCGCTGTGCCTTATCACCGCAGCCAGATGTTTCTACGCACGGCGCAAGTAGGGCGTTACTGGGAATATTTTGAACATGGCATGAGCCATTCCCATGATTTTTTGGACTTAATATGCTTATAAACGACTCCAGTGACGACAAACAAACTGCGTGAGACAAGGCAGACGATATCACGCATTCATAGCAAACCCCTTTCAAAACGCGCGCGCACTGACGTCACGGGTTCGGCGCTTTGGCGGAGTGATACACTACATGAGGTGGTGCCGTTCTTGAGTTGTAACCGAGTATAGTAACGCGTATTTCTGCGTACTGCTGGGTGTACAGACACCGCAACATTTTCAAAAGCGCCTCAAGCAGGCTAGCGAATAAATTATTTCTCTCTGTTCATTTGAGACGAAGCGTAAAGGCAACTGCGACAAATCTGCCCAGCGTGACGTGCAACAACGCCAATCGACTTCTGGCCATAAACATTTGTTTTGCTGTTTTGTGTGAATGTGATTTATACTCGGGGATCTTGTTTCTGTTCACAAGTCCGATGTCAGCTTCGGTGGGGACCTGTACGTGACAGCCAGTGTCTGGTGAAACGCGGCATATGCAATGCGAATACTATCATCGAGAATAAAAAAAATTCTGCAGAAATTCAGAGATTTATCTACAAATGTGTAGCATTCTTACACCGCTTGTCTTGAGTGCGAGTTTTGTCCAGCCAAATTTTTTAGTTTTTCTATATCCTGTCCGACCAATTATCGCCATTTTTACACTATTATAATGATTAAAAGTGGAACTTTCGCGAAATCTGCATTATTGTTGAAATCAGCAAGGCGTTACTTGGTTCGCCATTTTCCGTAATTATTTTATATTTTTCTTATTTTTTAGTTTTTCAGAATTTTATTCAACCAATTATCTCCATTTACACTATTAGTATAATGATTACAGGTGAAACTTTCGCCAAATCTGCATTATTGTGGAAATGCCGTGCATTACACGTTTTGTCATTTTCCTTAATTTTTTAATACCTTTCTTACTTTTTAGTTTTTCAAAATTTTATCCAGCCAATTATCTCCATTTACGTTATTATAATGACTACATTTGGAACTTTCGCAAAATATGCATTTTTGTGGAAATGCAGGGTGTTACACGGTCCTCGATTTGAGGGTACTCGGCAAAGAACGCGCAGCATTCTTTGCCAAATGCCAGGTCTTTTCTTCACTTGTTCATATCAGACCCAGTGGCGGTCCCAAGGGGGCGATCGCCCCCCCCCAAAGAGGTCCTCAGCTTCTTATTTTTAGTTTTTTTAAGCATTCCACTTGCGCGAAGTTGAATCCCACTTGTGTGAGTCCGCAAACGTGTTGCGACCGTCAGAAATGCGGGCTCTAGCCAGCCGTTGCACCGCCTAAGGGGGCCCAAAAACCACTCTGTCGCTAAGTGATTTGTGCGTTCACACGGCATACGCGCACATGCCTGTATGGTTATCACCTCCTCCGCAGAATTGGCGCAAGTAGGGGAGCAGTTCTTTATTCGCCCCCCCCCCCCCCCCCCCCCCCATTACCCCCCCCAAAACCAATCTCTGGAACCGCTACTGATCAGACCTCTAATATTGCCCCAGCAAAGATGCTTTTGCAGCAATGCATTTCTGCATAATAGCGACGCCGGCTTTAAAAGAAGCTCTGTATGTAGAGCTGCATGCGGTCTTATGGGGGTATTTAATGAGAGGCCCTGGGGCCACCCTACTTTGATGACATTATACTGCTAGTATTACCTCCGTAAAAATGTCTTTCCAGCATAGCAATTGCATATAGTGGCGAAGCCAGCCTTAGACGGGCTCACTGTACAATGCTGCAGCATATGAATTCATCCAACGATTGCCACTTGGGGGTTTCTGCAAATTTCTTTTGCATAGTCATAGCTTGCACTTTTTTAACTATTTAACCCTTTCAGTCACGAATTATTATAATCACTGCAGAAAAAAATCCATACTTGGAGGTTTAGCAGTGTCAAGTGTCTAGAGGTAAGAAAAAAAGGTTCAGTCTCTCTAGAATGCTTATTACGCAAATGGTATCGCGTCCCCATACGGAGACACCATTACTCAATCCTGCTTTTCCCTATAAAAAAATAATAAATATCCTGAGGCAGGTTACAAACAAGGAGGTGAAATAATAATTTCTGCACGTGAAAGAGGTGTTTTTAGTCTTTATAAATGATTTACGCCGCAGTGAAAGAGAACTTAGGATGGCAACACATCGGAGCTCCAACAAAACTTGGTGGCGTCCATTTTGAAACGATGTTTATGAGTGCAGTTCTGCCATTCCACATCACATGGTGCTGCATTTCACTTCCGTAGGTTTCGAACATCAGCGGCACCGCTCTGCAGCATAAACTCTTTTTGTTTTCACGAGGAAAATGACGAAGAAAGTCACGTCTCCATATGGAGGCACGGTGACTGAAGGGGTTAAGTGAGACTCAGACACGAAGCTAAAAATGCGCATTTATTTTAGAGGTGCAAGTATATTAGCTGATCTTATCAATTGTCTAAAAAAAGTGAGTGGCAAGTACTACGTGAAAAGAATTGTTTTGCATGCCCAAAACAAACAACAGCGCGAGCGAGAGAGAGGGAGAGAAAGATAGAGAGAGGGGAGGGAGGGTGTGGAGAGAGGAGGGAGAGAGAAAGAGAGAGTAAAAGCGAAATTGAAAGAGAAAGGGAGAGAGGGAGAGGGAGAGAGAGTTTTCAAACACTTACTGAATTTCTCGCAACGCTCGCCGGTGAAGTACATACTGTCCTGACAGGTGCAGGTTCCGTTGAAGCAGTACGTTCGCGAAAAGGATGAACACGGCCTCTGCACAGAGCAGCCATCTCCCTCCAGAGTTTCTGTGCGAGAAAAACAGAAAAGCACAATAGGCTTTTATTGCTTGTATTCACTGGCGAGGCGCGCATGCAGGCAACCGTGTGAGTGCGCCGTCACTCGTTACGTCGGGCTCCGCGGGATGGCGGTACTTGTCCGCGCTAAGCACATAACTGTGTTGCACGTTAACAAACTCTGCCTCACCGAACGCAAAGTATTGCCTCGAGTCCAATGTGAGTGCGATTAATAACATCTCTGTTGACACCACTGTTGAGAATCAGGTTTAGACGGAGCAGACGACGCACGGCGGTGTTTTTTTTTTTTTCGGCGTGCGGGCAGCAGTGGCCCAAGCAGCGCCATGTCCATGGCGCATCGGCCATGTCTGTGGCCGCCTCCAGCGTTGCCAAGCGAAGAAATTGACAGCCAACTTTTCAACGAATACCACATATTACACTATTCACAAAACATTGTACAAATCTTGGCCCCTTGCCAGGGTTAAAGATACCGTCCAATTCTTTCCCATGTGAAGGTGATTTGGCAAGTGAACGTTCTGGCCTTTTGGTAACCCAGAACCGAAGCAATGTGTTTTCTATGGCATACGGCTGTGCAAAGTGTTAGTCAGCCGCACGTTAGCACATGTTAAGGAGTACAGGTAGAGAGTTTCACGGCAGACAAAAGCCCGATGGGTAGGCGCTGTACTGTAAGGATTTGAAGTGCATTTAAGTCCTTAGTGCAACAGTGCTGCTATCTTCTTTTTTCCCTTCATGCATTCCAAAAGATCTTCATTGCGCACCAGCCTATGGTATAGGCGTCGACTTCCAGCCCAACAACCCTCTGGCAGTTCCCAAAACCTGCCCAGAAAAAGGCTTCTAGCATAGCACACCAAAACTGTTCAGACTGACCTATTTGCAAAGCTGAGTTCTTTCTTCCCCGTCCTTTTCTTTTCTTTTTTTTTTCCTGGAGATGTTTAAATACGAAACATTTGACTGCAAATCCTAAACAATTAAATGTGATCGCAAACGTAACATTTTCTACTGCAAATTCTTCCCGGTTTTATGCGCAGAGAACTTGATTACACGATTAAACGCCCCTTTTTTTTTCAGCAACACAATATGAGAAAAAAAAATTTAATTTAGAAGATCACTTTTCCAGCATTTGTGGCAAGCCTTGAGCATCCCATGCCACGTGCTACACATTAAGGACTTTGCAGTTGCGATCGTCAGTGTAGTGTTCTTACGGGATGAACTTCTGATCGCCAACGGTGGCTTTACCAACGACATAACAAGGCGCCACAATAACCAGCTTGTGGTATTCACCGGCTAGAATTAAGTCTTTGGCTACGGACAGGCCATAAAAAGTTAGTACAGTAACAGTGTTTGTACAGTAACAGTGTTTTTCTTAAGTTTTGAGTAAGTTGAATTGTTTGTTGATGAATAGAAGCGCTTTGACAACGGCACTAGCGAGTCAACACACACAAGGCGCTTCACGTAGAAAGGGGCCCGTTGTAGTGGAAATATAGTTAACGAGGGTGCTGGTTTGGGCCTGTTGGTAGAACATGACAAAGGATTTAAGCGCTAGGACAACGGGACAAGCGACAGCGCCTTGTGTGTGTTGACCCGCTAGTGCCGTTGTCCTAGCGCTTCTATTCTTTGTCACGTTCTACCAACAGGCCCAAATCAGCCCCCTCATTAATTCTTAAACCTAAGCCGCGAAATTGAGTAGCCATCCATCAACCAAAATTCTAAAACCTTGTTGGAATGCATTTGTATCTTCAAATCTTCACTTGATTCGTCCTCCAGCACCACTGCCAGTGCTTGCTTGAAACTGGCTTTGTCTGATTTAGTCCGTTCCGGTTGAATTCAATCGAGAACAACTCACGAGGTCTGCACTCCACCCAGCTGCGGCCAGCGACCAGCTTGTAGCCCGGTCGGCAGGCGCACCGCCGGTCGAGGCAGATCACTTCCCTCGTGTACCGGTAGCAGTCGCTGTCGATTCGGCAGCGCTGACCAAGCTCATCGACTCCGACTGAAATGCACACAACAAAAAATTAAAGCCGTTCCACTCAACGTGAAAGCTGTCGGAAGTGCACAGCAGTGACTCACCATAATGGGCTGTAGCGCCGTCATCCGCTCACTGCTGCCACCCCATGCAATTCAAATTTCCCGCCTTCGCAGTGCTCGCGCGCCCCCTGCCTGAAACTGTGCCAGCGGGAGTTCTGTTCTTTTTGCGCTTGCTTTTCCTCCCACACGTGCTAGCGTTGCACTGCCACTTTTTTTCGCTTACTATCGCAAAATCCAACCCAACAAGCATTCCCAACTAAATGAACGCGGGCGCTGCCGGTTAGTTACACATACTTTGCCTCAAATGTACCTACTGTTTTCTTTGCACTGAACAATGGGGACAAGCGCAAGCGGTTCACCAGTTTCGAACGCTTATGAATATATAAACCGCTTGGCTTTCAAAGCCTCTAGGTTACGCCGCGACGACAGCCGCTACGACAGAACGCCGTGCAGCTCTACTTGCGTCCAACGAGGGAGCTACAACGACAAGGCGAGCCCCTAAAGTTCTCTGCACTTAAAAGACAGTTCAAACCAGAGAATGTACTACGACTTCCCTCACCTACATGGCTCACTTTTACTTGCGCCCGTCCACACATCTAGTCGATTATTTAATTCCATAAGTATTCGGCGCCCGTTTTGCTCCACTAACACTTTCAGAAAATCTTTCCTGCCTACAGCCATTGAAGAGTGGAATGAATTGACGAGTGCTATTGCCAGTGAATAGGTTCTCTTTAAATTCAGATTTATTACTAGGCACCTTTGATTGATAACCGCTTCATCTCATAAATTCTGCATTTTTCTTTTTTCGTTGCTTGTTTGCTGCTACATGCATGTTTTAGTTTTAGTTAACGAACACAGACTTAATCATTTCCTTAAATATGTCATTTTATTCTTTTTTTTTTGTTGCTTGTTTCATGCTACCAGTATGTCTTGGTAATTCAAATTTCATTTTTTCTGGAGATGTTTGACTGCAAATTCTAAACAATTAAAAGCAATTGCAAATGTAACAGTTCCTACTGCAAATGCTCTCCAGTTTTATGCGTAGAGAATAAATTTCCCACGCAAACAAGCGTTACAAGGCCACATAAGGAACTCCCAAAAATATGATCTGGGGTATTGGAATGTTCTCCAAAACTTATTTCCAACCTTAAAAAAGAGTTCACATCAACATCTCTCCACAGGGAATGTGCTAATTTCACTAGACACTCAAGACCAACATAAAACAGCTGGGATGTATTCTTTCTTTTTTCATTAGCAACGATTCCCATAGCTTGCTGAACTTGAGTGAATCGCAGTTAGAATGACAGGCAAGGGAGACCCACCAAGAAGGATTAAAAAAATGAAGCGTCAATAAAACTCCTACATCTCACTTGGAAGGTTTCACATAGAAACACATACAGAAAGAATGCATGTTTTGAGCACATCTTCAGTTACGTAAATATCTGATGTCCCCCTCCACTTTCCCTCAGGAATAAAATGTAGAAAAATGTAAATAGCAATATTGGAATCAGGGCCCATCGAATCTGCCACTGGGGAGACATGAGTTCTTTAAACCAGCCTACGAGAGCCAGGACACCTACGTGCCCCTTGATGTTTTGTAACGACAATTTGGCCTGTGCTCAAGGTACATCTTGAATACTGGATCATTTTTCCCAAATGGTGCTCGCATATTAAATGTGAATTTCGATGCGTTGTGTGTGTCTATTCTTTATGCTTTGGTTTTCTTAGAGAGATATTCATTATTGTCCAAGAGCTAAGCTAATTCTATTGCATTACCCGAAAAAGTACTGCGGTGATTTTCAACCCTCGTGGCATGAACTAAAAACTCGCCAATGAACCATTGTGTCAACCGATTCGCCACCAATTCCACAAATATTTGCCTGACTGCTTTTTCGTCACATTTTTGCCACATCTTGTCTCGGAGCAAGGATTCGTGCACAAATTTTGTGTTATTTCGTTCTCATGAAAACATTCAGTCTTTTAAAAGGCTTTGGTTGGAATATTGTGCGCACTTCAATTTCGTGCACGAGTTGGCCTCAACACGGCTTCAATATGCCTTGCAGCTCTTCCATCTTTTTGGGATTGAACAATATTGCAGATGTTTATCCAGTTTTATTAGTTGTCCGCCTGCAGAAGGACGGTTACGAATTAAACTAGACCAGTCAGGCGCCCAATGCTTACCGAACATACTCATTTTCGCCTCCATAAGAAACACACACTCGCAGGCAGGAATACAAGGCCGCGAACACCGGCACAATTGCCCTAGCACAGTACAGCAAACTGTACGCCGTTCTGACACAGCCCAACACTTCATGCAACATCCTTGAGTTGTGCGTCGCAGCCGGTAGACAAGTGACAAGGCCAAATTCTTTAGCACAACTTCTCACCGGATGAACCCAGCTAGGGCAACTGTATGCCAATTCCGCGAAGGTTAAACTGAAAAGCTGGAAACTTGTCTTCACAAGGTCTCAAAGCCGCAGCGCGGCTAATTTCGATGGCGTCGGATATTTCAATTGCGATTTTAATATATACCTGTCGCCACAAAGTCCCAATGCCGCAGCACGGCTTCGATCGCGTCGGAAAGTTCAAGTACACCACAAAAACGCTGTTACGAGTTTCGAAAATGAAACTTAACGTCTGCGCATAGCAGCAGCAAAAACGAATGCAGAAGCATGTTCACGGCGGTTGACTCCAGTTGCGCGCATTGCAAGGACACATTCGGGAATGGTCCCCGCATCAATACAGAACTATAGATAGTACAAGCAATGCAATTAAGTATTGTCGATTAACTTAATAGACGAAGCGAATGCCGGTATTGGTGATCACGCACTCAGACCTGATTAATTGATCTAGAGGACAAGACGCGCGGTCTGCTGATTCAAACAGCAGGCGACATTTTAAAGCGCCCAGTACATATCGCCAGCAGATTGGCCCAATGACAAAGATGACAAAGATAGCAAAAGAAAAGCTTACCTTCCAGTTGTAACGTAGCGTCCGCGTTAGCTAGCGAGATGATCGCTGCAGCAGCGGCGACGCCCACGACCGCAAGGACCATGGCTGGAACGCAAAACATAGCGGCGCGCTCAGGTCTGGCACGCTTCGCTCACACCTCGGCAACGAACACGGTCTCAATGCACGATGTTCGACACCTTGGCGGCATCGATGCGTAGTCCGACGGCAACTCCGCCAAGGCCGCGCGCGGACAGCGACTTTCCGAATGATTGGCGCCCTGAGCGCTTGATTTGCCCAACACAGAGCAACATTCTAATGGTCGAGCGCGGTGAGATGCAATCAGTGTGACCAATGTTTATGAAAACACAGGTTTCAATTCCCGTCGATTATTAAGCTTTACATCTATAAGCCACACGATCGACAACCCGAAGGAACTCAGCCCCGGATCAGAGAACGTAAAGGAGACATGTCTACTTACTCGGGCCGCGAGGGACGCAGGTAGTGGGTTGTATAAGATGTCGAAGGGCGCTCGCCGGTCAACAAGGAAAAGGTGTGTTATGATAGTTGCCATTTGTTGCCAAATGACATGGCAACCTACGGCGGGGGCAGCCGTGGACGCAGCCGGACGGATCACCACCACGCCGGAGAGCGAGTTGCTAGGCTAATGACGTTCGCCTGCGTCACGGGTGTTTTGGTGACGTCTAATGACGTATCTCTCGCTTCTCCAAGCGCGGGGCGCCGTAGCAGACGACAGAAGTGGCACCGGAAAGGTGAAATTTGTTTATTATTTACATTTCACGCACGGCAATTATCTCCTGGCGCTGATGCCGAGACCGGTATTGAAAGAGGAAGGCCGTTTTCGGTTTCTGTTTTTCTTTTTTGTCTCGGAGGTATATGAGAACGACAGAGGCGTCCGGTAATTCAGAAGCGCTCCGTGGCGGCTCGGGCTGCTTGGGACGGGTGCGGGTCATTACGATGCGCGTTCCAGGTCGACCGTAGCAGGGACTTTCGCCTCTCGCCTGTTCTGCTGTCGGTCACGCATCTTTGATCTCGAGGAAATAAGCTTTGTTCCTGGGGGCCGAATACAGCGACCTATATTGATTACCCGGGACAACGCGAATTTTAGCTGGTCACATAGTATAACTTCGGCTGAAATAAACAATGCTTGTTCGATTCGCAATTTTCTGTGTTACTTATAAATAAAGATATTACAAAAATAATAATAAAAAAAAAACTCCCAACGTACGCGCCATTTTTTTGCCGATTTCCTCAAAAAAAAAAAAAAAAAGTTGGAGGTGGGCCATACATATATACATCAAGCACTTTATGTAAAAAATTTTATCGTGTCATAAATCGAAATCTATTTTTCATGGCAAGCGAACTACAAGTGGATGCAATAAAAAGTGCAAAAAATTGCGATCATATGCTTTATATGAGCTCGCATTTTAACGTGCACACCGAGAATATAAATGTTATTATTGACCGCAAAGCACTCGTAAACGTCAACACAAATTGTAAATTTAGTAACAACGAACGGGGTTATATAACGTAAAATGCGGTAGCTCCACGAAGCTCGAGACTTGCCATATAATGCATGCGTGTCCGCACCTACCTGACGGCCCACGTGCGGCGCATACGTCGTAAACGTGTACACGTACCTTCCTACGCGCACGTACTACTCACCAGCGGGCTATTAGGCAACCGGCAAAGTTGTGCCGCGGACTCAACCTGCGTCTGGACAGCACGGGGCATTTGCTCAAGATGGTCAAGTTCTTTTCAAAGTTTCACTTGCCGAGTTTCCGTAAGTTCTGGTTTCATTTCGAGCAGACGACGCAGCGGGAATCACAACCCGTTTCGCCGCGCCTCGCTGCTCAGCGCCGCATTTGTAATTATTTTTTTTTTGGCCCCCCTTGGGGGTTGTTTTCCGGTGTATTACTAAGATCGGCGTATATGTATCTATATCTTAGCGCCGTTCCTTCAAACTGGCGAAAGAACGGGTTTCGCTCTTCACGTACGGCTGTGTAGTAGCGGCCCAGATTTATGCCTGGTTTCTGGGTCGAGGGTGCGTTCGGATGTCGGCCGTAAAAAAGGTCCAGTCGCTAGCAGAAGGAATGCGTGAGATTTTCCTTCTAATGTGACGAAACCGGGATTAAATAACGCCTTCTCTCCAGCTTTATGAGGTGCGTAGCCTTTCGAATTGTTTGTCGCGCTATCGCGACCCGTGTTTATGCTTGGTCATGCGGT
Organism: Haemaphysalis longicornis; assembly: GCF_048455015.1. Classification (NCBI taxonomy): domain Eukaryota; kingdom Metazoa; phylum Arthropoda; class Arachnida; order Ixodida; family Ixodidae; genus Haemaphysalis; species Haemaphysalis longicornis. The sequence goes on from NW_027526346.1 coordinate 3,258,620, forward strand.
ATCTCGCTAGAATAGCCGTGAAAGCGACTCTGAAGGACCGCTTTCACTTAAGCCTAATGTAGACGGGGGCTGCAGCTTTCGCGTACTTTTCTGCCGGCTTCGTTCGGTCGTCTGCACGCAAGGATGCAGCTGCGCTGCCGCCTTCAGCCGAAGGATAATGCGGCATTTCTTCAGCTTCGGAGCTGTCGATTTGTACGTCTCGGCGGCGCGCATGTTTAGTCGGTGTCGTCAGCTGTTATTTTGAGCATCTGCCGGGGCGCGGGGACTGCTGCTCACTGAGTCACGGTCGACCGTCTGCTTTCCGTTTTGTTTTCTCTTTTTCTTCGTCCGCTGTTCACCGCGGCTCGGATCTCGGCCGGCGATTGTTTCGAACCCTCGTCCCCCATCTCACGCGAGACGTCTTCATTTAATTGAGGAAGGTCAAGCGTGCATTGCTTGGGGGATGCGGCGGGTGTCGCGATGCCGGCGAAGTCCTTTGCTTGGAGGACGTGCTCATGCATCGTAGAGTACCGTATTCAACGCCGCTTTCGTGCGGCTATTGAGAAAACGCAGCCTTCTGTGCGTCCTTCTGAAATGTTGTGTGTTATTTGCACTTCCGCGCGCACACTCGCTCTCCGGTTTATTTGCACGCATGAAGCCCGCAATCGGGGAAGACTGTCAGACGTTAGTTATCTGGATGAATAGCTTTCGAGATAGTCGACGCCCCCTTTGTTTTATCTTTCGGCAGGTCCGTGTCTTCGGAGACGATGTGCTGTAGCTATTGAACGGACGTAGCCAATGCAGACAACACGCCCTTATTGAATTCGGAGCTGCAGCCAAACCGTGTGTCGTTTCTGGTAACGATCTGTCATGAGGTGTCTGTTGATGCGGGGATCGGGGGCCGGGGCCCGTCTATTTTTGGCAACACCGCCCCTAGCCTCTTCTAGCCTTGACACTCGCTTGCTGCCGTCGCTCTGCACGTGCCGTGACTAATTATGCGTAAGATTGCGTAATTATGCGGAACTTAACGCCGCAGCAGTCTATACAAGCAACCCCTTCCACGCCATGGGGCGTGGGCAGGAATATGTGGCCTTTATTTCAAACAAAGACAGCGCTCAAGACGGGACGCAAAGGAGACACACACACAGCGCTGCTATGTGTGTGTAGCCTCCTTCTTTGTGTCCCGTCTTGAGCGCTCTTTTTGTTTGAAGTATGAACCAACAAGCCCAAACACTTCCATTGCTTTTATTTCGTTGGGAGTATTTAGGAATGTGCGGCTTTTTTCAAATGCCTTCACTGTTGACTATGTAGCGCAACTAATTTGAGTACATTTCAAGGTTTGCTTCGAAATTTCAATGTTGCGAGCTTTTGGAACATGTTGAAAATCCGGGTAGTTTGAATTAACCTGCAGCCCTCCATTTTAAAAAGCCCCATGGCCCAAACGTACCTTTGTTGCAAGAAAACCTGGTTTCTAGCATTGTAGCAGGGTTTGTAGTTAGGCAAGTTGGTACATCGTTTAATGAAACAGCACGATACACGGGGAAAAAAGGAAGACGCACTTGTGTCGTCCTTTCTTCCCTTTGTCTCGTGTATCGCGCTGTTTCGTTAAATTCTAGCGTTGTCTTTAGGTCTTTATCGAATGCTCTCGATTGCAACTCTATGCGGGTTCTGAGCATTGGTCAACTCTGTAGGCGCATCGCTTATGTAGCGTAGGCATGTTGAGTCTGTACCCAAAAATGTCCCTTCTCCGCCCATGCAGGGGGTCTTGGCATGGACCACAGGTCAGACTCCAAATGGGTCCTGACCTCCAAAGATGGCGCCGTTCACCCACTGCCGGCAGGGATGATATTCATTGGGCGCCAGGAATGTGACATCCTAGTTGACGTGAGTGGGACCCATTTGGGTCGTCGCGTAATTGCATTTGCCTGCTAAAGAAATGCATGCGGTGGGAGTCGGCAGCAAAACATCTGATACGTCATGTCTGTGTGGATTCAGTTGTACCTTGAGGCAAGTTTTGTATTGCCCACACAGCTTTTTTTTTTAGGGGGGTTTGACGTAGGTGCGGAGCTGTCCAACATGTTGCAATCGTTAACAACTTTGGCCTTTTGCATCTTTCTGTTGTGCCAAAACTTACGATTTTGTAATTAGAAGCCCGAGACTGTATGAAATGAAACTGTAAGCATTGGTACTCGAAGTTACGACCGTTTGAAGTTTGGGCTTTGAAGGCAAAACCATTTTTTTCTGGTTCCCACCTTCCCAGCCCAAACTTCAAATGGTCATAACCTCTGCTACAGACCAGACAGAATGATACTGTTGGTCTTATTGCTCTCCTTGATTTGTGCGCAGTTCACTGGTACCTTGTTCACCTGCATCTCTTCAGCAGTTCTTTCACAAAAGCTGCCAAAAACCTAATATAAAAATCTGAATAAATTCGAATGTAGTCATTTTACACAAAAACAAATTTTATATCTGCTATCAGAACGAAAAACCACATATGTCCTCCAATTTTTATCATCAGAACTGTAAAAATACATCTTTGGTTTGAGTCCGGTGCATCCCCTTAAAAGTGGCAGCACACTGTGGAAGGTTGATGATTATTAATTAGCCTCAATTCTTTGACAAAGTAGTGGATCGGAGCATTCAGCTTGGAGGAGTATCTATGCACTATCGTTATCAGTGCTCCAAAGAGCTTAATACAGGCTTTGTGAACAGTGCTTTAGTGTGGTTCAGTGTACACAAAGCACACAAAAGACCATGTTAATTTCGGCAGGCAACTTACTTCTTGTATGGTTCAACAAAGGGGTGGTTTTTTTCTTGTGTGTTTAGATGTGTGAAGTTGTGAAAAACCTGTTTACGGTATGCATTTTGCGCCAGACCAGAATGCGGCCTTGGTGTGAGAGGAGTCTATTTGTTGGTGCGTTGGTACCTTTGGAACTAACAAGCCATCTTAGATCTCGAAGCATCATTCCCACTCTTAATGTCATGCCCATTTCATTTCGTTCAATGTTTTGCAGTCTGCCAGTGTAGACAAGAGGCACGCCGTAATATTCTTCAACCCGAGCGACAAATGTTTTCACGTGAAGGACCTCAACAGTGTCACGGGGGTGAGTGCGTTAGCAATTACTCAAGTTGTGTCCTGATCCTGTCAGCAGGACATTTGTTGGGAAGTGTTTTTTTTTGTCTCTCCCTCCCAGACCTACCTGAATGGCGTGCGAATACCGGAACAATCCTACGTCAAGCTCAACCACATGGACTCCCTCCGGTTCGGCTATGATATCCTTTTGAAGGTGCCCGTTTGTGAATGTGTTTGTGAATGCTAATTGTTAGCAAAACTGGGAGCTCTGCCAGCGCATGCCTACATTTGGGAGGTTCGTTTGGCAAGTAATCCAGTAATAATGAGTGCAAATTTCCTTTTTCTTTATATTTGTCCAGCTGTAACTCTTTTTTATTTTTTTTAATGCTAAATCGTTACTGGGTGGCTTACCAAGGATTTGTTGTATGCTTCTACGTCCACGTGTGTGTCTACAATTCATAGCAGATGTTGGCGTGCTTGTAAGCAGTGCCGATAAGTTCAAGAACCTTGCATAGTGCAGATGATGGTGGTATATATGCAGTAAGAAGTATGTATGCGTGCTATAATGCATATATACGTACATGTAAAGAAGCACGAGACAGTTTGATTGTGTTTAGGCAGAAGTTTCAGACTGTAAAGACTGAAGCTTTAATGACTGATAAAGACTGAAGTTATAAAGACTGACAGCCTTGACTGCATGCTCGATGCCCACGCCACGAAGTTTTCTGTGTCCACAAGACGACTGACAGCGCAGTGCCTTTGAGTTCCACGTCGCCCAAGAGGACCCCACCGGCCTTCGGGAACGGAGACTTGGTTATCAGAGAGGCAAGTTGTGGGGCTATCTGCTTTAGTCGTTGCTTCTGGCTCCTGTGTGCAAGAGGTAGGGACCATGCACCGAAGCATGCAGTGGCAGGATGAAAAATTAAGTGTGCCGGACACTTCTTTTTTGCATGGTAGGTATCTTCAAAATACGCAACGAAAGCTTTGCCCCGCAGGATTCCGTTCTTGTCTGTAGTCAGCCTTAAGTGCAGAGGACTTTAGGGGCTCGCCTTGTCATCGTAGCTCGCTCGCTGGACCCAAGTAGAGCCCCACGGCGTTCCGCCGTAGCAACTGTCATTGCGGCGTAACCCAGAGGCTTCGAAAACCAAGCAGTTTATGTAGTGATAAGCGTTCGAAACTCGTGAACCGCTGGCGCTTGTGATACATCTCCCCGTTGTTTAGCAGAAAGGTAATTGTAGGTATATTTGAGGCAACATATTCGTAATTAACCGGCAGCACCCACATTCGTTTAGTTAGGAACGCTTGTTGGGTTGGTTCTTGCGACAGGAAGTGAAAATAAGTGGCAGTGCAATGCCGGCAGATGCGGGAGGAAAAGCAAGCACAAAAAGAACAAAACTCCCGCTGGCGCAGTTTCAGGCAGGGGGCGCGCGAGCACTGCGGAGGCGGAAAATTTGAATTGCATTGGGTGGTCGCAGTGAGTGGATAACGGCACTGAGGCCCATTATAACGAATCACTGCTCTGCACTTCTGACAGCTTTCACATTGAGTGGAATGGCCTTTTAAATCAGTTTTTCACTGTCTTTGGTGCCTTCATAGATGGTATAAAGAGGCATGGAAGTTGCTCACTTGGGTGCTGGGTGATATACTATAACTGTGTTCAATACCCCTGGCACGTGGTGTAGTTGAAGGCACATCAGTCAGAGGATTTCACTTGCATTTAGTGACACAGCAAAATACGAGGTAGGGTGCTGTGAGGTGGAATGTCTCAAACATGTTCTTTAACCCTTTGAGGGTCAAATTTTTTCGCCAGCTGCGACCCCCCAGGGTCGATTTTCGTTATTGCTGATTTAAATTCTTCGGATGAATCTGTTTCAAGAAAAAATTATCGTAATTTTTTTAGGGTGACCATAAAGTGACAAAAAAATTGTTTGTGTTGTTAAATATATGTGGTTTATTCATGAGTAACACAAGAAAAATTCTAAATAAAAACCAGAGAGTAACAAGCCGGCACCTTTTGAGCGAATCAAAATCAGATAGACATCAGTTTCGCGGGCGCAAAAAGCGGGAAGCGCCCGGAGGACGATACCAAAACCAACCGCTGCGCGCGCGCGGCCGGATGCGAGAGCGATAGATGGCACACCGCTCCTAAAATACAAGAAAAAGGAGAAAAGAGCCTCATCAGTTTCACAGGCAACCTTGGTCTGTGGCAGGCACAAGAAGCGAGTGGCGCCCGGTAAACGATACCCAGCGCGCCCCATCGTTACCAGATGCACAAGCGATAGCCGGCATGCCGCTGAAGTAAATCGTAAAAAAATAAAAAGAGCCATTGGTGCAAGAAAAAAATTTCATTATTTCCGCAGTGTGGCAGCACATGCCAAGCAAGAGAAGTTGGCGAAAAAGGCACGCTTTTTAGACATGCAAGCAATGACGTACGTGTACGTCATTGACCATTTTGAAAGTGTTTGCCGATGCCCTACATGTACGGCCGTGGCCCTCAAAGGGTTAAACAGGTTTGGTTCAATGCAGACTGATGTGTTTCAGTGTTTGGCAAAGTGAGCTCTCTAATTTAGCTGAAATTGCGTTCATATGAAGCTGTGTAACAGGGCTACTAAAGTGCACGTGGAGGAAAAAATTTACTCGTTTATGTGAGAACCCATGTTCTTAAATGCACCCCCTTACTACCAATGGCCATGGCCTGGTTCACCAAAACGAGCCCACAGTCCGCATACGTTTGTGAAAGTGTTGGGTCATTTAGTGGAAAAGCACCGCTAGCGTTGAGCACTGGATTTCATTTCTGTCTGTGTTTAGCCTCTCTGAGCCAGTGAAAAGAAAAACTACCTGTTCCAGTATCAAACCTGGTTATTCTTGATTGTTAAGATGATGCTTTATCAACATTAAGAGGGCACACGGCTCTTAAAGCTATTTCTTTTGATTTTCAAGTAAATTCTGTGAAACTTGTTAATCTTGCTGCTTGTCCCCTCACTAATTTCAAATATGCCATCATTTTTTTTGGGTAAGTATATTAGTTACCAAGATAATTGGAGACAAGTAGTAATTTTTGGAGGAACAATGGACAAAACAGTGTTGGTCATAGCACTGTAGCAGTGCATCAAAAAACCGATTCTGTTATTGCATTCACCAGTGTTCATAGTATTGGAAAATGTGAAGACTACAGTGCTATGACCAACACTGTTTTGTCCATTGTTCCTCCAAAAATGACTACTTGTCTCCAATTATCTTGGTAACTAATATACTTACCCAAAAAAAATGATGGCATATTTGAAATTAGTGAGCGGACAAGTCTCGCAGAATTTACTCGGAAAATCAGGAGATAGTTTTCAGAGCCGCGTACCCCCTTAAAGGCCAACTGCACTCAAATTTCACGTCGGCCAAATTTATTTTTAATGCGTAGTAAGTACCCCCAAATAAGCTGCGACACAAGTGGTAGCCCCGTCAAACGCCTCGTTAATCAGTCAGAAGCGCTTAAAAAAGCTCCGCCGCAGACCACTCTGCACCTGCCGGCGGATCGCGTAAACAGCCATGACGCGCCTGTGACGTTCCAGCCGACGGTGGCTTCTCCCTCTGGCCAGCCACGCAGCGGGAGAACCGGTCGAGCTCTGCTGCCCCGTGCACGCGTAGAGCTTGCGCGCAGACATTCTCCCGAACTGGTGACCGTCCGGCCGCTCGCTGGACGGCTGTAACGTCACTGCAATGGCCGCGCTCTCCTCGGTTTCGGTTTCAAAATCGCAGATTTTTGCTGGCCGCTTGCGGCGTCCACGTGCGTATTTCAGCTGTTGTATTTTGCATGTTGCTTTCTTTTTAAGCAGACTATATTGAAATAGGGTTTTCAAGAAGTCAAAATTTTGAGTGCAGTTGGCCTTTAAGCCACGTTGAATGTTTCGAGCTAAGGGTTGGACGTCATGTTCACACAGTGTGTGTGGCTACAGATGCTGCCACCTCGCCCTGCTGGCAATGACGCCCGTTCGCACACGTGTGAAATAAACGTGGAAAGTGAGCTGTGATCTGCGTCGGCAAACTCTGAAGAGGAGGTTCTTCGCACACCACCCGAGACCGTGCGTGTGACACATATCCATGTGGGAGATACCAAAGACTGTGTAGCCGGTACCTATAAAGACATGCCCATGCTGAAAGAATATCGCGACTGCAGAGCATTTAGTTGGGAGCCAGTCAAAGAGTGGTCTAACAGTGCCTAACTTGGTCTGAGAAAATGAGCTTTGACAAGGCATTCAGCTTGCGCATTTTATGTGCACTGATGCAATGATGGCTGATGATAATGTGCAAAGTGACACGTCTGTATTTTGTTTTATAAGAAATGCTTCTAGAGGGCTGCTGCACAGAAACAAGCATGGGTATTCAGGATGTTCCTGAGAAAACAGTCCACTATACTTGGTTACAACTCAAGAACGGCACCACCTCATGTAGTGTGTCACTCCGCCAAAGCGCCGGACCCGTGACGTCAGTGCGCACGCGTTTTGAAAGGGGTTTGCTATGAATGCGTGATATTGTCTGCCTTGTCTCAGGCAGTTTGTTTCTCGTCACTGGAGTCGTTTATAGGCATATTAAGTCCAAAAAACCAAAACCACGTGAACGGCTCACGCCATGTTCAAAATATTCCCAGTAACGCCCTACTTGCGCCGCGCGGAGAAACATCCGGCTATGGTGATAAGGCACAGCAGCAACTTCCGGTGCCGTTTTTAAGTTGTCACCGAGTATAGCTAAAGAGCTTACAAACCACCAGTGAGAGGGGGACCTCCAGCATGGGAAAACCCTTGTTATTTAGGGACCCAAGGAAATGCCAACCTGCGGTGAATATTTCGACCCTCTGAAAACCAATTTTGTAAATGTCTGACTACAGAGGCTGGCGGGTACAGAATATCACATTTAAAGTGTGTGCTTGCGGATCGCAAGCAATCGGTCAAAATTGTCAGTTTTGAAATTGAAATTGAGAAAAAGGAAATTGAGGGAACTCTGGCCATTGTGGCCAGGTGGAAGTTGACCGCCAGCAATTGACATCACAGAAGAACTGAGCCACCATTTTTGGAGACCGCCGTGGCAATAACGCAGCTTTAAAACATGTTCCAAGCCACGTTTGGAGTCGATAATTGCGCGAAGGCATCTATGACATCTCGCAAAGTGCATTGTAACAGCGCTGCCGCATGCATATTTTAAGTCGGTCGTTGATACGGAAGTGTCGTCACTCACAATGTTCGATCTGACTGAAAAAAGGGCAGCAACTCCACTCCGTGGATAGTAGCGAGGGTGCCGAGTACGGGGACTCGAAATGACATTCAAGTTGCGTCCCGAGTGACATCCGATTTACGCCCAGACCGTCATTCAATTTGATCCGTGAGTTGCACCTTGATTATTCCCCAAATGAAACTGCAACTCGCAGCTCAAATCGAATTTCGCTTGATTTTCGCTTGATGGTGGTGTGCACACGGATGGACGCGGACGGACATTGGGAGGTCCTAAGGTACTCCGCACCATTACAGGTGAGGGAGTAAGCTGTTTGACTATCGGGTACGAACTCACGGTCATAGCCCAGTGGGTAAGACGACTGACACTAACTCTGTCTGGTCTACCAGACACGGGCTCGAATCCTTCCGGTGCCTGTGTGATTTTTTGCAATTGTAAATGCTATGTGCACGGACGTGGACAGACAGTGTGCAGTCCTAAGGTACTCCGCACCTAAAATGCAGGATTCCGGCGCGAGCAAGACGTTTGTCCGCGACAGCCCAAGTTCCGACAGCTCCGACGGGATGCTGCGCCGCGGTAGTAGCACAGGTCACGACAGAACGTTCGTGTGCGACAGCCCGAGCCAGGGTGCGTCTCAGCAACCGGCCAGTCCCCCGGCCCTTTCCTCGACGCCCTCTCCGCCGGAGGACGTCGTGCCGCATCGGATGAAGCTCTCGTCGCCTCCGAGCCCTTCGACGGCGGTGTCCTCTTCCGCGCCTTCATCCCCGTTGAAGGCTCCCCCGTTGGCATCGACGCCTCCGAGCTCAACGTCCCTGACGTCGTCGGCCTCTCGGGACGTGCTGTCTCCATCGGCGAGGTCTTCAGGCTCGTCTCCTGGCTCGGCGGCTGCCTCGCATGCGGGGTCCAACTCGGCTAGTCCTCAGAAGTCGTCTCCGAGTTCGCCGCACAGCGTGGGCCAGGAAAACGCCGTCTTGTCTCCTGTCTTGCAGGTGCCGTGTACAGGTCCTTTTGCCCTGATGGGAGGCGTTTTGTCGAGTGTGGTCGAACCTCGATGTGAAGATCGGCGTAAAAGGTCTTTGTGGGGTGTGCCTTATTTTCGGTTTTTAAGGGGGGACACTTGTTTGGGGGGCATTTTTGCTATTTTTTAACCCATGTGCTTTAGATTTACCCATTGAGTGTACTTTAACATCCTGAGCACAAAAATGAAGTCAGTTTTTGTCTATGATTTAACAAGACTTGCTGCTGAGCTAGTTGGTACACGTTTACAAAAAAAAGAAGAAAACGTGGCGCAAACGAGATGTGGACGAGAGAAGATACGACATATCTGTCTTATCTGCGCTTGTTCACGTCTAGTTTGCGCCTTGTTTTCTTCTTTTTTCGTCTATGGGGTGTAAGTTTGGAGTTGTGCAACATGTTGTGCCACTGTGTTTCGGGCAATTTTTTTCATTATCAACGTATGAAATACCCGAATAGCTTTTATCCTTTTGTGCTCTAGAAGGACCAGGGAGCGCAACTATAACACAGCGGTAATTTTAGCATTGCTACTGCGAATGCTGTAAACTTCATGCCACATCATCAATTACCAATGTTTTTGTAAAACTAACTGCAGCAAAAAGAAATTCTATACTTTTGTGGTTTAAGTGCAATGTTCAGTTCATAAGCTTTCGAATGCAGCAAAAATGGTGCAAGTCAAACCAGTACATCCCAAGATATTGTCCCCGAGAGTTGACCATGTGGGGAAAAAAATTGGTTCTGAGAAAACAGGGCACGAAGTTTGGAAACATGGGCAAAAATGGTCATTTGGGGACTTCAAAGGGCGACAGCTTTGTGAATAGTTGTGATACAGCTATGACATTTTGCAGGTACATTCTTTGGGACCTGTAGACTGCAAATAAAATTAATACAAAAATTTATTTGTTGGCAAATTTTCGGTGCTCAAGACCAGTGTCCTCCCTGTAAGGGGCCACATGGGCCTTTGATCAAAAAGTTTATTTTTACAGTTATAATGATAAAAAGTGGGGAACATGTGTAGTTTTTCATTCTGATTGTAGGTATAAATTTTTTTTGTGTGTAAAACGACTACACTGAAATTTATTCAGATTGTTACATTTCATTTTGTGACAACCATTGTAGAAAATCTGCTGGAGGGATGCAGCTGAACAAGTTGCCAGTGAACTGTGCTCAAATTAAGGAGTTCAATAAACCTAACATCATCATTCTATCTGGTCTGTAGCAGAAGTTCAGCCATTTGAAGTTTGGGCTTGAAAGGTAGGAACCAGGAAAACCGGCTTTGCCATTACAAAATTACCACCGCATACAGAATGGTGATTTCTCCGTTGCTAGGCAGACAAATGACTAAAGAATGCAACGTTGGAAGAATTCTTTTCATTGAGCTATTTTTGGTCACTTTACAACACGGTGAACTTCGCTTCTCCCGCGCTCTTCTAGAAATGGCTCACAGGTGGTGTCAGTTGAACACATTAATCATTTCCCAAAGCCTCCATTTAAGAAATTTGTTTCCAACATTGTGTTCTCCACACATTGAAGTATCAAAGGCAAAAACAGTTAGTTGTACCTGCTCTGGGTGCAGAGATTCCCGAGGGCGAAATGCTAGCTTAGCGTTGCAAGAACAGTGCCATTTAACCATCGAAATCTGCGCGAACTGAGCTGTAGAGCGCACTTTAAAATGCTATTCACAGTAAAATATGGCGCCTTATGATGAGGAGATTCGAAGACTGACAGAAAAATGGCTGTGGATGCCGCAAATGCCATTTTCCAGAAAACGATTTTTTTTGCCCATCTTTCGGCCCCAAAGACCTTTAAAAACAGCCATGTGTAAGGATTTCGTCGTGCGTTAGAAATCCCCAGGTAGTCGCGATTCGTCCGGAGCCCTCCACTAGGTGTGCCTCACGACCCAGGTGTTGAGGATGGATGCGAAGAAGTCCTTAGATATTGACAGGATTGGGAAGCAGGAGATCACAAGGGAAAAATTATTCGATAATACCAGAGGGAGTGCATTGGTTTTTGAAGCCTGGGCGGGTTGCTTGCGGACAAAAACGCTTATCTGCGAGCCTGTACAGGAAGAACTGTGCACAGGTTGCGGCACGGAGCCAGAAACCATGGGGCATATTGTAACTGAGTGCAAAGGTATTCCAGTCCAGACCTCAGTGAGATCCATCTTCCGGAAGCCCTTGGCTTTAAGGTTAGCGGAAAAGTGAATTGGACAGCAGTAGAGGTTAGCAAAAGAAGGTTAGAATGATGGCGGGAAAAGAGCAGAGAACAATCTGGGAAGACATGCAAACATAGAAGTTATATTAGCACAAAAATTCGATAAATGCTTTTTTTTTTTTTTGCGAGGTGATTGTACAGTAGCATTACGGCTGAGTCCGCCGGGCTACGCCACCCCGTTACAAAGGGGAAGCCGCTAGGCATCATCATCGTAGGTTAAACTCCTTAATCAGTCAATCAATCAATCAATCAGTCGACCCTTCTTCCTGTTCCTCTGTCCCCAAAGGATGCAGACTCCCTGGAGGACCTGAGCAGAACGGAGGACTCGGTGAGCACGGTGAGGGAGGTGCTGCCGGCAGGCCAGCCGCCTCCCAAGCCAACCACGCTCACCTGGAGGCCACTGTACTCAACCGGCAAGGATCGGGCCCCACCACCACCACCACCACCACAAGCGGAGAAGAGCTGTGAGTTCCCGAGATACGGTATAGCCATAGCCCACTTATAGGTGGTATTCGTTGAAAAGTTTAGCTGTCAATTTCTTCGCTTGGCAACACTGGAAATGGCCACAGACATGGCCGATGCGCCACGGACATGGCGCAGCTTGGGCCACTGCACCCGCACGCCGAAGAAAAAAACACCGGCGTGCGTCGTCTGCTCCGTTTCAACCCGATCCTCAACGGTAGCATCAACAGAGATGTTATTAATCGCACTCACATTGTACACGAGGCAATACTTTGTTTCAGTGAGGTAGAGTTTGTAACGGGCAACACAGTCATGTGCTTAGCACAGACAAGTACCGCCATCCCGCAGGGCCCGACGTAATGAGTGACAGCGCTCTCGCACGGTTGACTGCATGCGCGCCTCGCCAGTGAATACAAGCAATAGGCCACTTATAGTGAACCCGGTTATAATAAAATAGCGGCTATAACAAACAAGTCTTCTTTTCCTGTTACCATTTGTATGTACAGATTTTGTGTCCAGATATAGCGAAAGGCGGATATAACGAACTGATTTCAGTTTCCTGACGTTTTCGTTATGAGCAGGCTCGACGGCACTACTCCCATCAAGTGAAGCTCTGATTGTACATGGCTGGCAACTCTTTCTTGGTACACGGACGTAGCTTGAGAAAGCCGAAAAGCGGCAGTATTTCGCATCCATTTGAGCTGCACACAGCGAAGCAACGCGGGGAACATTATACTGGTGTTTGGTGAGGTAGGAATGATGTTCTTACTGAGCACGAGGATGAGGGTTCGATTCCCGGCCGTGGCGGCAGCTTTTCTGATGGAGGTGAGAAGCAAAAACGCCCATGTGTATGAGATTTCGGCGCACATTAAAGGTCCCCAGGTGGTCAGAATTAATCCAGAGCCCTCCACTGCGGCGCGCCTCATCGCGTGCGTTGCGTCGGCGCGTTAAACCCCGCAATCAGTCAAATCAAAGGAATGATGTCCGCCCTGTAGCGCCTGATCTCACAACTTGTGTGATAGTCATAGGAGGTGGAATGAATGAGTAGGAAGGATTACTACAAGCGGAGTGAATCACAGCCCGCCCTTTTCTTTCCCATAAGATCTTGTGTGTTTCGTTGCCCTTGCAATTTTTGATTTGCATATCAGAGGTGATGATAAATACCTTGAGGCTTCCTAGTTTTTAACAGCCGAGCAGTTGTAGCTGCCCATAATGTGTGGCACGGAACGAATTAAAAAAAAAATTCAAGAAAATGCTGAGCACTCGTGAGAGCACGTTTTTCGGCGACCACCCAGCGTCCCTGGCACGTGCAGTGGCTTTAGCAAAAAAAAGAAAAAAAAACTTTAGCTCTGTCATCAAGCACTACCGCACATCTAATGTTTGGCATGAGGAACACGACAGTATCGATGAATATGACAACTGCTACTAGCACCGTGGAAAGCGATGATGGAACGTGTAAATAAACAATTTCAAACTTGTACAAATGCGTGGTGGTGTGCCCTTCAGTGCTCATGTATAAAGAAATCCTGCAGCTTCGCTATGGTTCAAGCCTTGCGTGACTTAGTGCAAGCTTCGCCAGTTTTTTGTTAACTGTGCTTTTTTAAAAAATTGTGCACCATAAAGACTTGTAGAAATCTTTGTTGATAATTTCCGCGGGTTAACCCACTTGGTGTGATTTCAAGGGTTTTACATTGTCTGCCTTAAAGACAGGTTATAGCAGATTATCAGCATTGTTGATAATTTTCGGGAGTTAACTCAGTTGATGTGATACCAGGCAGGGACGAGGCTGGGTTTTTACTTTTTAGCTGCAGGGACTTTGGGATACAATTGTCGTTGTGTGCAGCGTTGAAGCATTCTGTGGTATAAAGCAATCATCTTGCACCGATTCATGATTTCGGCGCACGTTAAAGATATCCCAGGTGGTCGAAATTAATCCGGAGCCCTCCACTACGGCACACCTCGTCAGCTGCGTTGCGTCGGCGCGTTAAACCCTACGATCAATCGTGAATCAATGGCACTGTTTTGTGGCTCGCAACCCCGTTTTAGCCCAAAACTGAGCGCGAGTTGAGTAATTTTTACTTTTTCTCTCTTTATACAGCCGAGTCATCTCCTGCATCCGCAGCTAACAAGCCAACGGATGACGGACCAAGTCCAGCCACTCCGGCATCCGAAACGCAGGCGTCTGGGTCCAACTCCATGGCTTTCACGATCCACTTCGACGACGACACCGGCGGCGGCAAGTCCCTCGCCCTCAAGGACAGCATACGCAAGTTCGCTCCTCCGAAACCAGAGTCCGAGCTGCGGACTCCGTCCCGGGCACGGACTTCTCCCGTTTCCAAGTCCGCCGATCCGCCACCTTCCGCCAGCGGGCGCCGAACACCGACGAGCCCTCTGAGCGCAGAACTGACCAAGAGGCGCTGGAGCGGCACTGATGTTCGCGGAGGGGGCGGCAGCGGAAGGGGGTGGAACTCCGACGTTGAGTCCGCGACGCGCCACGCTGCCCGACGGCAGGAGGAACGGCTCAGTGATTCAGCGTCCTACTTGATTCAGAGGATGCTGAACGATGGACCGGCGCGGGTTCCGTTGCCCGGACCACTGGGTGGGGGTGGGTCGTCGAGAGTCGAACCGGCATCTGTTGGTCCAGAGCAGCTGCTGTCTCCAGCGGATGATCGGAGTGAGACCGGCACGTACACGGTGGAAACGGATCGTGCGGACCCTGATGTGGAAGAGGCGAGGCGGCGGATTGACGAAGTGTTTGGCGTGTCCCCCTGTGGCCACCCGTCCAGCTTTGATCAGGTGTGTCTGTGTTATCGTGAGAGCACTTGCTTCATTTTGCTTTGACAACTTGCGGTTTTAATGTGCCTTTCAGCGGGATAAGTGCACACCAAAACTTGCGACTTGATCACTTCATCTTGGGTGCGCTAGACGAAAACAAAAATGGTGTTAATGCTTTGTGGAATACTTTGATAAAGGGGAGGACCTGGGTGCGAAGAATTGAGAATCATTTCTTTTTATCCGCGATAAAAACTTGCAGTGTTCTCAGGACTCCAAGTGCAAAGCTGCGACGTAATTTTTTTCGACTTGTCCAAAAGCACTTTTGGTGTCAAGCTGGCATAGTGGTTTTGTGCATGTGATGCAAGCCAGGGTTCTCGCTTCAGCATAGCCATAGCTCTTTCGTTGCCCATTTTGAGTTGATGTACTTTATTTAAACGTTGGAAAATGAAAACTTCGAGTTCTTTTCCTTTGTCAACGCTGCTGTTGGATTCTGAGGGCATGCGTTGTTGCCTCGTAATTTTGTGCGGCACAGCATGGTTCTGGTGGTACTTCGGAGCCACGGCATAAATAAAGGGGCAGACAAGTACTAAACGTGATTGTGAGTTGTCGTGGCAGGTGGTTGGGACTCTGGCATTATTGCCAGGTGTACTACGTGGTCAAAGTGATAGACCACCTCTTCTGGGTGGATGGGTCTGGCATGCTTCATTCATTGTATTGCTGCATAAAGCAGTGGTTTTTATTCACGTTGGAGACCACTTAATTAGAGTGGTGTCTGTACGATTCTAACGAGGCAATTTTTCGGATGAACCAAACTTGTATTTTGTCTGCGCGGCCCCCCTTTAAAGGTGAAGGCAGTTTAATTTGTGCACTTATTCCAGTTTCTGGAGGAGTAAAGGCAAACGCAGCCTTGCGGGCTCCCTACACGTCTGCGTAGGCATACTGGAATGGCATTGTTAGACGGAATACAACTTTGTTTAATTTGAAAAAACCAGCCTTCGCTAAACCACTCAGCTCTATTTCAACAATGAAAAATGCAAGAAAAAAAGCAAAAAATATTGAAAGGTGATGTCGGCGAGGGCACAATAGCGGAAGCAGTGACGCAATAGAGGTAGACGCTAAAAGCAGAGTTATCAGGGTGGAAACTGCACGTTAGCATTCCAGTGATTTTACCGAACGGGACTGGAGGCCCCACTACGGCTGCGCAGTCTTTTGTTTCTGTTTTCGTTGCCCCTTTAAGCGGGGACACTGCTCTTAAAACACGTACTTCCTTTAATTTCTAAGTAAAATCTGTGAAACTTCTCAGTCTTGCTGCTTTTTCCCCCACTGATTTCAAATGTGCCATTATTTTTTCAGTCAGTCACTGACTTACCAAGATAATTACAGATAATTAACCATTTTCGGAGGAACAATAGACGAAAGTATTAGCCATAAAACTGTAATCTTTATATTTTCCAACCCTGGTGAGTGCAGTAAGAGGATTGGTTTTTTGGTGCACTGCTTGGAACTAATTTCACAGCTCATTAAACTCCGGTGGCACCAGTGGCAAGGAACCTTTTTGAATGCCCATTTCAAACACCAAGGTTTAATGAGCTGTAAAATTAGTTCCAAGCAGTGCACCACAAAACCGATTCTCTTATTGCACTCACCAGGGTTCATAGTAATTGGGAAATACAAAGATTACAGTTTTATGGCTAATACTTTTGTCTATTGTTCCTCCGAAAATGGTTAATTATCTGTAGTTATCTTGGCAACTCAGTGACTGACTCAAAAAATAATGGCATATTTGAAATCAGTGGGGGAAAAAGCAGCAAGATTGAGAAGTTCCACAGAGTTTACTTGAAAATTAAAACAAGTTGTTTTAATACCAGTGTCCCCCATTAAGGGGGGACGTGGCACGTAAAAAGAATTTTTATTTATGGACCAAATTTAATCAAATTAGGAGCGTTTATGTAGCTAACCATTCTAACAAAAAAACTGAAATCAGTTTAAGGATACCTTCTATACTTTTTAAGTTAAACGACTAATTACCTAAAACTTGCATTGAGTATAAATAACTAATTAGGCAAGAATTCAACAAGAATTTTATGTCAGCATCACCAGGAAGGTCTATTCTGTGCAAGAACGCTATTCGATTATTGCATTACATCCTTTAGGCATAAAGAAAAAACAGAAGTTTCATCTTCCTTTCGAAATCAGAAATAGTTTCATGTCAAAAAGAAAGTGGAACTTCTGTCTTTCTTTTTGGATACGTAAAGGGAATCAAGCAAGAATAAAATAGCTTCCTTACACAGAATAGACCTTCCTGGTGATGCTGACATAAAAAGCTTGTTGAGTTCTTGCCTAATTAGTTAATTAATCTTGGGACAGCTCTGTGAAGGTAATTAGTCTGGTAACTCAAAAAGTATAGAAGATATTTTTAAACTGATTGAAGTTTTGTTGTTACGTTAGTTAGCTATATAAAATCTCCCAATTTGACTAAATTTGGTCCATAATTAACAAAAATAGTTTTACTTGCCACGTCCCCCCTTAAGATTGAGTGGGTGGTCTAGTGCCCCGAGTGGAATGTGCCCTCGATTTCCCCCTCCACATTATAGTCCTAACGGTCCCTCTTCTTCCCTCTCTCTCCCATCTCTTCCCTCTCTCCCATTCCCTGCAGTACCAGAGGGTGAGGCCTGAAGGCGAAGGGGCCGGTGGTTCCAGGCCCAGGAGCCAGGGTAACGTTCAGAGCTTGTGTTACAAGTTTTCTGGTGGTGGTGGTGGTGGTCCTGCATGTGAGTATACGTACGTACATGGCGTGTGTGTGTATACCCCGCTTGGGAACCTTCCCCTCCTCCTGTTCCTTCTGCATGACTTCCTCTTTGTAAGTTATTTTTTTCCCCCCCCACCCCCCCCACTTTGCCTTTGCTGGTACCGTTGCTAGAAGTAACTGAAAGTTTACCGAACTTGCTCGTTATGTTGGCTCAGTGGCTAAGGCGTTGTGCTGCTGAGCCAGGGGACGTGGGTTGTATTACTGGCCGCGGCGGCCGCTTTTCTGATGGAGGCGAAAAGCAAAAACGCCCGTGTGTACGAGATTTCACCGAGATGACCTAATGGTTGCTGGTCGGCAACAAGCAATGGAAGAGACAGATAATATTAAGCGTCACTGCGCAACTTCCCTCCATCCGAAATTTATTTCCCTCTCCAAGTATTGTCCGTGCAGTTATTATTACACATGTTAACTTCATCAATCATGCCTTTTTATACGTATGTGGGGCGTCGTCACATGGTCGGAGGATCCTCATTATATTTTTTTATTCATTTTTCTGTTTGTTTTTTCGGGACTTCTTATTCTTGTCTTCGTCCTGGTATGGCGGTCGATAAGCGCGATGTCTTTGATTTTGTTAGTTCATTTTTCTTCTTTCTTACTTTTAATCTCTTCCCTTTTCCGGTTTTCAAACTTTCCTTCGACCAGTTATCTCCGCGTTCGCTATTGAAACATATTAATGTGTGAACCCAGCCAATTTTGAATTTTCTTGCAGATGCAGGGTGTTGCACTGTGTGTGGTGTGGGGTTACTCGGCTAATAATACTTGCGAATTAAACAAGCGCCAGACGAACGTAGTCCAGAGCTGCACAAGACTTTACAGCTTCAGCAGTGCATGCCATACGCTGCCACGAATCGTGCCGCTCGCTTGTCCGGCGGCGTTAGGCGCTGCATTTGAGGCAAACAAAGCGTTGCTGCCGAAATCCAGAAAATCCAGAAAGGACCTGTATGCACTCTCGTCTATCTCGACAACACTCGCACTGGGCCAGAAGGTGTCGCTCCGATAGTTCTTGCCTGCCGCTCACTTGGTCCGTTTCATTTTGTGGCCATGTGCATGTGCAATTTTTCAAAAGATGATAAGAAGATCAAAAAGGTGCACATCTTTTAAAGAGGGACACTGGTCTTGACGATATTTTTGTTATTTTTTAGCCTACGTGCTTGATATTTGCACACGGAGTGTATTTTAGTATCCTTAGCACAAATATGCAGTCGGTTTTCGTCTATGTGGTGTAACACCATAGTTGTGAAATATGTTATGCTGTTCTGTATTTGGCAATTTTTTTCATTATCTACCTATGAAATACTTGAATACTTATCTCTTTGTGGTCTAGAAGGACCAGGGAGTGCAACTATACCACAGAAGTAGTTTTAGCATTGTCTCTGCAAACGCTGTATATTTATTAAATGTCAGGTCATCAATTACCAAGGTTTTCGTAAAACTGACAGCAGAATATTTTGTGCTAGCAGAAAGAAATTCTATATTATATTATGGTTTTATTGCACAGTTCATTCCATAACCTTTCGAACACAGCAAGAATGATGCGATTCGGACCAATACACCCAAGATATTGCACCCAACAGTTGACCTCGTGGGGAAAAAATTCGTTCTAAGAAAACAAGGCAGGAAGTTTAGAAACATAGGTAAAAATGGTCATGTAGGCTTTTTCAAAGGGCAACAGCTTTGTAAATACTACTTATGGTACAGCTATAAAATTTCGCAAGTACGTTTCTTGGGATCTGTAGACTGTAAATAAAAGTAATACAGAAAATTGATTTTTTGGCAAATTTATGGTACTCAAGACCAGCGTCCCCCCGTAATAATTGTTTCCAATTTTGACGAAATGGTAAACAAAGTAACCACTATCAGGAGGGGTTGTAATTTCTGAGAAAGATTTGGTTTAAAGTAATTGTTCGTGCTTACCAGATTCCCTTTGATATTCGCGCGGCAACTGTACGTTGCTCGTAAAGCTCCAAAACCCAAGTTTTGTCTATAATTTGCTATTTGCGCATACATACTATAAAACGGACATTTTCCTCTCTAAAAATGTGTTTCATCAACCGCTGCAACAAGTACGGTTGTCACAACATATTTGTCACACAATAATCGTGCAGAAGCGTGACCGCAGTCGATTCCTTTTCAATGACATGTGCCTAAATACTGGGATATTTTCTATAGTCTTACCCTGCATGGTTCTTGTTTTGGTGTTGTTTATGTGGAACCACCGCCACACATTTTATTGTTCTCGACTGCTGCTGTTTCACGGCTACCTGATGGGTGCTGTTACACAGTTCAGCTATCGTATTGTGTGCTTTAGTGACGGTTGTTTTGGGCCTGTTTTGGCGCAGCTTCGCGTACGTTGCGCGTTTCCTTCGTACGGCTTGATTAACTTCTTCGACAGCACCTCCTGGGTAACTCGGACCCGACGAAATTAAGTAGCCGTACGGCAAAGATACGTTAAGGATTGGTTTGCAGGGCGGAAAACAAAATGTAGAGACCACATACAGTCATCGGGCCGCTAGAGAAACTCTACCTTTTGCGCACTGCGTCCACAAATGGGGCTCCGTATTGTTTGCTGTGGATGCGTGCATTGCTATCCTACTTCTATCCTTGTTCTTGTCCTTTTCTGCAAGAGATGAGGTGCACTTGTGTAGGTTCCAGCATTAGTATTGCACTTGGAACGGGTACTGTTGCATTTGGGTCAGTATTCGATAAAATTGAGCTTCTCTCTCTCACGTGTGCTTTGACTCGGGTATCATACGTTTCAGAATGGATATGTCAGATATTCACTAAAGTTGCAGCTGAGAAACTTGATTAATTAGGAATTCAAATGGCCCATACTTTAGCAACTATTAGCTGAACATGGCAGAATTGCCATTGCACGGTATATCTGTCGACCGCATCGTTTCTTAACTTAATAAAAACAACTTTTAATTGAGTTCTTGAGTAAACACCCACGATACGTCATGCCTCAGTTGTGAAAGGCTAGATCCCTTTTTTTGTTGTTGTTTTGGCAGACAGTGCTCATGACTGTTTCTGCTGAGCAGGAGGTCGCGATTCGATACCCGGCCGTGGTGGCCGCTTCTCTGATGGAGGCGAAAAGCAAAAACACCCGTGTGTACAAGATTTCGGCACACGTTAAATATCCCCAACTGGTGAAGATTAATCCAGAGCCCTCCACTACGTGTTTCGAAGTGTAGCTTTGGCAAGTCAAACCCGGAAATTTTTTTTAAAAATTTGGTACAGAAATATTCGGTCAAGGTTGCTATTCAATTAGAGCTGAAATTTTCTAATTGACCAAATTTCAGCTAAATGTTCGTTTTGATCACATTTTCAACATGCCCTTGACCCTTGCGGGCGTCTCTCGTGTGTTTCGGTTTTTAGGTGGGTCGTCCGTGGACCTGGGCCGTCCAAAGCGGCGTCTCCCCACGCCGCCTTCGGAGCGCGCCCCACTGGACGTCTTCGTGCCATCCGCGGACAGCAGTGCGAATAGCGCAAGAAAACCCGCCCCGCAGCCAGCCGCTCCAACGTCCACGACAGTCGCCGCCGCTCGGAAGCGGCTGGGGTCGACCGGAAGCCGTCCTAGTCCGCCCTGCTCGCCACCCAGAACGCATCGGACCATGCCGGCCAGGACTCCATCCAACAAGCTCATGTCTACGTCCTTCGGGGTGAGTGCCGGGCTGTGACGCAAAGTCACCCTGTCGGGTTTTTGTTGCACATTGAAGGGACAGGCAACCGATTTTTCTAGAGCATGAAAGGGCACCGCTTAAAACGCCCTGAAGCGAACTGGTTTCCAGGGTAAAGGTCCTGTAACATTCGAAAGCGGAACATTGAAATCTACCAGACTTGCATATGCTGCCAAAACGTTTGTGGCGGCCGTGGCTGTGAGCTGTGCAACAGACGTGTTGTGCTGCTGAGCCCGAGGACGCGGGTTCGATTCCTGGCCGCAGCGGCCGCTTTTCTGATGGAGGCGAAAAGCGAAAACGCCTGTGTGCTCGAGATGTCGGCACATGTCACAGATCCCCCTACAGGTGGTCAAAGTTAATCTGGAGACCTCCACTACGGCGCGCTTCATGCACATTAAGCCCCCATAATCAATCAATGAACATACGTTTTAACTGTATGTGAGGTGAAAAGGGGTATTTAAAAACTTGTCTCCAGCTGAAACAATAATAATAAAGTGTAGTATTTTTTATTCTTTTGTGCGGTTCTTGAGTCGTGCTGAAACCGACGCAGATGGTTGTCTACGTACAGTAGTGGTAGTGTCGCATTCAGACACTACAGGACTCCACTTTGAGATTTCAGAAAGCTTAGTGTCAAATTGAAATTGTTTCTGCCAATTTATTTAGCAATTCCTTGCAGTTACCCCACTGCACAAAACGCTGGCTTCCATATGAGCTGGAGCTCAAAGCTGAACATTAGGCCTAACGAAAGCACGAGCTCAAATCTCAGTGCTGCCGGCCCTTTGGCTGGCTCCTTAGTAGTAGCGACGCCATCGCTAAAAATTCATCTTGCATCCGTTAAATCCAGGGTGGCAGGGTGGAAGTGCTTTCGCACAAGGGCCAGTTTAAACTAAAGTTTTTCTCCTGACGTCCCACTTTTCTGTTCTGTCTGTTTTTTTGCTTCAGTCAGAAAAAAAAAGTTGCGTAAAAATGCAAATTCCGGTGGTTCTCGCTTTGTGTGTGCACCCGCAGGACGGCTCTTTCCTACGCCAAACGCCAGCTGCGCCCGCCGCCAGTGCCAGCCAGCGGCGCAGTGCGCCCCCGCAGCGCAAGTCGTGGACACTGACCGGCTCGGAAGCCGACTTGGCGGCCGCCGGGGAGCCAGCCGGCGGTGGCGGCTCGGAGGAGACGGCCAGTGTGGTGTCCGACACGAGCACGGAGCCGTCGTCGCACAGTTCGGGCTCACGGGGCGGGCCGCAGATGAAGTTGAACCGGGCCTTTGCCCTGAGGCGGGCTCGGCTGGGGCTGCCGGAAGTGGGAGGCGGGGGAGGAGGAGGAGGGCTTCCCCCCGCAGCGGCCGGGGGAACAGCCGCAGGCCGCAGCGGCAAGACTTCCCACCACGGCAGCAACCCGAACCTTTCAAGGCAAGATGGCGGCCGATTCAGCCTCCGGCTACCTCGTGGCGTCCGGGCGACGGATGTTGGCATTAGCCGGGCTGACCTGCTCCGCGGGAAAGTGAGTGTGCGGGTTTCTTGAAGTACGGAGCACTGTAGGGGCTCGCCTTGTCGTCGTAGTTCGCTCGCTGGACCCAAGTAGAGCCACACGCCGTTCTGTCGTAGCAGATGTCATTGTGGCGCAACCCAGAGGCTTCGAAAGCCAAGCGGTTTATATAGTCATAAGCGTTCGAAGCTCGTGAACTGCTGGCGCTTGTTGTACATCTCCCCATTGCTTATCGCAAAAAAAACTAGCTACATTTGAGGAAAAATATACATAGTGAACCGGCAGCGACCGCGTTCATTTAGTTAGGAGCGCTCGTCGGGTTGATTTTTACTAAGCGCAAGAAAATGGCAGTGCAACGCCAGCACGTGCGGGAGGAAAAGCTAGCACAAAAAGTACAGAACTCCTGCTGGGGCTGTTTCAGGCAGTGAGTGCTCGAGCACTACGAAGGCTGGAAATTGGTATTGCATTGGGCGGTAGCAGTGAGCAGATAACGGTGCTACGGCCCATTATGGTGAATCACTGCTCCGCACTTCCGACAGCTTTCACGTTGAGTTGAACGGCTTTAAGTTTTTAAGTGCAGAGCACTTGAGGGGCCTGGCTTATCATCGTAGCTAATCCAGGGTCACGGTATCTATCCACCGTTGTCACGCGGTGTCACGCGCCCAAGCAGAGGCTTTGAAAATTTCGCCGGTTCCCCTGGCCGGTATCGAACCTGGGTCCTTCGTGTTGTCGTCATATGCAAAGTGTTTGGGGTGATCTTTTACCCTGCGCCATTGCCATGGAGGCTGCTGTTACTAGGCCGCAAATAAGTATGCAGTTACGTAAAATCAGGAAAAATAACGAATTGAAGCAATAATTGCATCAAATTTATAGAAACTCAATACAATGTCTCTTCAGAGGCCCTTCCAGGGGCTGTGGCCCCCTCTCTTGACTACTTTCGGTATCAATGTCAGGCTGATACTGAAACTTGTCAAGAGAGGGCGCCACAGTCCCTCTAGTGAGTCACTTCTCCGCATTTAATTAAAAGCTTTCGCATTGAGTGGAACTGCTTTAATTTTCACTTCTTTTTTCGGTTTTGGTCCAATATCTTGTGTGGTTATAAGTACCATCGGAAGGCCTATGCAAGTGGGTATGAGAGCTGTTGCCCGTTGTTGCTGTTCGTGTTTGTTTATATACGGCTACCAGCGGTGAAACTTTGAGGTTATTGGTGCAATCGGTTGAATGATGTGTCCGGCAGCAAGCTGCCGTGTTGTCATCTGGCCGGTCTGTTCTGTGCAGTATTAAGCAAAAGCCACCATTTGCGCAGGTCTACGAAATCTTTCACATTTGATTATGATAGCAAAGTACACAAACAAAGCAGATAGAATGAGATAACCATGGGTAACATTGCGCACAACCACATTCAAATAAACAGATAACGTCCTGCGTACCCCCCACGAGAAGTAAAATGGCCACAGCCACCACTGGTGGCTTTTTAGATGCGACACTGAGAGCATCTCTTGTCGGCGGCCCTGTCCTTCCTCCGTACGTCCATCGTCGTCGGCGTCCGCACTCTCCTCCGCTCACCCCCTCTCCTCTCCGATAGCGAACACTCTCTCGCGAGGGGCATTGGATTCGATTGGTTTGGTTTGGCTTGGATTTGGATTAAAGTGGATTGTGTTGGATTGTGTTGCGTCATAGCCGCGGCAGATGCACGGGCGCCGGCGCGTGCCCAGGTGAGAGCGAACACTGCGGGTGTGCGGCCCAGCGCGCTCTCTCTCCGCCGGTGGGCGGCGCTGCGCGCGGTGCTGCGCATGTGCAGTACTCTCTCTCTCCGCGGTCTCCTCTCCTTCGGGCGTGCTGCGCATATAACCGGTGTTCCGCTCTCCGGCGGCCTTTCGGTCGACGGTTGCTCTTCGCTTGCGCTTGAACCCCCCTTAGCGGCGCATCACACCAGGGTTCCCGCGAGGGGAGGTGGGCGTAATTTTTTTTAGTGTACTACAAGCTGAAGGAGAGTGAGGCGGCGGTGAGGGTGCAAAATGTGGCACCCTGTGTTTGCTTCTTTAGCTATCAAGGATCCGAGCTGTTTCACTCTTTTCAACTGCGATCATTCAATCCTGCTTCTCGGTGCTGTGGTTGTTGCGTTCAAGCTAGTTTGTTGCAGTCCCATTTAAAGTAAAACGAAAAAAAAGTCAGCCTATTTTTTCAGGGAATTTCTTGGGACATAACACCTTCCCCAACATTCTACACCCCACTACTGTGGTATTGTACTACCGAGAAACCTACTGACCTTATCTCCCCTGCAATCCTTAAACCACCTCATAACGGTGCTACTACTTTAAGCTACGAGGTGAAATAGATGTGTGGTCAGAAAGGCAAAGGGGAGTCTCCTGCTGTGACGACAACTGCAGCGATGATGATGATGATGATACTATCATGCACAAATGTGCAGGCACATCTTGCCGCACGGAGCTAAGCGTAGGTGTCGCAACAAACGCCATCCGTGGTTGCAGGCTCGTGCATCACACCAGCGCACCGACAGCGACCCCGTCGCTGCCTACCACCGCTCCCAACAGCAGCAGCAGCAGCAGCACTCAGTGTCCGACGGTGAAAGCCGGCACCACTCGCCGCGCGTCCAGCGGAAGCAGCCGCCCACGTACATTTCGGACGGAGATGACGATGGCCGCATGGGCTCGCCCGTCCACTTTGGCCGCTCGGCGTCCTTTGGTGGCCACCGGGACCTCGCCCTGTCTCCGGCCGTGGCAGCAACGGCCGAACAGCGGCCGCACAGGGGCAGCCGTGGTGGAAGTGCGGCGACCCCCACCTCACTGTCTCGTGGAGAGACGTTCCTCAAGGGAAGCGGAGGAGCCAGCGGTACGGGGGGAACTTTCGTACGGAGTGGCGGAGGACGCAAGCCGGAGAGGCAGTCTGGCGATGGAGAGGTGAGGGGCAGTTTGAGAGGGTATGGGTGTGGGCAAGTTGGTATTCCATGCTGTAGGTGTACTTGGCAAAAAGACGAAGACACTCCTGTGTCTTTTGTGCAGGTGAATGTACAGTGAAAGGAAGAGTCTGCTTAATTGTAGTGTGGTGCTGTTTCACAGCATCTTGGCAATGGAAACTGCTGCAAAGCTTGGTCATAGTGAGCACAGAAAGTCCTCTGTATTGGATATACTAGTGTTAAAAATGTTTCCGCTATTAGCTTCACTCTTGGAGGGCTGAGATTTTTTTTTTTAAGTGCAGGGCACTTTAAGGGCTCGCCTTGTCGTCGTACCTCGCTCGCTGGACCCAAGTAGAGCCACACAGCGTTCCGTCGTAGCGGCTGTCGTTGCGGCGTAACCCAGAGGCTTCGAAATCCAAGCGGTTTGAATAGTCATAACCGTTCGAAACTCGTTAAACACTAGCGCTTGTCATACATCTCCCTGTTGTTTAGCGCAAAGAAAACTGCAGGTACATTTGAGGCACAATATTTATTTTTTATTTTATTTATAAAAACCTTACAGGCTCCAGGTGGAGCATAGGGTAAGGGGGGCATACAAAAAAGAGGAACTTGGGGCATATAGCCAACACATTCTAAAAGGGAAATATAAACAAGATTAACAGGACATCATTATACATTTTTAATGAAAAGGTACCCACAAAATTTCATAAACACTCAAATCAAAAGAAAAATTCAAGGAATGTGTAAACAGAGATAGAAAGCATGGTTATCGAGTAATATACGTAATTAACCAGCAGCACCTGCGTTCATTTAGTTAGGAATGCTCGTTGGGTTGGTTTTTACGATAGTAAGCGAAAAAAAGTGGTAGTGCAACACTGGCACGTGCGGGAGAAAAAGCTAGCACAAAAAAAAAAAAAAACAACTCCCGCTGGCACAGTTTCAGGCAGGGGGTGCACTAGCACTGCGAAAGCGGGAAATTTGAATTGCATTCGGTTGTAGGAGTGAGCAGATAACGGTGCCACAGCCCATTGTGGCGAATCACTGCTCCGCACTTCCGACAGCTTTCACATTGAGCGAAACGGCTTTAATCTTTTTTTTTCTTCGCTCAGAGCAAGACACCCACGGAGAACGGTGTGAGGACCCCCTCCACCTCGACGCCGGGGCGTCGGGAGCTCTCGGCGCTCGACAGCCTGGTTATCTCGGCCATCCACCAGCTGTCGGGAAAGCTCCGCACCAGTGCACGCACCCTCATCGAGAAAGAACGGTGGGTTTGAGTTGACGGTGGGATGTGGGTGTCCCTATGGTCCTTCTGCTCTCGTGGTGAACCTTGGTTGAGCTGAAAGAATGCCATGTTCTGGTCCCAGCCAGGACCGTTGTGATCTGTTCTAAAAAGCAGGTCGTCGCGTAACCAGGCAACGCGCAATCAGAGGTTTACTCTTCATTTCCGACTGCTGGCTGTATCTGGTGGCAGGTTGCACACACAAAGCACCTGCTTTACTTTTTTTCTTTTCGTTTTAAATGCATCGTTAAGCAACTTTAAGAAATCAAGCCTTCACAGAGAGTAGTTTGTCAGCAACAAAACTTGCCCTTTTGAGGGGAGGAAGTGTTGTTTGCATAGCCACAAAGCTGCTTTCAAGAGCGAAGCCAATGAACTGCACAGTATAGCCGTGTGTAAATACCGAGTCTTCGCTCTTGAGGCGAACGGGAAGCGAAGAATGATTTGCATTTCAATGATTTCAAAGCGAGCAGTTTGCGTAGCTGCAGAAAGGAAACTAATCAACAGCAGCCATAAACACTGCAGTGAGAGCTTAAGTGGCCGTTTATCAACAGCGGTTCTGTTGTTGCTGGCCGTAATGTGTGCAACGTCAATAAAAAAAAAGCTTATGTCATAGTTACTCTCGCCGTTTACCACGCACCTGAGCGCGCGCTTTTTGAGGAGCACCCGGCGTCCAGGCTTGTGCGTAGTACTCGCAGAAAATACCAAGAAAACAGTTCGTGTGTGTTCGTGCCTAAAGGGGTAGCAGAAGACGGCTCGCGCTACAGACGGCTCGCGCTACAGACGTCCAGTTCGCAAAGCCGGTTGCTGCCGGTTCTAGCGCATTCTGATGCGTTCCACTTTGGGAGAAATGTGAAAGCCTTTGGGCAAAATGTTCCAGGTTAGCCAGTCATGCACGAGAAAGACAACGATGTACATGGATATGACGATCACTACTACTAGCACATTGAAAAGCGACGACAGAACATGCAAATGAACAATTTCCAACCTAATGCAATGCGTGGTGGTGTGTCCCTCAGTGCTCACGTGTAAAGAACTCTTCCAGCCTCGCTGTGGTTCAAGCCTTGCGCGACTTAGTGCAAGCTTCGCCGATTTATTTTTATTGTAGCATGTGTGAAGTTTGTGGGTTTGTGCGAATCGCTTCGCACGTAACGCGTTCACTGTACTCCCTGGCAGGATTTCTTTAGAAGTGTATCTCCAAGTTGTGTTCTGATGGACAGCACCAGATCCGTGTCAAATTTTTGTTGGAGTATGGGAGACCCACCTGGGACGCATGTCAAAAGCAGCTTAACGTTCAGTGTTCACAACTGCCGAATACTTTGAAAGTTTCGAATGCTGAACTTTGTTTTAAGTCAGTATCAAATAATGTGTTATTCAATTGGATAGTAGGGGTAAAAAACAAAAATACGAGTGTTCACACATGCCTAGACACTACCTGTGATTCCCATAGCAGCACCGAGCTGCTGCATGAAATTGCATATACACTGCTTCAGTATTTTTTTTTGGAGCTACAATACTTGAAGTTTGTGATAAAATTGCCATCGTTGTTACCGGGACAAAACGACCTTATTCATGAACTGAACTTGTATTTTGTCTTCTGGGCCCCTTTAAGAAGCGTACACAGTCAGGTCCACGTATTACAATATCTAAATGCCAAGGAAATCCCATCGTTATAACCAATAATTGTTATGAGTGGGTTGCGAAATAAAAGGACGAAACAAAGCTCAAAACATTTTATCCGCTTGCAACCAAGGTCGAACTGCTACCTATTTGCAGAAAAGAAGCCATAGTCGGTCAGCTTTGTTTGCTGCACGCGAAGCTGGCGCACACTGTAAGTGCTTCACCTAGCTGAGTGAAAGCGGCGAAAGGTACTTGGCGGAAACAAAGTCCCAGAGGAGCTGTATCATGCGTTGGGCCTCCTGCAAAGACACTGCCCGAGTAGACTGAGCAACCATGTCATCAGTCATCACTGTCACCGCTGTCCACTGCACGTATCCGCACAATGATTGCCTCTTCAGTGAGGCACTCGGACATTTCCAAAACGTCGGCCTTTGTGTCCCTTCCGCGGAAGGAGGCAGTTGAAGAGACACCCAGTCAAATTCAAAGCGGATTCAACTGGATTCAATCGTTATATCCGATATCGCGGCCCTGGAGCATTGTAATAAGCGGTTTGTTTTATCACAGACAGCATACAAAAAGTGGACACTGGCAAAGTTATTCATCGTTTATAGGTGGTATCCATTGAAAAGTTTAGCTGTCAATTCTTCGCTTGGCAACACTGGAAATGGCCACGGACATGGCCGGAGCGCCACGGACGTGGCGCGGCTCGTGCCACTGCAGCCGCACACCATAGCGAAAAAAAAAAAAAAAAAAACACCGGCGTGCGTCGTCTGCTCCGTTTCATCCCGATTCTCAACGGTGGTGTCAACAGAGATGTCATTAATCGCACTCACATTGGAGTCGAGGCATTACTTTGCGTTCGGTGTGGGCTCGAGCTTGGAATGTCCACCCCATGTCATGCGCTTAGCACGGACAAGTACCGCCATCCCGTGGAGCCCGACGTAACCAGTGATGGCGCACTCTCATGGTTGCCTGCATGCGTGCCTCGCCAGTGAATACAGGCTATACGATATGTTCTTTATAGGTGGACTCGACTGTCCGTGCGTCTTTTGCAACACTCGTTTATATAATGAGACCTTGACGGGAAGTGGCCCGATTTGAGTAGCTCCGCTGAAGCGTTCCTTCCCTCCCGGTGCAGGCTGAAGTATCCGGAGAGCAGCGACGTGCGGCTCATGCTGGAGGAGGTTCTTCCGCGGGTGGTCGAAAGGCGGCCCGGCGACTCGCCCACCGACGGCAACCTCACCCGCGAGCTCTCCACCATCCTCAAGAATCTCAAGAGGATCGAACAAAGCCTCGAAGGTGGGTCTCTAGCACATCGGTCGGCCCTCATCTGGACGGGGTTATCGATAGACAGAGCTAAGAACACAGAGTTGTAGTTTAGGTTGTGCAAGTAAAATAGCGGCATAGTTGAGGCACATTGGCGATGAACAAAATCCTCAAAGTTTGCGTGAAAGTGCACCACGTGCGCAGTTCGAGATTCTGCCTTGGAACCTTCTGTACTCCTATCCTGCTATAGCTTTAGCATTTCTGTATACAGCTCGTTAACCATTTAAAAGTGACTAACTGTTAGGTGGTAATTAAGGGCTGCGTTTAGCGCACTGAAATTTTATGCTTCCATGCACTGCTAGTAGCAGCAGCAATGTTTTGGAAGCGCTGTTTCCTCTGTTATTTTTCACTGGGTAACTGGCAAAAAATTTAGATGTACAGTCGAATCCCGCTACAATGAAATTGACGGGACGTGCGAAAAATGTCGTTGAAGCCAAAATTCGTTGAACTGAAATCTGCCCCTATACACCACGGAAAGGCCACAAAACTAGCCCCGTATATTTCCGCATCATTGGCAGCATAATACAATGTTTAGAAAAAGGAGTGACGCGCAATAACGTCATGTTTATTCAGATAACAAACATACCAATAGTTATCTGTTTTTTACATATTGCTGTACAACAAGGCGTGTCTGCCGAGCTGATTACTTGCAGATAGCTGCTACACCGTCCCAAGCTCTCCTCTCGCTTGTGGCAGGAGCAGTGCCGTTATCTTATCCTCTGATGGCACAGCAGCTCTGACCTTGGCAGGCAAGATACGCGCGCTTGCATTTAACGCGACCATGCGCTCGCGACTAAGATAGGATGACTTGGCTTCAAGACCAAACACGCAAACATGATCTTTGCTCTTCGCTATGAAAAATGATAGAAGGAAAACGGCAAGGACAGCTGCTCACAACACATACATGACGGTGCCACGCCAGCAGCGGAGCACATTCGCGTGATTTTAACTGGATACGGATTGGCTGTAGCTCCGGCTTGGCGAACCGGGCCTGCACTTCATGTAAAGACAGCCAGCCTCATCATTATCACCAGCAAACAATGGCGCCTGCCTATGAGTTTGTTTTGTTTTGGGTGGTGGTGTGCGTGCACGGCGCCTGTTTTCGATGAAACTAAGCGTCCTGAGCGTATAGAAATTTACAAATAGCTGGCGTTATGCTTATTTTATTGTAAAACAAATGTTCAAACCCAGCCCCAATGGGCGTAAATTTTGTTGAAGCGAAATCAAGCCAGACAAATGGGTCGTTGTGGCGAGGACTTAGTTGCATTGACTTCTATGGCTAACTGATGGGGAATAGAGCATTGGAAATATTTCATTGAAGCGGCAGGGTTTGACTGTACTTCAGTCATACTGATAGTGAAGACGAACCTTTATTACTAAATGCCAAGTTTTGAAAAATAGCTATACTGAGTTTCCTTTAGTCTCAGTGGCAGCAGCAAATGGAATTTATTGTTGTCTAATTTGTTGAAGCTGTTGTCTAATGCAAGCGTAACAGTTCAATTGTAGCTGACGCAAGCTCTCGTTTATATTCCGTGCAGTCCTCAACTCCTTGGCTCCCTCGGAGGATGACAGTCCATCGAACGCCATTCAGGAAACAGCGACCAAAGCAGCGACTCCTGCCCAGAAGCCCAGGGGGGGCTTTTTCTACGTCGACGTTTGAAAAGGAAGAGAATCGGAAGGAAACGAACATCAAGAACTTCTGCTAGACGTCTTAACGACATCCTGCCAAGACCAATTCGTTCCAGAAATAAGATTTAGCGCAGCGAACGACACGGACGATGAAAAGGACGGGACGGGCGCTAACTCGCAACTGGTTTTTATTGAAAAGACGACATGCATATATACATTCGGCGTAATCACACACGTGGTCTAAAAGTTTTTTTTCAACAGGCATCCGGTGAAGGCACATATCAACAAACATCAAGAAAGTTATCCAAGAACGCACATTCTTTTGTGCCAGTGAGCATTGAGCATTTTTAAGATTTTTTTTTTAAGGGGGCAGACTGATCTTGAGCTATTTTTTTTATTTACCAACTAATTTTGATGAAACTGCACTGCGTTATAGAGTTTTTTGAGTTGATTTCAAATCTGCCATTAGATTTTTTGCAAGTTGATTATATTTTGAGTTAGTTAATGATTAATTGCCGTTATTCTGGGTCACAGTTACAAAATAACCACTCCGTACAGAATGGCAATTACCACGTGGCTAGGCAGACAAATGACTAAAGAATACAACATAGGAAGAACTTTTTTGATTCAGCTATTTTTGGTTGTTTTACAACTCGGTGAACTTCGCTTCTCCCGCGCTCTGCCAAAAATGGCTCGCAGGTGGTGCCAATTGAACACAATAATAATTTTCCAAAGCCTCCATTTGAAAACTTTGTTTCCAACATTGTATTCTCCACACATTTCGGTATCAGAAGCAAAAAGAATTAAAGTTGTACCTGCTCTGGGTGCCAAGATATCTGAGGATGAAATGCTAGCTTTGCATTGCAAGAAAAGTGCCGTTTCACCATCGAATTCTGCGCTAACCGAGCTGTAGAGTGCACTTTGAAATGCTTTTATAATGTAATAACAACAAAATATGGTGCCTTTTGATGAGGAAATTTACAGACTGATAGAAAAATGGCAGTGGAGGCCAAAAATGCCATTTTTGAGAAAACGCTTTTTTTGACCGTTTTTCGGCCCCAAAGAGCCAACCGCCCCCTTAACTTTTTAGACGACCATGTTTGTTGGGAATATTCACCCCAAACCGCCAAGAAACTGCTGCCTTACGATTCTGCACACTCCAAGACGGTGAAGCGAGCTATAGCGGCCTTGTGCCTCCAATCTGCTCTCTATAAATCATGTGAGCCTGCCATGGAAAGAAGTTTTGGCCATCAGATGACCAGACTAGAAGCCGCAGGCTTTCCGCGCTCAATGCTCACTGGCGTGACTGAGGCTTTGCTTTGCAAAACAAAAACTGCCTTGAAAAAAGCTCACTCAGAACCTTGGCACAAAAAAACACACCCTGAAGTTATACCTTACGCACACCGAGTCGTGCATAATCTAAAGAAGGTCGCCACGAGGTACAAGGTCCCAGTCGTGTTTTCAGCACCACTTAAACTTGGCACGCTATGCGCACGAACCGACCCTCCAAGGAAACCTCCCAAAACATGTGAAAAGAAGCACGCTAAACCTTTTGTAAATTGCATTGAAGGTGTTGTGTATCAGATATCGTTGGATTGTGGCAAAGTATACATCGGCCAAACTGGTTGATGTGTGAATGAGCGACTACGAGAGCACGCGTGAAAAATGGGACGGCATCACACTTGCCGTCCCACTGCAAGGAATGTCGCTGTGTACCCGAATTTGACAAAACAAATTTTGAAACGAAGTCGGGACGTAACGGCACGTGAAGAAGCGGAAACCTTCTACATCAAGCGAAAGAAAGATAACTGCGTGAGCGTGCCATCGATGCTAATCTACGCAAAAGAATGTGCGTTCTTGGATAACTTTCTTGATGTTTGTTGATATGTGCCCTCACCGGATGCCTGTTAAAAAAAAAAAAATTTTACACCACGTGTGTGTGATTACGCCGAATGTATATATGCATGTCGTCTTTTCAACAAAAACCAGTTGCGAGTTAGCACCCGTCCCGTGCTTTCCGCCGTCTGTGTCTTTCGCTGCGCTAAATCTTATTTCTGTAATATAAACCAACTCGCCCAGCAACACGTCGTGCTGAAGTACCAATTCGTCCCCCAACCAAAACCTTGCCAAATGCACACCGCTGCGATATTTTTTTTCTTTCTCTGGGAGAACGCCGATCTATTGTGATCTTTGGGTTATATTTTCTTCGAACTCCTTTTTTTTTTTTTTTTTTTTTTTGCAGTTAGTTTAAACTGCTCTTCTGTTTCCGGTTTAGCGAAGCAAAGAAACTTGCATTGCGAAGGAACCTGAAAGAAGAATTTGCAAGGACAGCTATCGCGTGTGCCTACAATGAGCGCAACGTTTTTTTTCACGTGGGCATATCTCGTAGAGCACCGTTTTAGATTCTATTTATATTATTTCCATTCTTGTTTTACTTGCTTTATGCCTCAACCGCTTGTAACTACTCGTGCAAGCCGTCGTAGTCACTTCGTTGCGTCGCAGCGGTTTGTACAAAAACCATGTTCCGCTACTTGTTAAGCATGCTTTTGCGCCTGATGAACTGGCATTTTTTGTTTGTTTGTTCCATAAGCGTTTGCAAAGCTCTCGTGCTGTGCCTTGTATATAAATGTGTGAGTGGGATTGGGCACTGCTTTGTGATACTTTAGTGGTACACGCCAGCCTCTTCGCGATGCGTGCGTGAACTAACGATATACATACATAATGTACATTGTTGTTGATATAAATATATATATATTATATATAGAATGAAAACCCCTGCGCTTGTTTCGCAAGAGGCGAGCTTTGAAATGTTGCGGAATGCTTCGATACAAATTTTGAACGATTTGCCGTCGTTTTTTGGTGCACGATAGTTGGAAAGGCAGCTAGCTCTCTAAAAAAAAAACAAACTGGCTCTTGAAGCTTTTGCGGTTTGGTCTTTGAGAATGCGAATGTTGCTCTGTTTTGATCCGTACAATAAAAGTCTTCCGGATGAGTTTGTATTTTCACGTTTATCGCTTTTGACTTGGCAGTTGTTTTTGGCTTGGTTAGAAATGAGTGCAACACAATCTGGGTAACTTTGAGCGCAGTATTCAAATTAGAATGCGTGTGTCTCATTGACTGGAGAAAATGTGGTCTTTTGGTGGACCACACATTTTAAATACTATAAATTCGAAATATTATATTAATATTTTTCAGTTCTGAATTTAGGTGTTCAGCTGTATAATCGTGCAGCTTATTGCATTCAGTTTAAGGGTTAAATTGCAGTAATCTGCATGTTGCTATCGGAAGATTAACTGCCATATCTATAGCTTTACATTTCAACATTTGCATAGATTTAGCGAGTAGTGGCATTCTTGGTACGAAAACAGTTATAAATTTTCTCAGTGCAGTCGCAATCTCAATGGGAAGACAAAGATAGTGGAAACATGGTTAATCAAACCAAACTCAACTTAAAGTATGACCGGAGAAATGATACCAATCCTTGGTGGAGTTAATGTCTCCTGGCCTTTGCCTCTTTCCAATTCTTTCGTCTTCGGTAACGTGCTCGGAACTTCTCCAAACATCTACCATTCACGCTACCATGTTGAGGGCTCGATCAACCAAACACAGTGATTGATGCAACACCATTGCCACAAGATTAGTTGCAGACAAAACACAAGTTTGGTTCATTCGAAAGATTGCCCTATCAGAACCGTTCTGACACCACTCTTAACGAAAACTTCGCTCAAATAAGCTACATTATTAGGAAAAAAGGGAATGGCCATACAACCCACTATCTCATTTCTCGCAACAGAACCTATGATGTCATATGTGCCAGCGCTGCGATGGCTGAGGCCGGCAAAAGCAAACGCAAATTAAGCAGGGTTCATAAGCTTGCCGAGCGAGCTATGGCGGTTAACTGCACTGCATATTCATTTCGCAGCAGTAAGATTGTGGGGTAAACAATGAAAGTTAGGAAAGCACACGTAAACATAGAAGTACCGATGCACACTGCTGTTGGTATTGGGCGCACTATGCTCGTTTTAGCTGCACAGCACTGCAGCGCTTTGGGGTTCTCAGGCGACACTGGCTGATTGGCGTAAGCGACAGTGTCTTATGTGTCAAGCGAGCACCATATTTCGCGAAACGATTATTTTCTGCCTAAACAAAAACAAGCCAGGTACAAATACGGTCAAAAACAAAGCAAAGGCAGAAAACGGCCTGCTGCGGTATGGTGGCGCCATCTAGGTTGACTAACGGTAAGCAAGGCTCTGTAATCGGCTGCAGAGCGATTCCTGTGATGTCATGGCAGACGTCGCAAAAACACACGATTTGGTGAGAGAATCAAAATTTGAACTTAAATTGATTAATTTCTCAGTGAATAAAGCATCGTTTGCTTCCAGACAAGCGCTGGGGGCACTACAGAACACAAAATCTTTCGAATAAAACTAACTTGTGTTTTGTCAGCATGGCCCCTTTAAGGCTCAATTCAATGAAGTCATGGAATTTCACAAACCAGTATTTCGTTATATTAGGAACTTAATAAAATACAGAAAGAGCTTCTTAACCCATGGGGCAATTTTGGTGGAAGTTTGAATTGATTAATAAGAAATTGGTAAAATCAGGTGACGTGTCCGCATTAACCAAACATCAAACATGACTTTGTGCTTGCCAAGGGGTTGATGCGGCAATTTGCCAGAGAGTCGCGTGACCAGATATTTGGGCATTAAGTGATTAGTTGCGACGAGATCAGAGCAAATGTAATGGTGTGGGCACAAAATCATTCAGGTCAAAAATGTGCAAGTACTGTTGTCTCATGTCCACTGCTTTCTCATGGGAGCATAAAGACGCCATTTTCAAAACTTGTTTGTAGTCGGAAAGATAGTGTTTGAAGACTCTACAAGGTGTGAGAAGCACACTTTATTACATGCAATGTTGCATGATTCCAGTAAAAGTTAAAAAAATAAATTTGCACCTAAATAGCTTCATTGTGTACACTCAAATGTTGGTTACAATTGCTTATCTGTGCCAGGTTTTCAACTGCATTTACCTGGTTTGCAAAAGCACAAGCATCAGAGATTTGTGAGTGTGGAAATCACTTTTTGGCAGTGCTGTCAAATTATATGTCATAAATGAAGTGAAATTTTCCAGGTTTGGCCTTATATTTTGTTGCACTGTCTTTTGTTTTTAATTAAGCATTTGCTTTATATCAGAGGAGAAATACCATGGGAACCTGTAATTTCATCTCTCGTTAAGTAGACTTATTATGTAGACTTTCTTGTGGCTTTCTAGAGCCCTTGAATACTTGCCTAAATAGAAGCTCATGAAATTAAAACTCGTTCAGTTTGAAGCCAAGGAATGCCGCCGATTTTACAAATACAGTACCACTTATAGGCACCGTCAGATTGGCTTTCCGAAAGATCAGTTATGGAGGTCGCAATGAGTTTCCAGTTGGAAAATCCATAAGAAGGCTAGAGATCACCATCATCCTATCAATGTCCACTGCAACATGAAGGTCTCTGCAATTGATTTTTGAACTACTTCTATTGCTCACTGAATGAAACATTTCTTTGCCTCTAAGACAGTCCTCTGCTCCAAAACAGTCCCTGCCCAACTATACTCCTTTAAAGAAAAGAAGAAAAAAGTTCCATACCGAGAGAAAGAGCAAAGGCTGCAAGACAGGCAAACAGACAGGCAACGCATCAAGAAATATTCAACATGACCTTTGTGCTGGAGGTGGTACAGGGCCCTTTAAAAGTCTTCGCAGACCACCCAGCAGACACCAGAACTTTCTTCCAATCTCCATCCTTCGAATGCTCTTGGGACACCATGATCAAGAGTCATTAGGCGGGGTAGAATAATAATAATAATCTCTATTACAGGAAAAGTACATATTACATTTTATCCAAATTATTAAGCAGTGATGCTTGTGAGCAGGCTGGGCTGCCCAACTTTGTGCATATAAAGCTTGGATTTTAGTGCAAGATTGTTAACATAGAATTTAGAGGCCCTAGCACAGAACCCTGTGGAATACCAAAATACACTGCCCTGTTCTTGTTAAAGAAACACCTACTTTTACGGGTGTCACGCTAAGGGTAAAAATTATAACACTAGCAGGCTGTTTGATGCACGGTGCTGGACATGCAACAGCACCTTGCGAGCATATGCAGTCATCAAGAATTAAAGATGCCCCTTTGATAGCGGGAAAGCGAATGTGCAGTAGAGCTGGGCAAAGCAAAGAAGGGCAGTAGTTATGCGAGATCCAAACTGCATCAAAAAGCAACAGCTTCTGAAGGAGCCGATATTCAACTTTGACGTTTCGCCAACTGAAGCGGGGACATGGCGCTTAAAACAGCTCCTTTTAATTTTTAAGTACACTCTGTGAAACTTGCCAGTCTTGGTGCTTTTTTAGCACTGATTTCAAATATGCTGTTATTTTTTGTCAGTCAATTTGTTGCCGAGGTAATTAGAGATAATTAGCCATTTCTGTAGAAACTATAGACAAATCGGTGTTAGTCGTGGAATTGTAATCTTTACATTTTCTGATAAGAACCTTGGCCAATGCAATAAGAGAATCGGTTTTCTGATGCACTGCTTGGAACTAATTATACAGCTAATTAAACTTTGGCGTTTTAAATGGGCATTCAAAATGGTTCCTTGCCACTGGTGCCACCAAAGTTTAATGACCTGTGAAATTAGTTCCAAGCGGTACATCAGAAAACCGATTCTGTTATTGCATTGTCCAAGGTCCGTAGTATCGGAAAATGTAAAGATTGGATTGGATTGGATTGGAGTAAACTTTATTTGTGCCTGCAGATCGGCATTGTTGTGCGCCGTGACGCGGGCCCGGCATCGTCCTAGGGGTTAGCCGTTACTCGGCCCGAGCCATCCGCTCGCCGTTGACGGCTCGCGAGTCTCGTGCCTTTCGAGCGCCCTCAGGACCTGCTGAACGGCCCAGAGTTGATGTTCACGGTCGTAGCTCTTCGCGGCTTCTTCCAGCCGCGGCGGGATTTTTCTCAATGCCGCTTCCTCCGGTTGTTTTGAGCAGTCCCACAGGATATGGTACTGGTCGGCCGTCTCCCTACGGCACACCTTGCACCTGTCGGTCGGGTACGCTTCAGGGTACATACGATGCATCAAGGCCGGGGTGGGTAGCTACCCGGTCTGTAGTTGTCTTAGAAGTGCGGCCTCCGCCCGGCTCAGCCCTGGGTGCGGGGGTGGGAGAACTCTGCGAGCCAGGCGGTAGGCCTTCGTGATCTCGCCGTAGTCCGTCATGCGGTCTTTGGCTCCGAACCACGCAAGACGGTCGGATTACAATTCCATTATTGTACCCCCCCCAAAATGGCTAATTATGTCTAGTTATCTTGGGAACTAATTGACTGAGTAAAAAAATAACAGCATATTTGAAATCAGTGCTAAAAAAGCACCAAGACTGGAAAGTTTCACAGAGTTTACTTACAAATTAAGAGGAGCTGTTTTAAGAGCAGTGTCCCCCTCCCCTGAAGTCAGCTCTGTTACCTCCCACATACGCGTCAAAGGATCCCCATCGCTCCATCAGCACACATTTACTTGAGCCCACTCATAAAGCGGAACATGAGAACACTTTATTCCGCCAAAAAAACTGCAAAAATACAACCTACTCGGGTACTACGTACTACCGAACAATAAATGCATCATCCTCTGCCCATTGCATGTGCCTTCCGTCATATCATGTCGATGAGGAGGGCGTCCACGGTGGTTCCAGCCGGCAGCCGGCTGGTGTCAGCGCTGGCTGGTGGCAGCACAAGGAGGGCATTGGCTCCCTGGAAGCTCAGCAAGCGACTGCTGATCTGGTTCCCCGTGCTTCTGGCCAGGGGAAGCGGCGAGCTCCCTTGGGACCAGGACAGTACTGCCTGGTGGTACTCTGGCCGCGGATCCAGGGCTATGTCCTCGGCAAGCTGCAAAGGCGACCCTTTTTGGTGATGTTCTGCGAGCTACGCGAAGGCTAAACCTGAGGGAAAAAAGAAAATTACACCCATCTCCCCGAAGGGAACCATGAGTAGGATGCGGAGCATCATGGGGGTTCCGTTTGCGTTTCCATTATGTTTGTTAGCCAAATTTGGTGGAAATGTAGTGAACCCCGTAATGCTCATATATTTTACTCATGGTTCCCTTCGGGGAGATGGGTGTAATTTTCCTTATTGTATGCGTATATACGCGAGTGAGACGAGATTGAAGTGGTATCTAAAAGTCTTTACACGATACACGTTCTGTGGATTGTAGTTGGGTGTAATTGCTGTTAGTGTTTGCGCTGATGCTCTCACTTAATTGCGTCAGCGCACTCACTGATGAGGCTGTTGCTTCCATCCTACTTTATCTGAAGAATCACGGAGTCAAGCGCAAGCACAACCGGAGTAGTTGTTGTTGTTGTTGTTGTTGTTCCTCTTCTATGGCACGTACCCACGTGGGGGATTGGCCAAAGAAACGGTGGTGTGTGGACGCCGGACCACCGCCAACGCCGCGGGACATACCCCCGAGCATAAGACGCTCCGCATCTAAAATGGCAGCATCTCCACTCCGTGGATGATGGCGAGGGTGCGGAGTATGGGGACTCGAAATGACATCAAAGTTGCGCCCCGAGTGACATCCGATTTGCGCCCAGACCGTCATTCGATTTGAGCCGTGAGTTGCACTGTGGTTATTCCCCAAATGAAACTGCAACTAAGGTACTTTACACCTAAAAAGTGTTTTGTAGTTCCTTCATTCAGCGGTGTGCTTGCTTACAAAGAAGCCTGTTGAAACACTGAAACACGATCAGTCATATTTACGTCCCCTGCAAGACAAGGGTCTATTCTAC
Organism: Haemaphysalis longicornis; assembly: GCF_048455015.1. Lineage (NCBI taxonomy): Eukaryota > Metazoa > Arthropoda > Arachnida > Ixodida > Ixodidae > Haemaphysalis > Haemaphysalis longicornis. The sequence continues at coordinate 3,298,899 of NW_027526346.1, forward strand.
TGCTTAGACTTGTGGTTCTAGTCTTCCCCAGCATTGTCCGAGTCCCCTCTTAACCTGAAGATTTTTAAGGGCTATAGTTTCTTTTGGACAGCCGAAAATTTTGCTCTGCCTGTCTCTCAATGTAGCCACGCGGCCAAAAGGTACAATAATTCTTAAGCGCGGACACTGCACTTAAAACACATTCCTTTAATTGTTAAAGGGGTCCTGAAATACCTTCCGCCGATGCATGGATGTACATGTAACCAAATAAGACAATGTATTAGCAATCTCCTCCCGGAAGAATTTTGTTAAAGCGATGGGTGTTAGCTGAGAAATCGTAAATCAAAAACCGCGCATTATCGTCGCGCCGCGTTTCCTCCTTTCGCTGTTGACGGCGCGAGAGCTTTCCCTCCCATGATGCTGCGCGCTTCAGCGGTGACGTACTTCCGCTATGGCGCCCCGCATACTGCCGTCTGCTACGGGCAAGCTTTGTTGGCACCATGAATCCCACACTCCGCTCAAGGCTGGAAAAGCGAACGAAAAATCTGGCCGCATTTGTGCGGCGGCCTGGCCTTGCCCTTTCGCGGTGTGCGTTGCTGCAGGGCAGCACGTGACTTTTAATCGGCGGCGAACTCGCAGCCGCTCGGTGTGGATCGTGCGCTCCGTCCCTTTCATGCAACGCGCACTGTTTATCCAAAAAGCGCCGTATCAGATGTGGCCCTGCTGGTGCCGGGTCTTATTTTGCGGTGGTGGTAATTCCTGCCGGCGGCATGTGAAAAAGACATTTTAAACCGACACAGAACCCGGGCACAAAACGCTTCAATCATGTGACCAGTTAAGCTTGGGGCGACGCGTGGCGGAGAGCGGCAACGTTGGCAAAACATGCTCCGGCGCGGGTCTGAGCTTTCTAGTGCTGGAGCGAGCGCCATTTCTTTGACAATCTCAAACATCGGTTGCCTTGGCAACAAGGCACAAACCTCCCCAGAAGTCAGTTACGGTTGCGTGATCCCGGTTGATTGATTGTGGGGTTTAACGCGCCGACGCAACGCAGGCGATGAGGCGCGCCGTAGTGGAGGGCTCCGGATTAATTTGACCACCTGGGGATCTTTATCGTGCGCCGAAATCTCGTACACACGGGCGTTTTTGCTTTTCGCCTCCATCAGAAAAGCGGCCGCCGCGGCCGGGAATCGAACCCGCGACCTCGTGCTCAGCAGCGCAACGCCTTAGCCACTGAGCCACCGCGGCGGGTATGATCCCGGTTCAGCTCAGGGCCCCATCTCGCGACATGTGGGCACTGCAGGCGTACCACTCACTCCCATTGGGAAGTGTGAGATGCGTTTGGCATTACAGGAGGCGATGGTGTGTGTGTTGTGGACGCCTTTGTTTCGCGATGAAATGCAACGTTGTGCTTCTGCGGGTGGATAGTGCTTCCCATGGTATGGATTATCTTTCTCGAGCGACGTACGACTCAACCTCACATGGGTATGTGCAGTGTGCGTGGCTAAAAGCCACCTCGGCTTGCGCGCCAGAGTTAAGTGACTTGCTGTTCGTCCCCGCAAACCGCGCGCGAGGTGAGTGCCGAATTTACGACGAGCAGGAGGAGGCAACCTATCGTCTGTCAATCGCGGTTCAGACTTGCAACGCATGTTGTGACGTTGTGTTCGTTCGAAACGCATCTCTGGATTGTTTTGAAGTGGAATAAAATGTATCCGTCAAACCCGGGCATTCGGCTCAGGGCGTTCTCTGCGATTGCACGAAAGAAGTGCCACGGGGCTTCAACGCTTTCTTTACAAAACGTACTCAGGTAAGAGAACATCCATGTCGTGTTATGGCCGTGTTGCATTCAATACGAATGGTTAAGCGTTTGTTTACACTTGTTTCGTTTGTCGTAAAATGCCCAAGCACTCCGACACTCCGCTGGCAGATCAGCCGGCGAGCCGACGCTGAGCAGACGACTCATCTCTTTGCCGGAAGTGCGTGAAAAAGCCGCCCAATAGCAGGATGTCTAGCTCATGACGAACATCTGGGAATCGATGATGTAGACATGTGAAGATGGCGGCGTCCAAAAACACGAAGGAAAGGGTGAGAAAAAAGCGACAAACTTTGCAACAAAAGTGTGAGCTTTCCGCTGCGCGTAAAAGAGTAATACTTGGCCCAGATGATCTTGACGACCCAATCTAACGATTGCGCTACTTCATTTAGTGTGCTCAAAACGCCTTTCAGGGCCCCTTTAAGTAAACTCTGTGAAACTTGCCAGTCTTGCTGCTTTTTTTTTACTGATTTCAAACATGGCATTATTTTTTTGAGTAAGCCAGTTTGTTACCAAGATAATTAGAAATAATCAGCCATTTTTTGAGGAACAATAGACAAAAGAGTGTTAGTCATAAAACTGTCATCTCTATATTTTCCAATATCAGAAACCCTGGTGAATGCAATAAAAGAACGAGTTTTTTGATGCACCGCTTGGAACTAATTTTACAGCTCATTAAACACTGGTGGCAACAGTGGCACAGAACCATTTCAAATGCCCATTTCAAACACCAAAGTTTAATGAGCTGTAAAATTAGTTCCAAGCGGTGCATCAAAAAACCAGTTCTCTTACTGCACTCACCAGGTTTCATAGTATTGAAAAATATAAAGATTACAGTTTTATGGCCAACACTATTTTGTCTGTTGTTCCTCCAGAAATGGCTAATTATCTCTAATTATCTTCGTAACTAATTGACCTACTCAAACAATGGCATATTTGAAATCATTGGAAAAAAAAGCGGCAATACCAACACGTTTCACAGAGTTTACTTAAAAATTAAAAGAAATTGTTTAAGAGCCATGTCCCCCCTCAAATGAGAAATATACCGTATTTATTCGAATCTAAGCCGATAGTTTTTTTGAAATACTGATATATCAAACTCCAGGGTCGGCTTAGATTCGAGGATTTTGAAATACGCGCCAATTTCCAAGTAAAGTGGCGCGCAGCTAGCGCCACCCAGAAAAGAAAGTATTGTAGCCATTACTAGACGAGCCAGTAGCCACTTAAGGGCCATAGGCCGCCATTTTGAATTGTGCGGACCCTGTTCTGTGGGACAGTGGCCTGCGTGCGGTGTGGCGTTTGGTTTTGATAGCGCAAAAAGAAGCGGTGCCATTATAGTGCCGCTTTTAAAAGAAAAGTTGTTTTAGCTGCGGAGTTGTCGTCGAACGTTCAAGCCGGGCGGGACATCGGTGTGGATGAAAAAAATGTCCGTCGTTGGAGGACGCAACGGGAGAGGATTTCGCGTCCTCCAACGATCGCCCAGAAGTTGCCCGGTGATTTTGAAGAGAAACTGATTGAGTTCCAGCACCGCATCTTCATGTTCAATAAACGTGTTTTCTTTTTGTGAACGCTGACCCTGCCTTTTTGTTCGGCCTACATTCGAGGTAAGTTTTTTTTTTTCGCGCCTTCGGACTTTCGGGGGTCGGCTTAGAATCGGGGCCGGCCTAGATTCGAATAAATACGGTAGGCAAAACATTTTAAAACCGTTCAATTTGGCATCGCGCTTCACAATCTTTAGCATTGTTGAGCGAAAAGAAAACACTAGGCAAATTTGAGGCAAAACAATATATAACTGGCGCTAGGTAGTGTTCATTTAAGCGAAAATGGATGTGCCCTTCACACTTGCGATACTACAAGTAAACAATATGCACTGAAAACAATGTTTTGATCCAAAAATACAAAAAAAGCTTTCGCACAAGTCTGCACCTCGTGACGGTATTCCTAACCAGACAATAACGAAAGAATCCAGCAAATGGCGCAAGCAGGGGACCATGGGAAAATTGACTTGAGCTGAGCAAACCTTCACTGTGTTAATCGAGGGAGGGGCAGAGCGTGATAGAGAAGGGAGGCACTTACGTAGCAGGAGTCGCAGGAGACTATCGTCTTTCGACGACATTTGCGGCAAGGCGAGCAGATACACGTCAATCTTTGGCAATGTTTTACAAGCTCCGCCTATGCTAAACCAGAGTGAAAAAGTTCTGTTGTTGTTCCTTCATTCAGCTGTGTATTTGCCCTAGTACAATCGTACAAAAAGGCCTCTTAAAACGTAACTCAAAAATCATTGCTAGCCCTTCTGATGTCCTCTGCAAGACACAGGCCAATCCTGTAGCTCATTTAGTGGCCCGAGTCTTTCCAGTTGACTTCCAAATGCTCCTACCCTGCTATGCCCAAGCCCATTTTTTGCCCGCACATTTTCTCATCTCGTCTCTTCACCAAGTTGGCGGCCTTTCTCCACTTCTAGTCCCACTTCTCAATAGCCATTTCGTTACCCTGGTGATCCACAGTCAGTCAGCTCTCCGAATCACACGCTTAGCCCAACTCTACTTCATTTTTCTGAATTCGAGCTAAGATGTGTTTCACCCAATTTTCTTTTCTGATACCAGATGCTCGTTTCCAATCTGTAAGGCCGATTCCTGCAGTTTGGCAGTGTGCCATTTATTCACTGCAGTTTACACACTATGGCTCCCTCTCCCCTCTGGATCTCCCTCCACAACTTTGCCAAATCGGAGGACTTTCTGTGACTCAGTAGGAGTTGTGTGAAAGACAAGGAGGTCCCCTCCCATTGAAACTGCCTCGTACAAATACGTGTCAAGTAACAGGACGTGAGGAATGGAGGAATAGAGAAGGACTCAGAATGCACCCTTGTGGCACACCTTTTCTTACTCTATTAAACAGGAACAGAGGAGGGCTCAGAGTGCACCCTTGTGGCACACCCCTTCTGACTCCAATAAACCCAATATATTTTTCTCACACTATCGAAAACTACATTATCCTTAGGAATGCAATCTCAACTAGGACTACTTGGGATTAATGAGGAGTGAGTTCCTTACCAATAAAGACAGCCCACAGCCTGGAAAAACGCTCAATTCTGAACACCATCTTGCCTGCATTTCGACACGCCTTTCTTTCACCTAATCACGAGTGCTGTCACAAGGGCATGCCCAAACATTATTCCTAGGTGCATCGAGGGATCTCCAAGTGAGGTGAACACTGCACAAGTAACGTCTACACTGCTTCGAAACAAACCTTTGCTTTGATGGACGTTGGATGAATGGCAGTGTGCCCGGACATCTTTCTGAGGGCAGGGAGAACGTAGAGCTGACAGGTGACAGTTGCAGACACAGGGTTGCCAGGAAGCCCGAACACAAGCTTCAGCCTGTCACCGTAGGTGAGGGAGGCAAACGCTGTTGGCTTCCTGCACACAAACAACAGTACCAGATGAGTGCTTCTTAAAACTGAGGCTGTTGCGAGACAAGTAAAACATTGGGGAATGGCACATCAAAAACAAGCCAGCACTCTGTATAAAACTGATTGCTGGGAAAATGCTTGTGATTTAAAATTAGTTGTAGAATTACTGCCAGCAATCTAGCAAAAAGATTCCAGTGCAGAGAAGCATACATCTGGTTTGATGCAAACTTCATGCAGCTATTGCGCTGGAATTGAATGAATTGGTACATTCATGTGTGTGTACCCTTATAAAAGGTTCCAGACAGCACTACTCCCAACATGAAAAACTTGAGAAACGTTCTCAGTGTTGAAGGTACCTCACTATCATGTTGGGATTGGTGATCAAGCCTAGTCAAATCAAGTGAATCGGTTAGCCTCCAATAACCCTACGCTGCATGATGGCATAGCCATCGGCTTCGTTCTACCGTAAAATACCGATCAAGCGCCCCCACCCATGCAAGCGCCCCCCAAGCATTTTCCCGGAATTTAGAATTTCTGTACACAACCAAGCAAGCGCCCCCTTCCACTTCCCGCCATTCCGAAAGCGTTTTCTTTTTCCAGGCTTTTGGATGCCACAGTGTTCAAAGCCAATGCCGAATCCAATACAATCCAAGTCGTTGCTGCTACGAGAACGCGTTACCAGTCATCGCTGCCATTTTTTCGGGAGCGGTTGTCTTTGTTCACTATGCATTTTTACACGGTAAAAAGGAAGCTCGAAGTAGTGGACTGGCATTGGAAAAATGGCAGAAACGTGCACCTCACTTCTCGCATGTTCAAATAGGACGGTAAAAGGGTACGTGAGTGGGATAAGAACTACGAAGTTTTGCTGCAACAAAACTTCGTTGTCCCCGAGGACCCTGACGAGCTGCAGACGGAGGGCCTGAACCTTATTTTGGGATCGAATTCTGAAGAATCGTTTTGCGGATTTAACAGTGATTGAAGTGAATGTGAAAATTTACGTTTTTAGCATTGCCTAGAAGTACCATGACTCATAAATAAACATTTTTTATAATGACGGCTACAGTGCTTTTCTCGTGATCGCGACCATTTTGTGCCGCCATCTTGGATTTGGGGCCCGATTCGAATAACGGCCCCCTCCCTATCTCTAAGCCAATTATCTACACGTTTTGGGGGGGTGCTTGCTCGGTATTTTACTGTAGTTCAGAGGGATTGATTGATTGATTGTACGGTCTAACGCACAAACGCAACGCAGGCGATGAGGCATGCTGTAGTGGAGGGCTCCGGATTAATTTTGACCAGCTGGGGACGTGCGCCGAAATCTCGTACACACGGGCGTTTTTGCTTTTCGCCTCCACCAGAAAAGTGGCCACTGCAGCTGGGAATCGAACCCGCATCCTCCTGCTGAGCAGCACAACGCCTTAGCCATAATTCCACCGCGACGGGTTAGTTCAGTCTGATGAAAATAGCTAGAACTGGCCTTAGGCTCACATGAACCCTCCGGCGCATTTTGAGAAATGGCAAGTGCAAATTTTTTCTGTTTTAAACGCTGTCATGCTGTCGCAGCCGCTCTACTCAAAGACAGATCAGCGCCTCCACTACTCGTAAAGCCACTGATGGTGTTCACCTACGTTCAAACAAACAGTTGTTTTGCTAGTCGCCTTCCATAGCCACAAAACAACATAATCTTGCATTTGAAACACTACACGAGTTCTAGTTGCAAGCCCACAAAGCTATTTGTTTCAACATTCGGTTGATTTCGGTCGGCATCAGCGCCACAAGTTAAGCGTGGGAAAGTAGCTCGCAAGTTGCCACCGTTCTTCTTCTGTTTCTCTTGCTATAAAACTTACCTATTTAACTTTCCATCGCCATCATTCCGGCGAGACAATTTTCCGGTTGGAGCGAAACATGTTCCCTTTCTACCTTTATGTTTGATACAAGTCAAGTTAGACTTTCATATACGAGGAGAATGGTTGTATACTGTCAAGACAGGTTTTAACAGTCAGTATCAACAAAGTGACCAGTGCAATTATGATTTCCCATTTCAGATTCCCTGCGAATTCGTTATAATAATGCTTGACTGAAAAAAAAACTGGTCAGTGTTGCAATATTACTACTAACCCAGGCTTCATGAAGACTCGTCCAAAGTGGATGATAGCAGCAAACTCTTTGACCAGCACTGTCTTCAGAAGATCCTGTGGACCAAGAAATGCAGCTTCGTCAGGGGTGTGCTGACGTGGTGACAGAGCCGATTCTCACCTTCTCTCCCATCGACACCCCACCCGATGAAACTACAACGTCGGCCACTTCAAAAGCAGCCTTCAGTTTCTTGACATGATCTTCAAAGCTGAAAAAAAAAAAAACAGCAGTAAACTTTGATTGTAGGCCTTCATTATGAGTGCAGCAATGGTTTTTTTTTCTTTTTTCAGCACATAGCTGTAAAAAAACTGCTATTATTTTTTGCCAATAAAATAAATCACTGCTTGCATTTTGATTTTAATAATTGTGATCGTAGATTGTGCCTAACCAAATGAAATCTACTTTTTAAAACAGACTTACCGTATGTAATATATAATAAAACGCTGGTTTTAGTCATAGCGTATATTGGCGTCCCAATTAGGCACATAACGATAGGCAGCTATAGCAAATTTTTGCAAGTTTTCTTAGCGCCGTTAGAAACAGCTTAGAGCAGGTGGAAACGCGGGTGATGTATACAGTTTGTCAAGCATCTGAGGCCAGCCAACGCAGCTACTTGATAGCTTGGTGTCTCTCATAGAGAATTCAAAGATGTGCATGCATCTTGTTACACATTATAATTTGCAGGGTTCGTGCAGGCTTCAAAAGCAAAAATTCAAGGGTTTTCAAGGACTTTCAAGGACCACAAAACACATTTTCAAGGTCCCCATCTAATGTTTTATCTGGGATTATTTATAGCTTTTCCAACACAATGCAAAAGTTTTTTATTGCACAATATTTAAGCTCATTAATGCACATTTAGATAGGTGCTAGCGGGTTCGTAAATGCTCCCCCAGCTTCATTTTTTTATTTCATGGCTGGTATTTAGAGGTTTTTCTTTTTTCTTTGTGTTTTGTTGAGACTGTTTGATTTCAAACCTTAGTTAATGCTGCGTGCATCTCCTGCTTTGTCAGCAAGAGTATCAGCTGAAATTAAATCGAGCAAGTGTTGCTTCAAGGCAGGATGAACTATGCACACGTCCAGCATTTTCACGTAAAAGCAAACGTAGATGGAGCGTATGAGGTACAGCAACCATGCAATGAGCAAGCGTCCATAGACTAGATGGAAGATGCAAGATAGAGAACAGAAGCTGGCTTTCACTGGATTGTATCGTGATATAGATTGGATTGACAAGTGCCTGCTCCTAATGTTGCCTCGTAATAATGAAAATCTACCAAACTTGTAATTTCACGCAATACACTGAAACTTGATTGTTACAATGTTTTTTTACATTTGTTAACACCTAAAATCCACGACAAACACTTTAAATTTTTGTAAAAAGACAGGGCCATTGATTCTCTCCGGAAAAATCAAGGGTTTTCAAGGGCCCTTTAAAAATTCCAGGACTTTCCAGGCCTTGAAATTAACACTACAAAATTCAAGGGTTTTTCAGGGTTTTCAAGGACCTGTGCGAACCCTGCATTTGATACCCAAAGGTCTGATAGTGTGACACTCTGACAAATCATAATTCTCTCGGCCCTTTTGGCAATTGCCACATCGACCTCCTGGCAAGCAACAAGGCCACGTTCTCATTTGTAGTAGCTGACTCGAATGATTCGGCAACTGACTCGAAATAGCTGGTGGGAAATTTAAAGACAATCAGCAAACAAATCAGTGCAACATCAAACACGCCATTTTTATACAGTCACTACAGCCATTTAGGTGGGACACAAAATGGTTTGGCCGTGCAGAACCGTCAAAAAAGTCACGCGAGTAATTTTTTGCAAATGATACAATTTACAGTGACAGTCGTGGACGTAAAGCTATGCGATTGCAATAATTCTTCAAGGAGAACGTTTAATGCAGTACGTCAAAGTTGTAGCTTTAAAATGACAAACGAAAACCTGACTGTGGGAAAGTGTCTGCATATTGGTATTGGCTACAGACACAAGACAACAGGTATACTACTACATAGTAATGAGATATCAGCGATGCTATTCTGCTTCACTCTCATATTTGTGCACAAGTCGAAGGAAAGCTTATGTTTTCGTAATTATTGATAGTGCATGCAAGGAAGTAAACTGCATTACTTTTCCACAATCTCCCCCTTCCCCCCACAATTTCAAGTTTGCTTGCTGACACTTACAAAGTTCCTGAATTCCCACACAAAGGAATTTGTACAGAAAAAAAGAAGTGGACACTGGGTACTGTTTGTAGAACCATTGCCATGCCACGCACATGCATCAACACACCGGACCTCAATGCCGAGATCAATTTGAGCTCGTTTCCCACCTCCACTAAGCATTAACCAAATAACAGAATGCAGTTTTTTTCCAGGTGCAAGTTGCTAGTGGGGCGGCCATCCCCACACTGTTTCTGTGGCAGTGTTTCTGCATATACGCGATCTTACCACCTACTGAACACCTGGAACACCGTTACGAACGTGTCTGCCAACTCGCAAGCTGCCGCCGCCATCTCTCACTTTCTTGTAGAGGTATGCCAATATTCGAAACTTTGAATACTTTCCCGAATAGTGGCTGCTATCCGATTCAATCCGCAGTGCAGTTTTTGAAGCATCCGAAGTTTTCAACCCGCTGCTAACTGGCCCACTGCTGGCTGACGAAGCAGTGAGCCAGTTAGCAGGAGGCTGAAAGCTCCGAATACTTATAACACGTACAACAGAACACAAATGACAGAACACATCCGCACAACCGAATTACACACACAGTACTCACTCGTCACGTGCGATTCCCGCATCGCTGGCCGGAAATCCGTTCTTTCCCAGCAGAGCTAGCAGCGTCGTCTTGTTGCTGTCTCGTATCTGGCCAGGCTTCAGCGCTGCTCCCGGTGGTACAACCTGTGACGGCCGAAAGACAAATGCTTTTCAGTATAAACTCCCGGCATCAGCTACAGGCCCTAGAAATTTGGCTGGTCTGCCGTCCAAGACCTTCAGCAGAATCCTTTTTGTGACGAAAGCCTTGGGCAGACAGTATTTACACTAATGTAAGTCGACTCAAATGTAGGTCGACCCCCCCCCCCCCAAATCTCTCTCTCTCTCTCTCTCTCTCTCTCTCTCTCTCTCTCTCTCTCTCTCTCTCTCTCTCTCTCTCTCCAAAAAAAAAAAAAAAAGCGTGCACAGGAAGCAGCCTGTTTGAATGCTGCTCTGAACGAGCGCTGAGAGATTTCTTCGGGCCCAGGGGATTCATGACAGACGGGACGATGCAGCACAACACAGAAGTGACACAAGCACGCGGCAACACGGCCACCTAGAAAATCGTATCACAAAGAGAACCTCTTCCCTCAACTACCAATACCCCTCGTACGGTGGCTCTTCCATCAATGATCGATGCTCCCACAATAGCCGTGCGCTCGTGGTGCGCGCAGTGGATGTTAAAAATGAAAAGCTTTTGTATAAGCACGCGGAGTAACCATGCATTGAGGGTTGAGCGGGAAACTTTGTTCTCAATCATGAGAATACATTCCCTGCGAGATGACAACCATCGAAGCTATCGGCAGCGGCCACTTCCGCGCAATATCAAAACAAACAAGGTGGCGGCTGACAGAAGCAGCCGCTCGCGATTTCTTTTGATTCACGTTACTTGCACTCAGGAAGCATTCTGTTTGTCTCTAATAAACAAGACGAGTATTACCGAATCCCTTGAATCAATGCACGGTGCTGATGCAGGCGTAATCATATCACGTTGTTCAGTATACTTCCAAACGCGCCGGTGGAAGGTTAGCCGCTCTAGTTACGGTGGACAAGGGGCACAGATTGGGAACGCCAGCTTTCAAAGTTGGCATCACCTTTATTGACGCCAGAATGATGTATGCAATGGTAAATGTTATGCTTCGACCGTAACCATAGAAACGAGGGTGTTGCGTTTTCTCCAGCTCGTAGCACCCCTGATTTCTCATTGCTCTTGCTGTTGCAAGCGGCACAAAGTTTGATTTCTATTTTAAGTCAACCCCCCAACACTGAATAGACAAACTTGAAAAAAAAAAAAAAAGGGTTGATCTACAATCCCGTAAATACGGTACCAGTCGACTGCAGTGCTCTCCCAGAGTACTGAGTCCTACTCAACTGCGGCCTTTTCTAAAAACTAAATTGTTGTTTTGATAGCCTTTTCTAACATTATTTCCTTCTCTGCATACTTTTTCGTGCCTGAATAAGTTTCTTTAGCGATATTTGAAAATGTAAGCACTAGTGCGCACACTTGTGATTGCCTGCTCACTGCAGTGTGCGGACGACCACCGCTAGAAGCAGCATGCTAGCAGACGACACTGATGTTTCCTAAAAACAATTATTCAGCAAAGAAAGATAAGCGAGTAAATAATTTTACACTGAAGCTTATTACAACAGCAATTGAATTCCTAAAAAAATCAAAGCCGTTCCACTTAACGTGAAAGCTGTCGGAAGTGCAGAGCAGTGATTCGCCATAATGGGCTGTAGCGCCGTTATCCGCTCACTGGTACAACCCAATGCAATTCAAATTTTCCGCTTTCTCAGTGCTAGTGCACCCCCTGCCTGAAACTGTGCCAGCGGGAGTTGTTTTTTTTTGTGCTAGCTTTTTCTCCCACACGTGCCGGTGTTGCACTGCCACTTTTTTTCGCTTAGTATTGTAAAAACCAACCTAACGAGCATTCCTAACTAAATGAACACGGGTGCTGCCGGTTAATTATGTATATTTTGCCTCAAATGTGCCCGCAGTTTTCTTTGCGCTAAACAACAGGGAGATGTATGACAAGCGCTAGTGTTTAACGAGTTTCGAACGGTTATGACAATTTAAACCGCTTGCCTATCGAAGCCTCTGCGGGACGCCGTGACGACGGAACCCCGTGTCGCTCTACCTGGGTCCAGCAAGCGAGTTACGACGACAAGGCGAGCCCCTAAAGTTCTCTGCACTTAAAATGCCTCAATTGCAAACGTGGCAAGAGGGGGTGGCAGTTGACTGGTACGCTGTTTTTTGCACGTTCTCACCACTGCAACAACACATCGTTGTCACGCAAAAACTGGCCTGGACGGCAGACTAGTGAGATCTCTAGGAACTACACCTCAGCATTGAGCATTACTGTGTTACCTCATTTCCGGTCGAGAGAACGGCCACTCGGGGAAGTTTGTGCACCCTCACAGCAGTCGCACCGACCGTGGCGAGCAGACCGAGATCGGAGGGGCTTAGCTTGGTCCCTCTGGCCAATACGTGCTGCCCTTTCTCAATGTCGGAACCCAGCTGGCTGCAAGAGAAGACCGTTGCATATACAACTGGCCAGACCAGGGTGGCTGTGGCTAATCTCTTCCTAAGGTGCAACGTGTTTGCAAACCTTTTCAAACTTTGGAGGCCTAACTCTCTGATGCCCAAAACTTTAATATTTTGCTTAAGCGTGTGAGAAGTTTTTTACGATATAAATGGACTTCCAACATCACAAATGTGAAGTCAGAAAAAAATTCAGTTCATTAGGACGGACACTAGGACACACTGGGCACTGGGAAACAGTGGGCACTGGCTGCCCATACATCACTTGAACAAGAGAGCTACCTTGATCAGCACGATTTATGGTTCAAGTGAAGACAATAACGTAAAGTTTGTATTGCTATCATTTGTAATAACAACGAAACTGCCCAATTTCGGTTACCTGTCTCCAGCCCATTGAGCCGCCTGAGCTCGATGCGAGTTGACACGCGTACACAAAATTTTTTTCAGCACACAGAAGTACGTGCTGCCCTCTCTTGTTTAATTTTTGAAGGCCCGGGATCCTTTGTCTGTCGATAGGTGGTGTTAAATGTAAAAAACCACAAAGTGCGAGAGGAAAAAAAAACATTGCTTGAGTTGTTGCTCCTGACCAACACTGGGCATCAAAGGGCTAAAGGGGGCCATGAAGACGTTTAACAGACTGCTCCATTCCAATAACAATGACACAAATTTTATCGCAAACTTCTATCGAACAATCGAGATACTGAAGAACAGCTACGGACTCTGTGACTGGTGGCTGCTGACCTGAGGCACGGCCGAGAAACTGGACTGGGCGAATGCAGTGGGGCCTCTAGTCCTGTTTGATCGCTTCACTTGAATGCTAACGTGCACCTAACACACCGATAACTACGTTTTTAGTGCCCATCCAAATTACATCACTGCGGCTTGAAATTTGGGAGTATTTAATATCTCGCGCTTTTTTTTTTCGGTTAAGAAAACATCTTTTGCGGCTTCAAACATTACACAAACGCAGGAAATAAAAAAATGTAAGGTTGAGCTCAAGCGCAACTGTGGCGGCAGCCAGCTGAAAATAGTATAGAACTGCGCCCTGTAACAGTCCAGAAACGCTTACAGTATCGAAAACAAAATAAATAAATGTCAAGATTTGCGACTGCTTCAAAAACCAATTCAAATGAAGTTAGACGAAAAAATAAAAATGCAGTCAGGAATGGAGACAGAGTATAAAAACCTCGACTTCTTTACTGTACCGCATCTCATGAACCGATGAAGTCGTAAATTCGCTGTGAATAAAGCCTTTCGAAGCATTGAGCGAGGAAATACAAAAAGGTGACACTACGTTGCACTGCACTGAATTTTTAAAGACCCGAGTATAAACACACCAGCTTGGCATGCAAAACAATCAACAAGCAGAACCTCGAACCGCCGTAGCAGCGTAAAAAGGCCAACGTACCGAATATCCTGTCCCACCACGGGGGCCTTCAAAATCTTCACCTCAATCTCCTGACACCCCTGGTTGGAAGAACAAGATGAAAGACACGGTTAAACCGCCTAGATTACTGCTTTCTCAGCGCAGGTAGTGCAAAGGTAACAATACAGATACAATAATAATAAAAACCTTGGTTCATTTCTCTGTCAGAGGAATCGGTAAAACACGAAAGTGAAATTTGCAGCGAAATCTGCAGCTGAGCATGACTTGCGGGTCGCCGGCTGTCTTGTGGGTGTGCTTGGCGAGCGACGTCCTGCTGGCGGCTTGCTTCGGCAAAGGTGTACTGGCGTCATTTCCGTGACGGATATGACGTCAGTAAAACCTTGGTGTATCGCGGCATAAAACACTTTCGCATTAAAATATATACCCTGAAAAACGAACAACCCTAAGTATAGCGTAGTCTTTAATACTAAAGGTTGCCTCCCCGCAAGAAGACCCTGTGTGGAGGGGTGCACCCTTTACAGGCCGCTTGCTTCGTTGTACAGGCGTCACTTTCGTGACGGATATGACGCATGTGAAATATTCATGTATCCAGGAATACACACTTTCATGTTAATAATATTACGAATAACAATAATCTTACGTCTTCCGAGGCTCGTATGAGCTCCGTGTCTTCCACCTGTACGACCGCATCGCAGGGTTCAGGAATGGGGGCTCCCGTGCTGATTCTGGCACAGTGTCCCGGCCGAACCTGTTGAGTAGGCTGAAGGCCAGTGGGCCCAAAACAAGAGGGAGAACAGTTGCACGGGACGATGCGAAGGTCGAAGCAGCTCGACAGGGTTGCACCGCGGAAGAGGAACTCACATTTGAGCCAGCTGGAATGGCCTCCACCACCTTCCGAACTCCGTCCCCGTCGGAAGCTGTTGGCGGCAGTACGGAGGAAACGTTTGAGCGAACACAAACTCGTCATCTGCAAGTGTTTCTCATGGGTGCGATGATCTACCGCTGCCTACTCTGAAGAGCCGCACATGAGAAGTACACCGTCCTTGGTTAAAGGAGCCATGAAGACAAAATACAAGTTTGTTTTATTCGAAAGATTTCATGTTTTATAGTGTCCCCAGCGCTTGTACGGATGCAGATGTTTTATTCACTGAGAAATTAATCAATTTACGTTAACATTTTCATTTTCCTGCTAAATTGCGCGTTTTCATAGTGTGCAGTGACATCACAGGAACAGACAACTCTACAGCCGATTTCGAAGCCTTGTTTACCGTTAGTGAACCTAGTAGGCGCCGCCGTTTTCTGCCTCTGGTTTGTTTTTGACCGTACTTGAAGGTGGCTTGTTTTTGTTCAGGGAGAAAATAATAGTTTCGTGAAATAGAGTGCTCGCTCGACAAATATGGTCCCGTAATATACCGTTGCTTGCGTCAACTGGCAAGTGTCGTCTAAAACTACCCCAAAGCCCGCAGTCCTGTGCAGCTAAACCAAGCATAGTTCATGCAGTACCAACAGCAGTACGCATCGGTACTTCTATGTTTACGTGTGCTTTCGTAACTTCCACTGTTTGTCCCACCATTGTTGTTGCTTTAAAAAGAATGTTCCCTAAATTTAAGCGCAGATAGCCCGTCTGGCAAGCTTATAAGCTCTGCCTAATTTGCGTTTGCTTTTGTCGGCCTCTGCCAATCGCAGAGCTGGCTGGTATGACATCACAGGTTCTGTTGCGGGAAATGAGCTAGTGGGTCGCATGGCCATTTCCTTTTTTCCTAATTATACAGCTTATTTGAACGAAGTTTACATTAAAAGTGGTGTCAGTATGATTCTAATGAGGCAATCTTTTGAATGAACCAAACTTATGTTTTGTCTTCATGGCTCCTTTAAAGCCTAATAAAGCAGCAAAACAGAGATGAAAAAAAAAATAAATAAATAATGGCGTATGGACATCAGCAGCATCACCATCATTTGCCAGAGAACGTTTGGCCCCTTCTTGAAGCTGGGATCTTTCGCAAGGGTCACTGAATTGGGAGCCATAACTTTTTCAGCTTCCGATCGCTGGCTCATCTCCTTGTACGGGCATGTGTTGATTGTGGATGGGTTTCAAATACGTTTTTTCTGAAGGCAGACCCAAATGATCTTGGGGAGGGTACCACTGAGTCCTTCACGGTAGGAAGGTGTCCTTGGGCGGCCAACCACTGCAGTGGCATTTGTTTTGCACTAAAGGGACCCTGCAATAGTTACCATCGACTGCTAGGAATGTATTTTGGGGTTAAGTCTATTCCCCCAGCCAGGACCAGCTGGTGCCAGTCCTCCTGGCCCTGGTGCACAGCCTGGTGGGCCGCCTGCCTGCTGACGACCCCGACCGCCTGGCGGCCACTGCTGCCCTGGCATCCATAACCTCCACTCCAGCCCCCCAGCATGGCTAGCAGACTCTGCAGGACAGGCCAGCGGCCACGCATCCTGCAGTGGAACTGCAACCATCTGGGGCCTCGCCATGCAGAGCTGGTGGACCATCTGCTGCGGGAGCAGTTCGACGTGGTGGCGCTTCAGGAGTATTGTCCCAGCAATCTCCTCCCACAAGAATTATGAAAATCCGTTCACTATCACCAAAACTACGCGCGATGTGAAATCGCGCACAATCGTTCCCCCTCAACTCGACCGCGGACAACGCGACGAAAGCTGCACGCACTCTCCCGGAGAAGGGGGCGGCTCGCGGCATTCTCTTCGGCGGCCTTCGATATATCCCAGGCCCCGGAGTTTTCTCCTTTTCTCCGCAACGTGGAGGGATCTATTTTCCGTCTGGTGCCACAAAACAGCAGGCATGGGTGCCTGCTCGCAAGCGCGCGCTCAGGCCGGTAGGGCGTTTTTGAAGCAATAAACGTTTGTAGTCAAGTGGTCCCGTTGAAAGGGTATTAAGCTCATCACTCAAACTCCGCGCGCACTAAAAACACAAAAGAAACGGCAAAACTGTGCCTACAGGTTCAGGCATAGAAGAGGTTCGTACGCAGCGATGGCGACGGCGGAAATGGCAGGAATTAGCCGTGAAGTTGACCAGTGACAGCCGATCGGGCAGCCATGCCCTCAGTGACGTCGCTTAGGCCATGCCAGGGGTGCATAATGAGGAGAACTGAAGAGAGTGCGGTTGGTTTTTCCGCGTCTTTCACAGCGATTTGCACGCTCACCGCTTCACATGCACTTGTAATATTTGACTCAGGTATTCCCGACAGTGTAATCTAAACGTCGCGCAGGTTTACTTGCACTGCTCAAAGAGTGTTGCAGGGTCCCTTTAAGGCAACAGGAAACTCTCAAATCATCTTGGTTCAGTGGCGTTATCACACTGTTTGTGCACCCGAAGACGCTTGCGTGGTGAGGTAGTATAACAATGAAGTTCAGAATTCAACTCGCAGTAACAAAAACTGCAAGAACAAAATATGCGGTGCAACAAAATGTTTACCTGGTCTCATTGCATATTCAGTTTTAAGACAAATTATTTTTTTTTCTCCCAATTGTGGATTCTTAGAATGTACTGTAAGAAAGATATAAAAACAACTATACCTCCTGCACTTCGGCATAGTTGCCACACTTGCGCAGCTGATGAAGTTTAGTCAATGCTACAGCTTAAAAAGAAGACAGGAGGGCCAATATTGCCTCCTAGGGCGGCAAGATAATGTTGCAAGCACTTGGCCCAGGTTACACTAGCGGCATCTGTTGTGGGAAAAAAAATTGCGCGGCCACGGAGTGAATTGTGGCTATCATTTCATTCATCAGGTGCCGCTATACCCTCCTTTATTGTCACAGCTGCAAAGCTTCGTAATCCACATCGGTTATCACTGGGACATTATCCGCTCGCTCGCCTGCGCCTTTGCTTCGCGGCTGATGCAGAAACTGGCACTACACCTGACACTGAAGGACATTCCGATCCGAGACAAGGCACAAGCCAATCCCACAGCCCTGAAGAACACCAGGCAGACGACGGCTTCCCTTGGCGCACTAAGACGCCAGAAATCATGGCGGTTCCACAAGTCACGAGACTTGTGTAACCACACGGTGCTCGCGCATGTTTTGTGTTTCATTCCTCCTCCTGGCACCCTCTCATTGAAAGCCATGACACATTTGTGCAGGAGAAATTTAGTGGCCGTACACTGCTCACAACACTCAGTTTTGTGCCTCGTGAGGTACAGCCGCAGTCAAAGGTTTACCGGATGCAATCTCGACTTGCAACAATAATTTCTCTGCTCTCAGGAGGCTCAGCACTAAATTTGGATTTGCAAGCGAAGCATCGCTCTTCGAAGTATCACCACCATGCACGTAGCAGGGCCTTAGCTTCCAGAGAAAAGGGAAATTAACGTTGACAGTCAAAATCAGGTCCTGTAAACTTCTGGCCCCAGGCTGCGCCTTCAAAGAAACACTGTGAACAGGTGACAGAAAGCATTAGCAGCTAAATGAAGCACCAACAAATTTTCCAGGTAACCAGCTGGTCACTATCGTCATCAACAACCTATTCGTGTCTAGTACAAAAACTCTTGTGTGTAGTCAAGGCATATCAAGGTTATCCTAAATTTATGTTAGGATAATCTTTCGCCCTCCTGTTTTTTTTCCAGTTAGAGTAATGGTGCAGCCATCGTGGAGTGATTGATTGATTGATTGTAGGGTTTAACGCGCCGACGCAACGCAGGCGATGAGGCGCGCCGCAGTGGAGGGCTCTGGATTAAAGGGACCCCGGAACACCTTTTTGCAACTTTTTTTTGAAATCTTAAATGCTTGCAGAACGTAGTCACCCAACACATGCAGTAGATTAGGGTCGTAAAGTACCTCAGCCAAAAATTACTGCTATGCGAATCAGAGAACTTGTAAACTCGCCCAAACGATTTTTCTCTCTTTCCCGGTCTTGACATTCTTTGATGGCTCGAATTACGTCACTAAGGCCATGTAGCGGCTGTTGGCCAGTTTTCCTTCACTTGCGCCAATGAACACTTTTCGATTGCAGGTCAAAAAAAAAAAAAAAAAAGCCACAAAAACTAAGCAGAAATAGAAGGTGTCTCTGGTGCGACGAGCAAATCACGCAGTGCCACTCCGTGCTGGCGATAACTATAGCTTTCGCACTGCTTCAAGACGCGAAGGAAAGAGTGAAAGCGTTTACCGAAAGTGTTGCAGGGTCCCTTTAATTTTGACCACCTGGGGATCTTCAACGTGCGCCGAAATCTCATACACACGGGCATTTTTTGCTTTTCGCCTCCATCAGGAACGTGGCCACCGTGGCCGGGAATCGAACCCGCGACCTCGTGCTCAGCAGCGCAACGCACTGAGCCACCACGGCGGGTGCAGCCATCGTGGACAAGAAATGACCACGCGGCATTACTATCAGCAGCCCGGTGTTAAAGGAGCCATGAAGACAAAATACAAGTTGGGTTCATTAGAAAGACTGCTTAGTCCCGATAACAATGATACCAATAGCATCGCAATCTTGGAACAAATAACGGAGATATTAAAGAAAACGTTTGAAGCAGTCGCGACCCCCTAGCCAATTTCCCGCAACTTTTCTATGACGTCACGGAACCTTGTTTGTGCGATTGGCGGCCGCCTAAGAGACCTGTCACGACGACACATGACTGGACGTCTGTAATGGGGCCTCTAGTTCCATTTTACCGCATCACTTGAATGCTAACGTGCAGTTAACTCACTGAAAATTATATTTTATTGTTGGCCCGTATGACGTCATTCTTGCTCCATAATACGTCACTGTGGCGCAAAATTTGAAAGTTTTTAAATACTTCTTGCTTTTTTTTCATTAAAAAACATCTTTTGTGGCTCTAATGGAGCTGAGTGAGATACTGAATCCTCGTTCTTTCAAATTAAACGAAGTTGTATTTTCTCTTCATGGCTCCTTTAAACAAGTATGTCACTGCAACAAGTTTTAGCCACTTCTTCTTAAAAAAAAAAAAAAAACAGAATATTTAGACGCGTCTCACCAATAACGGCATAGCCATCTTTGATTGAAGCTGGAAATGGTGGCAGTGGGTCTGTGGCGTACACGTCTTCGGCTAGTATCCGTCCGCAAGCCTCTGAAAATGAATGTGAAGAAATTGGTAGTGGTCAACCACATTGCTCTCAACAGCGCAACGCTATCGATTACCCTGGAATGGAACCAGTTCTGTGCCCGCATCAGGGCACATGTCCATGACAAGGGCCTGTGCTTCCGCAACCGATATCAGCGGATACGGAGAGTGCCTTGGTCGTGAGGCAACTGCAGTGCTGGGAACTTCGTCAGATGTGCACGAACACTCTTAAGAAGAAACAAGGGGCGGCATGAGTGTACTTGCAGAAAGAGATGAGGTCAAAACGGCACTTACTAGGCGTGATTATCACCGTAGCCGAAGATGCCGAGGTCTGTGAAAGAAAATAAGCAAGCACAATTAGATTGCTATAGCCCAAATCGCTGTATCATGATAGTATATTAGAAATGTGTCAGTTGGGCAAGTATGGGTATCTCATTACATTTATATTTTTGCGTAACAAAGGCAACTCTTTTTAAAGACGATAGTCGTTCTTGGGCTACTTAAACACAGAAATTTTGGTCTGTCTGTCTGTCTGTGACTTGATCCAGCCACCAGGCCATAGTGAAATAAAATCTGCTCAAGCCTTATATAGTCGCAGCCAAATCTAAATGTCTCAGTCCGGTGTCAGGGTTCATACTTGTCAACCCTGTTGAACAAGTACAAGACATTACGCAAACACAAGGCAGCAAATCACTACGCAAGTGATATTTGCAGTGTTCCTTTATTAAAAAAATTATGGACGCTTGGTTTTTCCGATAGCAAATGAAATACTACATCAATGGCAGCAAACCATTGCCTGCTGTTGCCAGCGCCACCTCCTGGCAGCATTAAAAAAATCAAACGGCAATAGCAACGAAAGTTTCCACTAGATGGGATCCACGTTCTGCTTGGAACGCTTGCGCAGTAGGGCGTCACGGTTCTATAAATGTCGTATTAGGGTGCCTCAATTCACGCGTCTCTGCCATACGGCAGCGCTGGCATCGAGACACCGACTTTGAGCAGTAGAACGTGGTAAATTTAAATTGACTTGAGCAAACCTCTAGCGTGTTATCTTGGGAGGAACGAGACGGGAGAGGGACAGCATGAGAGGTGAGCGGGAAAGAGAAGGGCGGCATTTACTTGGCAGGGCCGCCAGTCGACTGTCGTTTTTCGCCGACATTTGCAACGAAAAGAGCAGATACGCCACCAGTTTTTCCTCCCCCTTTTTTTTAACGTAGGAACCATACCTTCTGCTTAACCATATACTCATCTTTTCAGTCCTTGGCTTTGTGTCTATGACTGACAGTATCAAGTTAACCAGACGATTGTGTAGGCAATTGTCACCACCGCAAACCATAAGGTCAGGCAAAGTGTGGTAGAGATCAGTGGCTTTGCGTGCAAGCCTTCTCGAAGGTTACACGCGGGCATATTTGAGCTGAAGTCGGTTAATTTGAACTGTGTGGTCAACAGGGGTCCGCGAGTTAGATGTACAGTGTGTTTCTTCGCCACTTGTTACAGTGTCCTTTAGTGGGTGTAATGGCACGAGAAACACGGTGCTTTTACGAGTTATACAAGGATTACGTCTTTGCTGCTCCCAACAGTGAACGCTGATGCCTGAGCAGCTTTGCTGCCGGGCATCGTCCCTTTCCCAAATTCCACTTAATGCTCCTCTTTGGTAAAGGCTGCAGGAGACACCACAATCTGGCGCCTGCTGGCCAATCCGCTCTGTGAAGAAGGTCAACCAGTAAAGCCGTTTATGTGTCCTTCTAAAAATAATAAAACGGCAGCCGCTTTGTAGCAGTCACAACCGCATCTACAATTGCGCCACAGGAAAAACATAGACACTGGTTGGTGCTGCCAGCATGAACGTGTAAATTAAAGAGTGGAGCCAAATCTAATCAAGCAATAGCTCAGTTTCCACAATGAGAGCGCGCACATTTTGATAGAACGCACTCTAAACTCTTTCTGTACGAAGGAATAAGTTTGCGCAAAAGATGAGGACGAAGAGAGGAGGGGACAAGACGTCTTGCCCTCTTGTCTAGTCTTGTCCTCTAGACATCTTGTCCGCTGGTCCTCTCTTCGTCCTCGTCTTTTGCGCAAACTTATTCCTTCGTACATCATGAACCATCTAGCCAGCAATCAAGCCCTACTAACTACATTGATTGATTGTAGGGTTTAACGCGCCGACGCAACGCAGGCGATGAGGCGCGCCGTAGTGGAGGGCTCCGGATTAATTTTGACCACCTGGGGATCTTTAACGCCTACTAACTACACACACCCCCCCATCAAAATGAATGAGCAAAAAGACACATTTTTTCTTTGTCAACGCAACGGGGTGTGTACACAAACGCAGAACATGTGATCAGGTAGCCATATACACAGCTTCACTTAAAAGTGGGTACAGAGCAGTGCAAAATGCCGTTCCACCCCGTTTCACACCAAGATGAACAAGAAACAGCCCGCCCCAGCCTTCTACACTGTTGAAGAGTGGGTGTCCAGCCAACACATAGGATGCAACATTTCTTCCTAGGACAATAAATTAGCAGCAATTATCATAAATCCCACAGCAATCGTCACTTCAAAGTTGGAATTCCAAGCAGCCGGACAAACTATCATTTTAACTCGTTCGTGCCTACAACAAGCTCGGTCTGAGACCACTTTCCTGCTTCCATCGCATCTATCGCTCGCACGCCTAAATTTGAAGACGACCATACAAGCGTACATGATTTTAAGTGCGGAGCACCTTGGAGGCTTGCCGTGTCGTCATAGCTCGCTCGCTGTACACGAATAGTGCCCCACGGCGTTCTGTCGTAGTGGAGTTCCGTCGTCGTGGCGTCCCACAGAGGCTTCGAAAGCCAAGCGGTTTACATAGTCATAAGCGTTCGAAACTCGTGATCCCCTGGAGCTTGTCATACATCTCCCCGTTGTTTACCACAAAGAAAACTGTTAGTACACTTGAGGCAAAATATACGCAATTGACCGGCAGCGCCCGCGTTCATTTAGTTAGGAAGGCTCGTTGGGTTGGTTTTTACGATAGTAAGCGAAAAAAAAAAAAGCGGCAGTGCAACGCCGACACGTGCAGGAGAAAAAGCAGGCACGAAAAGAACAGAACTCCCGCGGCCGCAGTTTAAGGCAGGGGGCGCGTGAGCACCACGGAGGCGGGAAATTTGAATTGCATTGGGTGATAGCAGTGAGCAGATAACGACGCTACAGCCCATTGTGGCGAATCACTGCTCTGCACTTCCGACAGCTTTCACAGTGAATGGAACGGCTTTAAGTTTTTAATATTGATACAGGGTAGAACGGTATTGACAGAATTGTAGTTACAGTACTTATTTACAACTCATTTATTTGCCTTCTGCCATTTACAGAAGGCACGGAAGAAGACAGCGGCGTGCAAGCTAGGTGGGACAACCTTGATGATGACCCCACTTCAGCACAGCGCATTTAGTGTACTCTTTACAGGGAATGTATCAAATGTCTGCTAACAACATTGCTCTTCTATTTCATTGTATTGTATGTAAAAAGCTTTCAACCCTCCTCTTTGTAATGCATTGGCTTGAGAGTAAATAAATAAATAAAATGTAACTTTACTGCACTAATATGGTCACGACATTAGGGGAAGACTGCAAGGTTCTGATATAGAGAGTGGTTTACCGGAGCCAAATTCTGCTCCAAAAATAAACTGTTGGAAGGGCAAACATCGATAATGCAGTCAAACGAAATGACGTGCTCAGTCGGTTAATATCTCCAAGAAGTTGTTCGTATTTCTCAAATGTAATAACTCAAGTGTAATAACATCACTTCCTCTTGTGCCAAATGAAACTGCATTTCTCTTTATGATTCACTGCTATCTGTGGTTTGGCTTCGTGCCAAGTATTTGGCTTCAAATACATAGCGCTGCACAAAAATGTGTCTCCAGCCCATGAAGTAGCTGAAATTAAAAAATAAGTATTTCGGTGTCTGTACCAGCATGTCTTATTTGCATTTCAGAATACTGTTTTTCCTTGTCTGCCCAAGTATCTCTGAAATATCCCACTATGTCCAAATTGAATGCGTCGCACACCTTGTGTTGTAACAACGTTGAATTTTGCACACGATGGTGACAACAATCACCGACGACAACTGCAATGCAACTGACTGTTCAAGCATTGATGAATACAATGGCAGCAATTGGGATGCTTGGCTAGTCTCTGTGTTGCGGACACCAATGACAATGACTGCCGTGATGAGGAATGACTACCGACTGAATGACCTAGCTAGATACAACGTAATCTCAAGGCACTGTGGAGGAAACAGCAGTGCTGTAAAACTGTAAAGTGATGCAGGCTTCTGTAAAGTCGCACACTCAACCTGTCGTAAAACCCGCAACATTCGGAATGAACAGAAATGTGTTCCTGTGGCTAAACGAAATGTTTGCGCGACCATGTCGCATCAATATGCGCAATGAGAAAGCAAGAGTGGCTTACTGTGATCGTTGCGTGATAGTAGTCTGTTCTATACCTGCGCTCTTGAAGTTGGTCGATTGCGTGAGGAATAGCAGGGCTCGCAAACTCCAGGCATTCCTGCAACAATACACCAAAATTAAAACTAAACGCTCCTGCAGTATTGCCTTTTACTACTTTCGAGTTGCCTTTTTTCCCCCACGTTTACCTGTGCTCCTTTGCGGCTGCCTGGTAGGTTAATAATGAGCGTCCGCTTCCGAATCCCGCACACAGCTCTGACAAAAATCATGCATCATCACTGGACGATCGCAATGGGCGAGGCCTGGCGCAGACTTACCTCGAAAGCATTGCCATTGGCGTGACGTTCAACGACTTTTGGGTCATAGCGACTGCGATGCCAGGAGCTTCCTTCGATATGACTGCTTTCGTGGCCTGCCATAGTCGGGAAGACGGTTGTAGGCATAAATATTCGGAGGAATAAGTTTTCAGTGATTCAAAACAGGCAGAAATCGAATGCTACAGTACTTCGGGCGTAATGTCTCTTTCTGAAAAGCCAGTTCCTCCGGTGGTCAAAATGAGGTCCAGCTTGTGCACATCACTCCACTGTTTCAAAGTTTCCTGCAAACATGGGAAAATTGTTACGAAGACGTCAGCTGGAGAACTTGAGAACCAAATGGGAGTTGCGAATAACGTAAACACTTGCCCTGATCGCTTCAAAGTCGTCTGGCACACACTTCCGTATGACAACCTTGCCATTTATCCTGGTTTAAGGAGGGGCGGGAGGAGGGAGGGAGGAAGGCACAGGGTAGCAAGTTACACAAATACTCAAACGTCGGATGTACGTACAATTTTTTCCCATTGACGATGTTTTCCAGGTTGGCGCCACTTGTATCTTCCGCTTGGCCATTGGAACACCTGTCGCTTACTGTACAAAAACAAATTCGTCAGTTCCACTGTGGCGGTTGCACCTTCTTTTAATTGGCGCCCAATCACAATCTGACACTGCCTTTGTTTTTTTTCTTTTTTTTTTTTTTTTTTTGCGCAGCACATCCAGAGCGGTATATACTTTGCTTTCGTGTGTATAGTAATTAAGGGAGGAGCATTTTAAACTCGTAGACGACCTACAAATGTCACTGACCGTTTTCTACGAGCTACAGCAGTCCTAGTTTTCTTTTACCACAGGCAGGACCCCCACGTGCAGTTCGTACTCTTCTCTCACGCGTCGCTTTACAAGCATTAACGCATGACGAATGAATGCGTGCGCGTACCATCACAAAGTGAACACGTCCGCAATAATACGATGCTACCGAACACATACGCACAAATACGCACCTGTAAGTATCCCCGTGGTTATTTGCCGCTCGGCATCCATTGCGATGCTGTAAGTGAAAACAAACGCGTATTCAGGGACAAATTCATCAACAAACTCATGGTCCGTTATTTGCTTCACTTACTACGCTGACGTCAAAATGCGCTATTCCTTTGAGACCAAATATAACAAGCTTCAAAAATACGCGAGTCAACTTGTGGCTTTTGAACAGCGCAAACAGTTTACATTTCAGCATGCATTTTAGAGCGTGCGGCGTTGTGGATGTTGTCTGCTGTAGAATCGCACAGAAATGCATTCATTAATTGCTGGTTTTGGGGGCGCTAACGACTAGTTACAAAAACTGTCCAAAGGCACCTAAACTGTTCACCTGACATTATCGCAAGTTTAAGATATCTAACTTGTTGGGCTTAAATTTATTATTAAAAATACTTTATATGTGGTTAAGTTTATTTCGTCGTTTTTTTTTTGTCTTTTTACTGATAGCAGTTTTTGTACTGAAGTCTTGGCCGCACGGCGGCGCCCCTCACCATTGTAGCAGACGATAGTTGATCGCATAGGGCAACGTTTATAAAACTATAATAGAACCAATGATACCGTTGGCATACAATAGCTTTGATCGTAGTCATGATCGTAGTGGACCATGGAGGAAAGAAAGCTTTTCTTTCGCCGACGAACAGAACAGCGTCAAGCAGGCGCGCCTGATGCTCTTTTGTTTGTCGCGCGGTGTGCGTGATTCCCGTAATTTGTGTGCGTCTGTCGCTACCTAAATCAGACAACAAAGTAAATATTAGTCTTGCATAGAAAACTGACAAGCTTCAGTTACAAGCAACGTGCAGTTGGGTGAAATTAACGTAAAAAAAAAAAAACGCCTACAAATATATAGCGAACTGTGTAGTTTCCGGCTGCCGGAACCGCTTCAAAAACCAGGACGATCACAAAAAGATGCGAAGTAGTTTTAATTTAAACATGGTCATATAAGGCTTCACTATAGAAAGTTCAAGATTTAAGGTAAGGAGATCGGCCGCACGTACGGCAACGTGGAACAGAATCGCCTGCTCACTTTCCAACGACATGTGATCGAACGGCGGCCGGAGGACTTCCAGATTTGGATATGGTACACGAAGCCGCTTTAGATCGTTCGTTGTATGCCTCTGCGGGTACGGTGGAATAAGCTGCTTAGATGACCTCCTTATGAACATTTGTAGGGATTTATATACACCCCCCCAGAAAAAAAAAAAAAAAACACGAGCACCCCGCTCGGAGATTTATGTACCCCCCCCCCCCCCCCCCCCTTCAACCGTCCCCCAACACCCCCCAGGAGGGTTTCGACACTCTCGCAAAATCAAAATTCTGGATAAACGCCTGGAAACATCAATTTGCTGCCTCCAAGTCCTTGCGGATGAAGCCATGGGGCATAGCCATCGCACTGATCCTTTCTGGCGACGCACACGTCGCGGTTTCCTTGCAGTTTAACGTGACACCGTGATAACTACCGCAACTACTTCTGATTCTTTTTGTTTTTCGTCTCGTGTGATTTCTGAATATAGTGTGCAAACATAGCGCGTCAGCGTCGTTTGTCTCCTTCCCTGTCTTGCACCTCCAGTTGGAAGGAGCCAAACGACAAGAGACCTCCTCTTCCTTTCGAACTCCTTCCTCAACTCTCCAATCTCAACAAATGTCCTTCAGTTCCATTGCTCATCGCAGCCTTGCCCATGCATTCCCCGCCAGCGAGCTATTTACATATGTGCAAGGAGGCCACGAGAGAGCCCGCGCAAGGTACTCGCATCCACTTCGTCGTCGCGGTCTGTGACTAGAGAGCTACGCGCCACTGCCCTCTTGGTCGTCGTTTTATACCCAGAAATACACGGATTTCGCTGACGTCATATCCGTCACGGAAGTGACGCCAGTACAGCGAAGCAAGCGGTCTGTAAAGGGTGCACCCCTGCACATAGGGTCTTCTTGCGGGGAAGCAACATTTAGAACCAAATACTACGTTATACTTAGGGTTGTTCGTTTTCGGGTTTTACATTTTAGCACGGAAGTGTTTTATCCCGGGACACGCCAAGATTTCACTGACGTCATATCCGTCACGGAAATGAGGACAGCACACTTTTGCCGAAGCGACCCGCCAGCAGGACGTCGCTCGCCAAGCCCACCCACAAGACAGCCGCCGACCCGCAAATCATGGTCAGCTGCAGATTTCGCTGCACATTTCCCTTTCGTTTTTTTTCTGATTCCTATGACTGAGGAATCAACCACACCTTATGATAGAACCGTTATCAAAAGGATGCTCTTCCAAGAAAGAGGGCTCATAACAGAAAGGAATTGGTCAGCGCACTGTGAATTAGAAGAAGAGTTTGAGGTTGTAATTCAGCACGCCACCTTCCTGATCTGCTGCCTTGGCTGTTTCTGCATATCACTACAAATAAACCCACTTCACCAATAAAAACCCTACCAATATTGACATTTGGTGCCCTCAAAAATTCATTTCAATGTTCAAGAAGACCTGCAAGTCGTCTGGTAGGTCGAAAAGAGCTAGACACTTAGTTCGGTATTTTCTGCCCATGAAAACCCTTCGCCGGGGCAGAGTATGTAATACCCTCGCGCAAACCAGAGTCACATCGCAATAACAAATCAAAGATGGCGCCATCAATGTACGGCATATAAAGTGCACCTACCTTCCTTTTCCCCAAACCACAAAATATCAGACAAATAGAGGCAGCGGCAGCAAACGCGCTTAGAATAGGTGGCCAAGATTGAATACTAACAAAAAACGGTACAAAACCTGCCATGGAACGACAGTAAAATGTAATAAAATAATAAACATTTTCAACCAGCGGGCCAAGCGTTTTCTTGGCGGGTTTTATTCAAGCTGCTGGTCTAATGCTTTGGAGTGCGATAAGGTGCTTTTCTGGTGGAGGCAAAAAACAAGAGTGCCTGTGTGTACGATATATCAGCGCACGTTACAGATCCCCGGGTGGTCAAAATTAATCCGGAGCCCTGCACTACGGCGCGCCTCATGGCCTGCGTTGCGTCAGCGCGTTAAACCCTACAATGAAAATCAAAATCGGAGTGCGATAAGGCATTGCCGGAAGCATTTACATTCCCTCTTCGATTAACATACTTTAGCTAGTGTGTTGAACTGCGGCATCAAACTCGCAAACCAGACAAGTTGCACGCAAGTCCAGCTCGCCTTCAAAAGGAAACGAACTTTGTCGTGCAGTCTGGTAACGATGCTCCTGGACGCCCAAATAAGAGCGAGTTTTAGCTGACCATTGTTCACGGTCCGCTCCGCTCCAATAGCAAGAGGCAGCGCCATGGCGCATGCGCGGTGCGCTTGGTGGAGAACAGCATTGGCTATGGTTGCGCTGAGCGGGCCGCTGGTACCGGAGCGGACCGTCGAAAACGGTCAGCTAAAACTCTCTAATGTCGAGGTAGGTGCAATGTAACGTTCCACTTTCGTTGCGTCAAAGAAATTTCAGTTGCGGAAGCGCTTTCGATAATCTCGATGTGGCACCGAGAATGACACGAGGAAGATTCTGTAAGTTGATAACCCTCAAATGTTTGAGATTGGCGCCAGGAATGTCAACGCCGCCTTCGCTGATAAAATGGCAGTCATGCAGCTTCAGTACCCGTAGGCGACCAAGGTGCCGTGAAATCTGCTTGAGCGCCTTGTCCGTAATGTCGCAGCCACCGAGGTCAAGGTACAGTAAATTCGGAGCCACCTTAAAAAAAAAAAAAAAACTGTGGTTGATCCCCTGTCATAGGAATCAGTAAAACACGAAAGTGAAATGTGCAGCGAAATCTGCAGCTGAGCATGATTTGCGGTTCGGTGGTTGTCTTGTGGGTGTGCTTGGCGAGCGACGTCCTGCAGGCGGGTCGCTTCACTTCAGTGAAATCTTGCTGATATGACGTCGCTGAGCACGAGGTCGCGGGTTCGATTCCCGGCCGCGGCGGCCACTTTTCTGATGGAGGCGAAAAGCAAAAACGCCCGTGTGTACGAGATTTCGGCGCACGTTAAAGATCCCCAGGTGGTCAAAATTAATCCGGAGCCCTCCACTACGGCGCGCCTCATCGCCTGCGTTGCGTCGGCGCGTTAAACCCCACAATCAATCAATCAAATCTGATTTGACGTCAGTGAAATCTTGCTGTATCCCGGCATAAAACACTTTCGTGTTGAAATATAAAACTTGAAAACGAACAGCCATAAGTATCATCTTGAAAATAGGCGCGGAAAGACGTTGTCTAAGAAAAGAAATACACAGGACGACGCGCTTTTATTTTTTTTCTTAGTCAACGTCTTTCCGCGCCTGTTTTCAAGATGAATCAACACCAACTCGCCAAACTTTCCAACCTGTTAGCCCTAAGTATAACGTACTCTTTAGTACTTAAGGTTGCTTCCCCGCAAGAAGACCCTATGTGCAGGAGTGCACCCTTTACAGGCCGCTTGTTTCGTTGTACTGGCGTCACTTCCGTGACGGATATGACGTGAGCGAAATTTTTGTGTAGCCGGGAATAAAACACTTCCGTGTTAAAACACAAAAGAACAAGCCAAAAGTAAGTAAAAGACAAGAATAAGTGAAATAAGTGTCAACGTGGCCTGTCAGCCGGCATCTTTGCCCTTGAGCAGCACATGCGTGGTTGCCGCCTCGCGATCATTCCATTTTTTGCTTATTTTTTATTGCACTGGCAATGGACAGGGTATGTAGGCAAACGTTTTCGACAATGATAGCGGACACAGCTCGACAGAATAACGTAGAACGAAAAGCTAATTCTATCACCCGTGGCCCTATTCTCGACTGCACAAATTCCCAGGCAATTCGCCATGTTTCTTTCGTAAGCACAACGTAAGCAATCAGTGACGTGATGCACGTATAGCTCTGACTAAATGCAGTGTAATTTGACGCTTCACAGCATGGTAATATCTAGAATTAGGCTAGATTTGAGGAGGAACCGTAACGAGCCAGTACGAAAGAAGCCGATCAAGGAGCTAAAAGTAAGACGGAAAGTTGAAGAATTCAGGATCGCGCAGCAGAATTGATGTTCAGCTCTTAACGAGGAAGCAGAGCTTACGACACAGGCAGCGACCGACAATCTTAGACGCATTATCACGGAGTGTGCAATAGAAGTCGGGGTATAAGATCGCTAGACAGGATACTGGTAATCTTTTCCAGGAAACCAAAGATTTAATTAGGAAACGGCTAAGCATGACAGTCTCCGCCCGAGCTCAGAGATAAGCTCAATAATAAGCGTGAGGCTATGTTCAGACTACCGACGTAGCAGCTATATCGTGCGCTATGGAAGTAAAAAAACGGCGTTTCACGCAGTTTGGTTCGTTGAGACGTGAAATGACATCATTATTTAGAGATATTACGACAGTTCCGACAACAGTCTGAATCCGGCCTAAGACAGCTGACATACGGAAGTATAATAAGGAGAGGATTGATCATGCTGTAAAGAACCGGGGTAATCGACCCAGGACGTGATGCTAATGCTGCGCCACCAGATACTGAACAACTACTCCGAAGATGTGAGAGGCGTCCTAGCACTCGACTTAACCAAGGCATTCGACACTGTTAAGCACAAATTCATACTTGAAGCCATTTCCAAAGAGAACCTGGGAACAAAATTCCATTCGTACATTAAGTCGTTCCTCAGAGACCGAAAAGCAACGATCAAGATCGAACTTCTCCAATCACGAGAATTCAAGCTGGGGCCGCAAAGAACACCGCAAGGAGCCGTCGTGTGTTCCTTGCTATTAAACCTCGGCATGAAGGACTCTCAGACAGACTAAGTACAATTAAAGGAATCAACCACGCCATCTATGCAGACGACATCACGGTATGGAGTCTTGGAGGATCGGAAGCAGACACCGAACACCCCCGGCATTCTACCCTGGAGACAACGGAGAGCTACATCCGTGACTCAGGTCTCAAGCTGTCGCCGGCGAAATCGGAACCGCTCCTGTACAGATCTAACAGGAAGGGCGGTAGAGGTCAAACACCCCCTAACCAAGCGAACAGACGCATCGAAACACAATACGGGCAAACCATCCCCATCGTAGACACACAGGGTCCTCAGAATAATTATCCAATCGCGAGTACAAAATACTAGAACTATCGAAAAGCTCACCAAGAAATCGGAAGACACAATCCGACTCGTCGCACGAGTATCGAACAGACGAGTGGGCGTAACGGAACACAACCTCCTAAGACTATACAACGCTTTCCTAATGAGTCACGTAAACTACGTCGCAGCAGCGGTAGACTGAGCCAAAAGCGAGGAGGTCGAAGTCGACACGCTCATCAGGAAATGCGTCAAGAGGGTACTTGGTCTCCCTATTAGCGCCAGCACTGAAAAGCTTGAAAGACGGCGTACACAACAAACTAGCTGAGATCATCGAAGCACAAAGGGAAGCCCAAAGGCAAAGACTTCTAACTACAAGAGCAGGGAGGGCCATGCTCCTCCCCACGGGGCACATCACCGAAGAGTTTGAATCGTACGAAGTAAAACTCGATGTGAAAACGAGGGAGACCTTTGGAACCAGGCCCATCTCTCGCAACATACACCCGGAATTCAACGAAGGCAGGAGGGCGGCCACGGCCAAGGCGCTACTGAAAATTGCGCAAGAAGGGCGGTGAACGTCGACGTTTGTGGATGCAGCACGATGCGTCCGCTCCAACAAATACGTGGCGGTCGTGACCGACCCAGCTGGCAAACCCCTGAACGGAACATCCGTAGTTACCCACAAACCCGCTATCGTAGAACAAGTGGCGATTGCCCTAGCTATGGCCGACCCTTCGAGATCGAACATCTACTCGGACTCAAGGGCAGCAATCCGTGCGTTCCTCAACGGAACGATAGCCGAGGAAGCAGCGCGAATCATTAACAACAGAAGTGAGGACGACTATCACATTACATGGTTCTTTTCCCCACATGGGACACGCTGTACACGAGAACATCCCCACCGCCAACGAGATGGCCCATGACTGCACGCGTGAAATCTCCCGCCGCGGCAGCGTAGGACGCTCAACGACCAATGACTGGGAAGAGAATAGAGATCCACTAGAAACTTTCAACGAGATCACTGCACACTACAAGTCGAGAGAAAGAAATACCAAGCCCCGCATGCCAAGCTTCAGCGATCACAATGCACTTCCTTTAGAATGCTCCAAACGGGCACATTCCCCTCGAGAAGCGTATTTAGACACTTCGCACACGACATCCAACCACACTGCACAAAATGTAGTAGCACCACACGCTCGTTAAACCACATGCTCTGGCAATGCCCTGCGTTACCGCGTGGTGACTTTATAACGGAGGAAGAGTGGAAAGAAGCCCTACACAGTGAAGAGTACGTGACTCAACTCCGGGCTGTCTAGATTGCTTGCGAGAGAGCGGAAGAACAAGGACTTCCGCCCCCTGCGCAAGTGCGGCCCGCCTCCGCAGGACGCAGTCACTAAGACTGCCACGAATTTCCTGGACCTCAATAAAGTTCTCTGTCTGTCTGTCTGTCTGTCTGTCTGTCTGTGGTTGTGCCACAGAGGGTGAACTGTCCCCACTCACGCGCAGATATCAGAGACCAGCCGCCTGCCCTGTTAACCCGGTCAAAATTGCTTTTTTCGCCTATTCTCCTAAAAATGGCATCATCCTTTGATTCTTCTCCAGTTCAATCATATAATCTGGTACCCGTTTCCCCAATTCAGTTCTACAGGCTGATTGTATAGGGCTATGAGGTTGGCGTGTTAGCCCCAAAAAGCCACCCAGGTTCTTGCCAATCCCCAACGTCGGTGTGTGCCATCAGTAAAGAAACAACAACAAAACAACAACAACAACAACAACCTACGCGGCTACGCCGTCGGAAGACGAGGACGAAAAAATGACGACGAGTCCTATTGGATAAAACACTGTTCATACTTTATTGGTCTTTGCTTGGCAGTGCCTCCCAAAATGGGTTTGGCCTGCTTGGGTCCGGCTGTTTCGGCTCTCCTGGGATCCGCTGTCTGTGCAAGGAGAAGCTAGGTCTGCCCCAAGCTGCGCTGTTTCCCCAACCTTGCACAACTGGTGTAAGCTGCGCAAAATATTTATTGAAAAAGCGCCCCCTAGCTCCCTTTCACACATTATTTTCGTAGGGAGGCTGGCTAATATCCTGCACGTTGGCTTAGCGCATAGAGGATTCATTCAATGTGCTTTTGAATTGAATCAGCAATGTGCTATTGCTGTTGTTTCATGTCTTCCAGCGTGCAGAACTGTCTTTTGTGTTATTTGTAGCAATTGTGAATTTTAAAACCGTAATTCTTGAATAATTTTTCGAATTCAGCTTATTGTTGTATAGCTACCCAGCAAGCATGTACTCTTTCATGTGCTTTCGTTATGAGTGATTCTTTTTCTTGATCCCTGCCAACTGAGGGTTCCCCGGCCACTGTCAAGCTGTCTTCAGCAGCTTTTAGCTCAGACGACCTTCCAATTTCTTATGGAGAAAATAAATACTGTCTTATCTTATCTCATTCACGACATTTAATTTATGTTTTTAATCCTATCGGAAGGGCCGTGCGTGCACTGACCTGGAAAGTGAGTGTCGCTTATGTTTCTTGCCTGAGGCGCAAATCCCACAATAGAAATTTTCTGCCGTGATCAGACCCGGTGCTCAGAAAATAGCAGTGATTCCGGACAGCTTCGTTTGTTTTCCTTAATATCTAGATTATTCATTTGATGTTGCCGTTAAAATTGCTATCATTGTTATTTGGACCAGGCAGTCATCTCAGTGAACGAAGCCTGTATTTTCTCTTTATGGTACATTTAAAGGATAGACACATGGAAGTCCCGGCACATTTCTTGTGAGGGTACGCGGCGCTCAGAAGCGGTAACCAGCGTCTCGAGACAAGGGACGCTCGTGCCTCGCGCTACCAGTCAGCTGAACGCGAATTCGACGACCCCCACGCACCAGAGCCTCCCGATTCAGCGTCTTCCACAAGTGTGCGTTTGCGGTTCGCTGGTGCGATACTCGTCCTCGACCTGTGAAGCCTTCCTTGCCTCTTCGCTGACGCCCCCGGTGAGCGGTCTCTTGCTACTGCTTTCCTATTCGATTCCTCGCGGGAAGATCGCGGTTCGTCTCGTCGTAAGGCCTAGCGATTCAGCATTCTTAATGATGGGTGAAGTTGAAGTTGGCCGTTCCTCGTGTGCGTGCGCTTGTCGGGTTACGCAGGCAGGGAGCAAATGCTTTCTATATCCGCTCAGAAGGCACGTATTAATAAATCGGTTTCATTGAATGGACAAGTTCAAAGAAATGGTCGGTTGCAGTCAGAGATTTCAAACCGTAATAGGATCTCAGAGACGCTGAAATTCGTGGTACCTACGGAGGAAACAAAAGCTTAGAAGCCCTTACGTAACGTCTATTGATACCGGAAACGCCATTTTGGGAAGAAGTTTTAGATGCGACGCTCACAGCATCTCTTGTCGGCGGCCCTGCCCTGGCCCTGTCCGTCGCATCACACCAGGGTTCCCGCGAGGGGAGGTGGGCGTAATTTTTTTTTATTTTGCCTTCCGATTACCTCAGCCGCGTATACTCGATTCCTTGGCTGCCCGCACCGTGTGCTCTTAAAATAAGAGTTACCGGTTAGGCTGCACTCTGGCGTATGGCCTCGGCGAGATATCGTTTCGTCCTGATCACGGCTGCGACGCCGCTGCCCGTGACCTCCTGGAATCGTGAAGAAGCTGCTTGGCTTCCATATTGGTTCACCCCAATGCTCCCGATTGCTAAAGAGACGTCTTCTATGTATTTTTGTCTGCAGAAATGAATTGCTAAGTTGTCGTCCCTCGCGCCTTTTTGTTTTTAATCGTCCCAACGGTTGATGAATGCCTTCTCGTTTGAAAAAAAATAGAAATAAACTAAAAAGCAGTTGTTTTAATTTAATTCCCAATTTAATGAAATCTCTCTTCTAGCTGTGTTAAAGGGTATTGAATAAAAATACAAGTACGTTTTCTTTGAGAAAACTGGTGGGATATAGTGCTCAATCCCTTGTCCTGCAGCAAACGATGCTTCCTTCGATGGGAAGTAAACAATTTATGCAAAAATTCCGATTCGCCGGCTCCACAGTGCATTTCGTGACGCAAGCGACTACTTTTAAAGCGAGGTACAGAAAATGAAGGCTGATATATAGGCTAAGGCTGCCGCGAAACGAAGAACGGGTATTTATCCCTTGCTTACCGTACTCTGTAGATGGAGCAGAAATGTCGCTCAAGAGGTGCTGTCTCCACTTGCTTTGTATTTAATGCTACTCGTAGGCAAATGTTTTCGTTGCTGTGGATATTAGTCATTTCCTGAACTACCGGTTATCGTCTACAAGCAGGGAAATATAAGTGGCATGGTCGCTTATGCCACTTCACCAATGTCGTGTCGGACGAGTGCAATGCACCCGGCCGCGGTGCAAAGTCAGTAGTCGTGTTGCGCGCGTGCGCACTCATGCGTGTATATTTCGTGTTGGTAACTTCCCTTGTTTACCCCACCATTCTTACTGATCTAAATAACACGTTCATAAAATGTAAGTGAAAACAGCGGGTTCGGTAAGCTTATACACCTTTTAATCTGTTAATCTTTAATAAGATCAGGACATTTTCTGGGCTGTGTTGTGCATGCGCAGCGACATCTTCCTGTCGAGTGCGCCAATTATAAGGCCGCTAGCACAGCCCACTGATAAAATGGCAACTCCTAGGACGAAGAAGTTTAAAAGGTCTATAGCCCCTGTTTGTTTGCGTTGATTTTTACGTAACAAAACCCTAGAAGTAGAAGAGTATATCCTCAAACAGGTTGTCCGGGCTGATCCCGACCACGACAAGAAAATCCGGCGCTGGATAGATATGAGCGGGGGTGCACTGGAGAAGGAAACCCGAATAATAAAAAGTAAGCTACATCTATCAATGAAGAGAAAAAAAAAGGCTGCTGATTAGCTCAGACAACCCTGGATATGCAAAGCAAAGTGAACGGCTCGCCATTCCTCAGTCTCGCGCGCTTCGCACACCGAAACGTCTCCAGCAAAGCAGCTCGCTAGATGATGTCTATGGGGTCAGACGAAACTTGCCGTGATGGCTCAAAGTAGAGTGGCTAGAATGGGAAGGTGTGATGACCGCGGCGCCCTCCCCGCAGAGCAGGTGTTCCCCCGGCGCGTGCCTGCCGCTAGGGCAAACCAGAGCGCTGTCGTCAGGGGCGCCGTCAGCGTTTCGGCGGAGGAAAGCTAGTCCAGTGGCCAGCCTCTGTATCAGCGCCTGGGCGCGGACTAGTCGCTGTGTGTTTTGCTCATCAGTCATCACAACTTCCCATTTTAGCCACCAGCTCAAAGCCTCGCGCTCCCTCTTAACGCTCACGGAAGACCTCCCATCCTCGCGAACACCTACGGCACTGTCGGCACTGACTAGGCGAGCGCGGCGCTCGTCTTGCCCAGTCGCGCGGGTAGTCACGTGGTAAGGCACTGACCCAGCTGCGGGGAGCCGATGTGCCAAGCCGCCGGAAGCGGCGATGCCTAGCACACCTGACGGCGGCAGAGCTTGGCGGCGCCAGTCACGTGGTGCGTCGACAAGACAACGGTGAAGCGGTGGTCAAGTGATGTCCGCCTCTTTCACAACCCCACTGCGCATGCGCAATCCCCTAGCGGCCAAGTCCCTAAGCAGTCCAGTAGGGGCAGCAGACGACATTCCCCACAGCTCCCGCACAAGCGTTGCGCACAAGCGGGAAGGGGTCGTGGTTGTATTTACATCGTTTGATTTTTTGTGTGCTCTCGTTGTGCGCGGAACAATGCCCACAACTTGTGCTGCGTTCCGCTGTAACTCGGAGTGCCGAAAAGGGAACGGTGTCGGCTTCT
Organism: Haemaphysalis longicornis; assembly: GCF_048455015.1. NCBI lineage: Eukaryota > Metazoa > Arthropoda > Arachnida > Ixodida > Ixodidae > Haemaphysalis > Haemaphysalis longicornis. Next base: position 3,336,563 of record NW_027526346.1, read on the forward strand.
ATCGCTTCCCGTCGGCCGCACGCGATCGGCTACGGCGGCTTGCGTCGCTCGCGTCGGCTCGGGTGATGGGAACTGTAGGCTTAGCATCCTGGCGGATATTTGATCGCTGCTATCTGTGCAACTGCGAATGACAATCCGCAACATAACTTTTCACTACACTATCATCCCCTTTCTCGCATGTGGAACTCTATTTAAGTTATAACTGCCGTTTGAGCGATAGGTGACCAAGACATCTGCGTAGCATGTTTCGATGCTTCCGCGCAGGTATCGCCATCTCTCGGCTGCTCGGCGCACCGCGCGCCGCGGCGACCGCTCAGCGTAGGCTTGCATCGCGGCAGATATATCTGATCGCCGCTTTTAAAATACGCCCTGACAACAATCCCTAGCACAATTTTTCACCACACTAACACCTACTTTCTCGCATGTGGAACTTTTTAGCGATCAGATTGATTCGGAAGAGTAGCGACAAGCGCGGTTGCTACCGTGGTCTGCGCCGGTTCGAGCCGCTGAGTGTGCCGAGCTGGCAGACGCGGCCGGCGTGTGCGCGGACTGTTTCCGAAGGCAGAAAACGCTTCACGATTGCTTGCTTTATCCATTTCTTGCGAACAAACGCACAGAATCTACAAATTCAGCTCAGCGATCATCGTAGTTGACCATGGAGCAAAAACAGTGGGCGGAGCGACGCCGACGACGCATCTCATGCGCGCATCGGGCCGTCTCAAATTCACGCGTACGACTAGTCGTGGCGACAGTCGTAACGATCAGTCGCATGCGAATCGCGTGTACCATTCGTACATGTGTCCAGCGCTTAAAGGCATTTTGCGAACTGCCGCGGCCTTCGTTGAGCTGGCGATCGCACTTCATGCCAGACGACTCCAAGTACTGCTCGCTCTGCTACTCGGACGGCACACGGATCTGTCCGAGCTTTCTCTGCCAGCCCTCATTCAGTGATAAGAAGCCGCCTGGTATTATGTGATGACCAGGGGCTGTCGTCTTAAGGCGTTATAACACCAACACAGAAGAAAAACTTCGGCTGCTCCTCGCCGTAATGTGGGATTGCCGTGCATACAACGAGAACGCAGCCGGAGGAAACGCCGGCAAACCCTACAGTTTCAACTTCCGCTAGGCACGCTAGGTGGCAGCACACCGCAATGAAAGAGGCGGATTGCTGGCGCTTGCGAAACTCAGTTCGACTAGGTTAGTAAGGCTTTTACCTAACATACAACCACTCTGTACTGTGTCCTTTTGATCATTGCATACATGGTGCGGGAACTTAGTGCCGTACTAAAGAACTGGGAAGAAACCGACGACGGCTCATTTGTTCAAGGTACGAAGAATGGGGATAGGGGAAACGCTTAAAGAAACGAAACTCGAGATTCCTGTATCCGGAGACAAAATCGATTATATATCACAGTTCAAAAAAAAAAAAAACATATAAATGGGCTGGCACAGACTATCGCGGCGACTGGCGAACATAGTTGCACCTCGTTATAACGAACGATAATTAGCGAATTACCGGCTAGAGCGAAAATAAATACAAACTTTGGTTGGTCGCGGTTCATTTCAGTGACACTTACTCTCTTACAACAAAAGTCCAATTGAGAGGTTGACGCACTTTCAGATATAACGAAGAAATATTAACCAGTATGCTGAGAAGATACGTGGAAGAACTCCCGGAGTCTGGAACTCGAGAAGTAGAAAAGGCACCTTTCCTCGAGGACACTGGAGAATTCCATCCTGCTCAGTGCTGTAAATAGCCACCAGACAAATATCACATTCTTCATTGAAAAAAAAAAAAACAACAACGCAGGCTTGCTTTGTCAAATCCAGTTTGTTCTGTTGTAATTGCCCGTTTTATGTTCTGGGTCATTGAGTTCGAACTGGCACAACGAGAAACTTGAGGATTAACTTGTTTATTGAAGATGCGAAGAACAGAATTATGTGTTTTTGTATCAAGGATTTTTATGGGAGCCACGTTATCCAATGGTTTGAACTGATCTTGAGCTGTACTGTTACAACGAATATCGGATATAACGAACTAAATTCCTGTCCCAATACTCCTTCTTTATGATGATGTTTGACTGTACTACCTCACGAATTCAGTGCAGAGAAGCAGCTAGTGCGTCGCATTCCTATTCTCCGATTTCCCCAGTATGTTGCTTATTTGAGTGGATTCTGCATTACAATTTCTCTAAATATTGGTATTGTAACGAAGCAGTCTGTTTAATTAGCCAAATTTGACGCCTCTAAAGTTGAATTTCATCTGCCACAGACAACGTTCAAGTTCACAAAATTTAGCGCCGGCCTCCGAATACCATTGTCACCCCTGCGCGCCTTTTTTATACATTTCTGTTGCGTGATGTACTCGGTATTGCTTCGTAGATTTCCGCATACGAATATTTTAACGTTATCTACCTTCAAGCAGCTGCCGCTGGAGTCAATTACCTCGCCACACAGCATAATAAACGAGTGCGCGCTTTTTCACAATTACAGTTTGGCGTGTCTTTCTCGCTGAGGCCCTCGTAGCCGACACTACAGTTTTTTATAGCCAGGGTAACTTGCAGCAGCGTTTTCCAGCGACGTACTTCCAATCTTTAGTGCATTAATCTAAATTTGAGCACGGTTTTGCAGCAGGACATGACCCCATTTTAATGCGCATTTCAGGTTACCTCTTTTTCCCGGCCACCCACTTGCTCAATTGGACGCCAACATGGGTAATTATATTCTTGGTGACATTTGGTATCTTAGTATCTATGCTCAAAGCTGATGGTTGCTATTTTTGGTGCTCTAGCTACGGAAATGTCGGGTAAGTATTTGCAACTATTAAGCAAATATTAAGCGTTGAATGTAAAGCTACTAACAATGTGTGCTGACCTTGCTTTTGTGCTTCGAACAGTTACGTCGGTATTTGTAATTATGTAGCGAACAATATGCTTAATAAATTGCTTGAAACTATATGTTCTGTTCCTGATTATATACATCTTAGTATCAATGCTCGAAGCTGACGGTTGCTATTTTTGGTGCTCTAGGCATGGAAATGTCGGGTAAGTATTTGCAACTATTATGCAAACATTAAGCGTTGAATGCACAGCTAGTAACAATGTGTGCTGACCTTGCTTATGTGCTTCGAACCGTTACGTCCGTATTTGTAATTGTGTAGCGAATAATATGCTTAATAAATTGCTTGAAACTATATGTTCTGTTCGTGATTATATACATCTTAGTATCAATGCTCGAAGCTGACAGTTGCTATTTTTGGTGCTCTAGGTATGGAAATGTCGGGTAAGTATTTGCAAGTATTAAGCAAACATTAAAGGGACACTGAAGTGAATTTGTCAAGCTCCTGTTTTTGCTTGCACTGCGTAGACTGGCTCAAATTAGCACACTTTTCATCATTTATCCGGTTGACAAATCGGTAATTATATTACAAAGCGCGAAAGAAGAAAAACTACCATGCGTGGTTTGCGGCGGCCGACCCAACTAAGGCTGTGACGTTGGGAGGAGGGGGCACCGTGATTGGACGATACCCAAGGTTAGCAGTCAAACAAGTTTCGGTTTCGGTTTCGGTTCTGTAAAACACAACCGATGGCGTTGTTGGATGGGCATTCTCAATATCTCAGTAATCATCGTACCGCGCTTCTGCCATGTTGTCGGCTGTAAACTGCATAAGATTAGCCTCCCAGGACGGCTTGGAATCGTAACATTCACTAGCCGAGGCCTACGCAGTGCATGAACGCCCTCCGCGTCCCCGCAGACGCTCAAATGTCATGCGCTTTTCCCCCATATTTGGAGCTTGCCTCACTCATGCATGTATCGTAAAAAGCGTGTTCGCACCAGGCCAAGGGTCTGTTGATTCTGGCCTGTGCCCACTGCCCGCAAGCAGTTGGTGCTTATGGCAACAGCACGCCAACGAGAACTCGCTAGCGCGCCAGTGCCAGCCTGCGCGCGTTCTGTGAACTAGTTCGTGGAGCAGTGAACGTTGCGGCCCCAAAAAAGGTGAACTTAGTATAGAAAACATCGGCGGAAAACAAAAAAGTAACTTATAAAAAAAGAAGCACGTACCCGCGGGGATTCGAACCGTGACTTGCAAAACACTTGCAATGACATACCTAGCGCTCCAAGCCACTAGGCCACAGGCCAGCGCTGGCGACCTTGGAAATATAAGGTATATAATGTATAACCAGTTTACACTTTTATTAAGTGCAATGCACTTTTTAAGCGACCCTGAACCTGCGTCCACCGGCGATGTCCGCATAGCATACCCACGTGGGGGATTGGCCAGGAATCTCCTCGTCTTCCTTGGCAACGGGGGGAGATGGGCGCGCGCTGCCTGGCCGCTGACATGGCACATACCCACGTGGGGGACTGGCCAGGAATCGGGCGTGAGAAGGGCTAATGCACCCGCTTAAAGGAGTACTGACACGAAATTTCAAAGCTGAGATCCGCTCTAGCAATCAAGTACAACGACAACACAAATAGGTGTCTGTGAATAAATGCATCTTTCTTTCTTTGTAGTTGTGTGTGTGTGTGTGTGTGTGTGTGTGTGTGTGTGTGTGTGTGTGTGTGTGTGTGTGTGTGTGTGATCTCTCTTTCGCGAACATTACCGAACCGCGCAAATTCAACTCGTGCATTCGCACTTTCACATTCTTCCCCTCGGGGAAATGCGGGGAATTTTTTAGTTTTAGCGTTCCAAGCAGCTTAGGTGACTATTTGTTATTTTGCGCTCGTGCAGTAAGCATCCCCCAAGTTTCCACAATATCTTACGTCTAGTAATTGCATTTCTTAGACGGAAAAGCGTTCGCAGATGCGGAGTCGTGCTGCTGGCCGCTGTGCTTGTCCGCCCAGCGCAAAAAAGTGCTTCCCGCACCGTAGTTTTACTCTGTACGGTAAAAATATCAGTTGATTTTATTTCCTTAGTACCTATATTGACTTCGCTGACTCTTCTCCCCCTTCAAGAGGCCTTATATTTTCCTACTGGCGTACCAGTCAGCGAAGCGTCGCATGTGCGCTTCTGCAGCGCTTGTGTGAAGCGACCTTGACTTGGAGCTAGATACAGTGTACAAACTAACCAAGTAAAGAAAGGCACATTCTTCCATTCACAAACGTGTCCTGGCTTCGTTTCAACTGAGCGAACGAATTGCGACGACCCGTCGGCGGCCGGCAGACGAAACGCTGGGCCGACTGACTCTGTCTGAAGGCCGGGGAGCCGTGCAGTAGCGCAGCCAATTGCGGGCTCGGCTCCTCACGACGTCACACGAAAACGCCACAGAAAATGGGCGAGCGTAAATAGAGGAGGACAGGATTTCCGAATTAATTTTTCTAGTAAATAAAATCGCGTAAACGCGCCCAGAGTGGTCGAAAAATGGCCTAGTAATCCCGCAATGTTTACTTATCACTTCAGTGTCCCTTTAAGCGTTGAATGCACAGCTAGTAACAATGTGTGCTGGCTTTGCTTATGT